>NW_008794665.1:9071511-9191387 GCF_000699145.1 Aptenodytes forsteri | reverse complement strand
GAGGGGGGCCGGGGGTGAAATCTGCTTAAATAATAAGTGCTGAAAAGCTCCAACACCAAGTTTACCGAGCTATAGTGAGAAGAGCGGAAAAAGGCGGAAAAGCATCGAAATGGAGGCAAAGAGCTTTGCTGGGAGAAGCCTAGTGTGCCCGGGAGAGGCTGCTTTTCCTCCCGCGGCCAGCGTGTCCCATCCCAGGTGGGGACCTCGGCCGCACGCTCAGGGTGGGGGTCAAGCCGAGCTCGCTGCAACAGGGTTTGATTTCTCAGGCACCTCCCAGCCCGGCCCCTTCCTCTTCCTCCGCTACCCAGAGGGGCAGAGAAGCTGCCGCTGCCAGCGGGGAGATGCGCACCCCATCCTTCCCACCCAAGGGAGCGGCTTCCTGATGCCACTGGAGTAAGCGGTGGAGAGGTGACGGTCTGCCCGCTCCAGGGATTTCTCCAGGCAGTTATTTCTGTGAACTTGGAGACTTTTAGACATTTTCTTTCTGAACAGGCAACAATCCGAATTTTCCTGTGGGGATTTTTCTTGGGGGGGGCGGGGGGGTAAGGAGGAGGCGGAGGGGTTGTTCTTTTTCTAACAGGAGAAACAGCTCAGACAGGCATGCTTAAAGCTCGGTGGCAACATAAAGGAGCATAACAAGAAGAAGAGGGAGACCGAAAATCCTGCATACCTTCCCTTTGACTCTGTCTGTTGTATGACATTTACCAGATGAGTATATGTAAAGTACTCTGTAATTAAGTTCATCTGATCATAATAACTTTAAGGAAACTTCAAAAACTATGTCAAAACTCAGAAGCCAGAATAATTTGTATTTATTCTAAGTAGATGAGCATGTTGCTGGAGTGTAAATTATACTTTTGTTTAGCATGAATTACCAAACGATTTGGTAGGGTGGTGGAACTGCATTTCAGATGCGACCTACCCTTTGCTTTACTGTGTGGAGACCATCTTGAATTTGAATTACCAAACGATTTGGTAGGGTGGTGGAACTGCATTTCAGATGCGACCTACCCTTTGCTTTACTGTGTGGAGACCCTTCCTGTTTCTAAGGCGCAGCGTGTGCCCATCTCCCTGGCATGCCCCTGCCTGTGCCTGCTCCTGCAGCGCCAGCCAGACCCGCAGCCTGACAGAGGAAGAAATTCAAAGAAATTTAAAGCTCTGCAGGATGTAATGACAGGTGAAAATACCAAACTCCATTTGAACTTGGGCTTTCCTCAGGCATTTTGTAGCTCCTGTCTCACGCAGGAACCAAATTCTGCAGATACATCATTGCCACAGCTTTGCTGTATCGCACACGTACACTATGCCTGCTACACTGCTAATGAGAAACCCGCCCCTGCCCCGTATTCAGGGTGGAAGAAAAAGAAGATTATCGGGGAGAATAAATTTAGACACCAGTGTCTCTCAGCAGTATGTCCAAAAATAACAAACTATAAAAGCTGTACACTAATCTCATCAGAGAGAGAACTAAAACTAAAAAAAAAGGAACTAAAGCATCCATCAACGTATGTGCAGGATTGAAATTCCTCCTTTTGAAATCTAAATTAAATTGTGTATGTGTGTTTCCCTCTTTTTCTTTTTTTTTTTTTTTAAACCTGTATAATCAGGGACTTATTGTTAAATACCAAAATTTCAAAAAATCCTTGGGAAGAAGTGCCGTTGTGGAAGAACAGCTGCAGCCTGCGCCACGCACACAAAGCAGGATTCGTCATGTTTAGCCAACTAGTCCGAATGAAACACTTGTGGAAAAAGCAGATCTACACATCTCCGTTTTCTCCCTTCATGCAACAGATTTTGTGAATAAATATGTTACCATGTGTTACCTAAAAAGCAACATAATCAGAGTTTAATGCTGGAATAGGTTTGTAGCAACTTAGCTGCCTTACACTGTATTTTTGGCAAACGGGACAGTCAAAGAAACAAGGGTGCACGATTTGCCCTCAAAAGCAGCAGGCACGCGTGCAGGACGGCAGCGGCAGCACCACCAGCCGTACCCCAGTGGAGCTGAGCGCTCCTCTTTGAGGATGCTGTCTCCCCTCAACCAACTTGACGTGCAAACGCCTCTGGCTGCTCTCACTTTCCTGGATCCCTAAAATAGACAGTGCTGCTTTCCCATCTCTACAGACCACCCCGAAATCTTCAGATTAATTGTTCTTTATTAAAGGGGAGATGCTGCTAGTATGCAGTATGGAAGATGCATAAATGCTTTATTTATTTTTATATTTTGTATTTGAAATACAGCGTGCCTTGAGAAGCACAGTTTGCCAGTAAGCATAAAAATACCATTAAGAAGTTCAGATTGTCATATCCAAAATCTGAAACTGAATCTATCATCAGCTGTGCTAGCAATATGTTTTCTGCCAAGTTGCCACGGGTAACAGAAATGCATAGTGACAGCAATAAATAACTTTAATGACTGCTGATAATATCATGAAAAGAGCTCTGTGATACACTGACATCATTCAGAGGTTTACTAGCCATTATTAAGTGTTGTATCATGCCTCAACTTCTCAGCTGATCATAGCAAATCGCTTGTGTATACACATATTTTTATCCATCCGCATGTATATGTAATACTAAATACTATAAACCATACACTGCATAGTTTATTCAACTTATTTTCACTTAAGCTATCTTAATATAGAAGTATGCCAAATACACACCTGTGGATGTACCTTTGGATTCTGTACAAACAAAATGCCTTTTGAAACAAAACTGATTACTATCCTCACAACCTCTGTCTAATCAAGTGATGGTGTGATCTAGCACCACGCACCAGAGCCTATTGATTACATGTATTTGTCATTTTTCAATCCTTTTTTATTTGGCCTTACTGGAAGTTTGTGGTATCACCATCCCTACAAATAAGCCTTGCTAGGAACACCAGGAATAGGATGACAAGATATTTTCACAAATACCTGCAGTTAGAAGAGTTTCATAATGAAATCTCCTTCAAATTAAATAATTCAGAGGTTGGCTGACCTCACTATTACCTTTTAAGTTAGAAAATACTGAATGCTTTACATTATATCTTGACATGTCTTCCTCCCCGCCCCCGCCCCCACAGGACTACTGCTACCACAAAAAAAGCAAAAACTTTAAGCTAATATTGCTAATGCAACATAGCCCTAAAACACAGACATTATCAAAACAAGTTTAGACATTACATATTCTTCTCATACATGTTTTCATTTCCTTAAGGAATAAAATACTTTTGCATTTTTTGCATCAGTTATACTAAAACATCTTTATTTAAAAGAGGGGAAAGATCACTATTTGCAGACGTGACATTCTCTCATTTGTGATCCACAGTAAAGTAAATGTATTCTTAAATGGTAAAAATAAAGAGTTTAAAACCCTGTTTTACATCATGTACAGCTGTCAGAAATACAAATATGAAAAGATCCCTTTCAGAAGTGACATTTAGCAATACCTATTGACATGGAAGGACTTTGGGAAGATGACATAAAGGCTTGCAGATGCACAACAGATCAGGCACTTACATCTGCCTCCTTAACTCACACGTCACCCTTTTCCTTCCACCGTACGATATGCACATCAACGTGATTACGCCAAGCTGGGTTATACATAATAAAATACGTTTGCCTGTCAAAAAGGTTCAGATACTTTTCTTTCTTCTCCTTAAGCAACCATTCCATGTGGGTTACATATCCCACAGCATTTAGATACAAGCAAGGGGTTTATTTTCTAGCAACTTCTAGTTCTGAAGTGTCACTATGATCAAGATTTATGTTACAGGCATACTTCAAGCTATGATTACTAACTGTATTTCGCTTAAGAGACAAGATTTGTCACCTGCACAAACTCAGGAAGAAAATTTAATGCAATTAATAACCATTCACGAGCCTAACCTGAATGTGGAGGTACACCATGCTGCATTCACTTTTACTTTTTTCTTTTTTTTTAACCCTTTAAGTGGCCTGCAGAAACACGGCATAGAAATTTTAACAAAGGTGTAGAAATAGGCATTTTTTGCATTGCACTGTATGCAAGTTGCTGCACTCATATAGCAAAAATCGAATACCCAAAAAAGGCCGGGCTTAGTTCCCAACAAATCCCAAAGGCAACATGGTTTACGATAGGGTGGTCAGTGGTCCTAAGGAAAGTTAAAAAAAAAAAAGAAAAAGAAAGAAAAGAAAAAAATCATTCTGGCTAATTATGTTGTCTCAATAACAAGTATCTATTAAAAGAACCTGAGCCTCCATGCTGTTTCTGATAAAGCTTCTAGTACATGATGAAAGGATTTACAGCTACCAAGATTATGAGGTGGCAGGAGCCAGATCCATTTCTGCACCTCTTCTCAAGGGTCATTTAATGTGGAGGAAGTAAAGCTTGTGGGGCCTCGTTTGACACTTCTCAGGCTGAGGAGCTCCAACTGAATTCAATGAAAACAAAGTTCATTAATAAGCAGCATCCCTGCTAGGAAATCTGAATGAGACCGGTTTTGTAAAGCCCATTTTGTAGCGGTGAGACTTTCTTTTCCCTCAGATTGAAGTGCTGCTGGAGTCATAAGATGCCTCCAATTCTCAAACGAGACCATAACCTCCTAAGTGCCGCCTCTGCCCTCCTTGCTTCAAAGGGCTCTGAATTCGTGCGAGCAGTAGCACACAGAAATTGGTTAGCGTTGGCAAACAGCGTGACAACTGCAACACAAACCCAAGAGGGGAAAATAAACAGCCCTTCAGTCATCCCAATCATTGGAGCCATGTGGGCATTTAACATGCTGTGGGTTCCTCGGGCCTTGGAGAACATAAATTAGTGCAATAAGTGATACAATTAATGAATTTCAACAGTCAGATATAAACACAAGTAACATATCCAGGAATAAATCAGGCAGTCGTTAACAAAGAAACCCTGTTACTTTAGGCTACCCTGAATTCCCAGGCTCTCCTTGGATCCACTCACAAAACGAAATCACTTTCCAGACGGAAACTGTAAACGTACAGGGATGAAATTTCCTCTCAGATTCCTTTTTCTTCAATGCACCTGCTTCCCAGGCCTACCTTGCACGTCTCCCCAGAGATCTCCTATTTCCAGGACCAGATGGAATAATTTTCTCCCTTTCCAGCTTCACGCGTCTTCCAACTCTAGATTCTGCTCAAGCAAGGAAAGGATTTGCCTATCTAAACACCTGACACTGAGTATCTGCAATTTCAGGCATCTCATCTCCCTTCTAAGGATTGAATGAGGTATCTTCCAAAATCTATTGCAATAATTTGGGATCAGTGAATGAAGCAGTCTGTGCCATACAACCCATGCCAGGTGATTCCATCAGGAGTACAAAAAGTTCCAAATTGATTAACACATAAAGAAAAACACACCCATAAATAATCCGTAAATCGTATCATTTTGATAACTACTATCTACAGCTTCATTATGTAAAACAATGCATTCTAAGACCAGTTCTCTCCAATGTGCATATCTGCCCTGCAGATAAAAATTTGCTCTGCTTAGCACTGGAGTGCTCGGCCCAGCTTACAAAGGGTGAAAAAAATTACCAAAGCAACAAAAACATATTATTATTGCTATTTTAAAATCATTATGAGTGTGAACAGAAAAATGTAGGGCAGAAACCCATTTTGAAAAATGAATGAATTCAGGACACTGCTTTGGAAATGGATTACTCTCTTGCCAATTTTATGTCAAAGTCATAACATTTTGGGTAAGAGCCCAAAACATTAGGAAAGCGACTTATCAAAGCTTGGACTTTAACCAGCTGGTTTCCTTTGTTTGAAAACTTAGAGCTTTGGTAAAAACAGGATTGTGAATGATCAGCATGGATTTTACACCATTTTAAGACAAGCAGATATACTTAAAAGAATCCGAGGCCATTTGCGTTCAGCTCTGAAGGGATTTCCCTAAAATTACATCATTTTCCTTTCCTGTCAGGTATGTCAGCAAGCCAGAGAACAGGTAAAGCAAAGTGTAAAAAGGTGATAGAAGGAAAAATTCTCAGATGCTGCAGTGAAGAAAACACATATATTTTAAATACTTAGATCAGCCCATTACAGAAAAGTCCTGCTCCCTAGCCTTCCTGGAAACTCAGTCAATAAGGAGACCAGAGACTGGTACATCCATAAAATGTCAAAGCACTAAAATCTATCGCAAACTGACCCAAATAAAGTGGTCTGAAGTTTTGCATCTGGTTAAATCAAAATCCCTGAGAGACCCCAATTTCCTCTTTAGATTTAAGGGCAGAAAGTTACAGCTCTTTGCCCTTTCTTTCCACCCCCTCGCACCAGTGGGAAGGTGGCAGCCAGTGGCTGCCCTGCCCGAGGCTGGGCTAGGGGCGATGGTGGGGTCCGCGTGAGCCCCTCCACTTCACACTTGGAGCCATAAGGGGCAAGGTGTGCTGGGCCCACGCACGGGCAGTTTTCTTCCCTGTAACACCCGTTTCAGAAGCCTTTGTGCAGAAACTACCAGGGGCTTTTCCGGAAGCTTCCCTCGGGTGCATGCAGAGTACGAAGAGGTGAAAATAACTCGTGCAGCTTCCCACCACATGGGAGAGAGAGGCAGGAGGAAAGCTGCTCGCTGCTGGACCCTGAAAAGCAGTCAGGAGGCTTTCTCGGGGTGATGGCCCACGGGGTTACCTGAGGATGGCGTGTACATGAGCTTTCTACCACACTGGTACGGATTCCAGACCTAAATATAGGTCCAGGCCGTTGCCAGCTTAGTTCAGTAACCTGAACCCCGAGGGGCAGCTCCTATGGCCGGCACCCTTCCCGCTGCTCACTGGTATGTGTGCAACAGCTACTTATACGGGCCCTGTTGCTGGGGACTCCCAGCCCAGCACCCTCCTGACGGCTGGTGACGCTCTCACAACATCTTCCCTGCAGCCAACCGCACAGGCAGTGAGATGGAGCAGAAGTTGCCTTGCCCGGTGGCTTGTCCCCTCGGGGACACGTCTCACTCGGCTAGTACATTGCAGAGCAGTCTTCAGGCTGCTTGAACCTCAACCTTCTCCTCTGTCAGGGAGGAGGCAGAATCACAAGCCCCTGATCCATGTCACCCTGGACACAGTAGTCTCCTATTCAAATCTCCACACCTCAGAAATTGCTCTGAAATTTGTTACAGAAAACCCAAATTTTGCACAAATCTTCTCAGTGAAAACTGGATTCTCACTGTTAGGTAGGGGACAGAAATCTGGTGAAGAATTAAAGCTGTTGAGAACAAACAAGACAGCGCACAGCAAAGATTTCTCCTTCAGTTTCGAGGAGAGATTCCCAAAGCATGAATATACCTCACTTACTTTGGGAATGCTTCACTAGGTGGGGGGCAAGATGTTGGCCGTCACTACATGCTCTCTCCCCTGCCTCCTCGGCACAGACCCTGCTCTTGTTTTATAGCAAAAGCTCATTATTTGCAATGCAGATAAAATGGTCAAGCTAGGACTAAAAATTAGGAAATGATCCTGGAAAAAGCACAGATGACTAGGGAAAATAAGTATACAAGAGAATAAAGGAGAGGGAGGAAACAAAAGGGTGGGAGCACAGTGGACGGGAATCAAGCAGCTTCCAGATGCCATAAGCAGGGGCTCACAGCACGGACTGAAGGCAATTCTCATCTTGAGTAAGTAGACAGGCTCCAGGACAGCCCAGCTTTTGAAACACTCCAGAATATGACTATTCAAGAGTCTGATGAAGACCAAGCTGAGCTCTTCCACATTCATTGCGTGCAGGTCTACATCCTTTGCTTTTATGAATCTTTAAATTTTGGGTGACAGCAGTCTGGAGTATTAACTGGTCCTCACCCAGGAGTTCTCCCAGACTACATTTATCCATTTTCTGTAGCATCAATAATGCAGATAAAGAGAGATGAGAAAAGTAAGAAAAGCAATGTGATGAATTGAATTTATCTACGTATTTTATCATTTAAAAAGGAAAAAAAATCTTTATACCATAGGTCTCAAAATTTTTGATGAATTTCTCCCAGTACTGCCTTAGGAAGGATACCAGAGAAGCATATTATTCTGCATAGGTGAATTGCTTCTCTGCACATTTTCCTTAAGATTCCGGAGCTCTTGGATTATGTTTTGTAAATCAGTTAGCTTCCTAGCCAGAGATTAAGGTAAATTCTGCTAAGGACTAAAAGTTGACTTAGGGCATTAAGAAGGATTAATGTTTAGCTGTGGTGAAGCTGAAGTACTAGGTTAGCATGTTTACGCAGTGCTGTAGATCACAATTAATCCAAAATTAGTATAAAAGATCAACAGCAACTGCTCCTGCATGCCAGGTTGGCTTAGTCCTAAAATCAAGACTTACTTTGGGGGCAATCTGTGTGCAAAGTTGCCGTACGTCTGCCCTAATAGGTTTAAAGCTTTCCGAGGAATCCATGCATTTTAAATGTTTAGCTTCTTTGCCCTCTGCTTTGAGAAAATAAATGTAGAAGTCAGTACTCAAGACGCTTCTGCTTTCTGTCTGTGTCACAGATCCGTCAGAATAGATTGGTGCTAACAATGAGCAAAAGCAAATACAATTTCCTGTCTTACAAAGAAAAGGTGCTTAAAATATGTACTTTCATTCATCATCAAAGATTAATAAAAATAACAGGGATTTTCTGGCAGAAAATATTCATGCCGTATAACAAAAAAGATAGTAAAAGTACACAGAGATGTCCAGATATATTCATATATATAGGCACAGGTATACATAGTTTTGAAAAATATATCTGTCTGTTCTATAACTATAGAAAGTGTATTTATAGTAATATATTGATACTGGAAGATGATGCTAAATGACATGTAACAACATAGTTTAAGAGAGCTAGGCGGGGGGAGGTTTCCTCTCTACTGCAAAGTCAGTTTAAACGGTGATTTCTAGCTCTTTCCAAAACCAGCAACATCTCTGTGGTCTTCAGAAGAGGAGCTGTGCTGCAGCACGCTGAGCGTAACCCAGCTCAGACTCCTGGTGCATCCTGGCTTGAGCCTGGCACAGGGTTGACCCATCCCAGCCCCGTGCCCTTACAGATCTGCCCTGCTTAGCCTCGGGAAAGGAGGGCTGAGAAGGCCGGGAAGGGAGCCGGGAAGAGAGCCCGTGGCTCCAGCACAGGGGACTACCACACCTTTGGGGCCATTCAGAAGAGAACAACATATGCTGTTGGGGTCTTAAAGGCAATACACGTAAGGAGGCAGGCTGCGTTTGGGGGCAACCGTCATCGGACATGATGGTCCTACAGCTATGGAGCCAGCATGTCCAGCTGCAGGGCGTTAATTGCCCTTAAAGGAGAAAGCAGGTGCCAAATTAAGAGATTTAATTAACCTGCAATATGTGAAATTAAATAGGTGAAAGATAAAACAAGCCTATTGTGTAGAACAGAAGTCCTGCTCTATGAGTCGGTTTAAAAAAGCCTCGAGTTTTTGTTGGGGGGGACATTCCACCATGGGTATTTGGGGTCTTTTTGTGGCTTGTATATTTATTTATTATTTTTGGACAGAGCCTTTTCACCCTTGTCCAGAAATACATGTTTTTGCTTACAGTGTTGTATTACTTTAGCACATCAGTACAATCAGTACTAATTCCGAAGCTCATTGCTGAACTTGGTTACTAATTACTGATCTTTTCACCTTTATTTCTATACTAATGCAAAACCAGAAATGGTCATTCTGAGCACCTATTTCATTACATTAAAATACATTGAAACCAGAGGAAAAAGAATGGTCCGTGTCATATCAGGAAAAACCTCCCATACTCATCTCAACAATGCAGAAGCTGCTGATGTCAAACCAAATGAGTTGAGAAATTTAAATCAAGTTGCTCTCCGCATTTCACAGCTGCGACAAACGTTCTTGATGCGGTGTGCCCAGCAGCGAGGCCTATTTACAGAGCTGTTTGCTAAGCAGTTTTTTTAGTTACCGCGTCCTAGACTTACAACACAATTCATTGCTTCCAGTGGCAACAGTATACTGAGAGATGGTAACATCTGTGCCTATGCCTAGCTAACCACATTCAAGCTGTGATGGTGATGACATTTGTGAAACTTGATTAAAATTTTCTTTAATCCCATTCTTTATTTTAGAAACACACACATGAACAATTTCAGATCCAAGTCTTAAAGCAAACTCTAAAGCTGATGCGATGTGGCCTCTTGCAAGAAACTTGAAAATTCCCTTCCTGGGGCCTGTCTCCAAGAGACACACAGGGCTTCCTGTTTATGCGACAATTCATGCCCACAAGCTACGTTTAAAAAGAGAAAGAAAGAAGAAAAAAAAAAAAGAGAGATGTAAGCATAACCCAGACACGTTCACTAAAAATTCAGACCAGCTCACTACGGGTTTGTGCTGGATTCTTCTCTTTGATTCTCACAGAGTTTTCTTTACTAAAAAGAAATACCCATCCTTTACCCCTGAGGAGGATACACTAACTCAGGCCTTCTCCAACTTTTCTCTTGTGCACCTGTGGAGAGGTACTGCTGGCTGATTTTCATGTGATGACACCGTTCTTCTGCTCTAACCTCAGCCTTAAATGAACAGGAGAAACAGCCAAAATACACTTGCACACCAAACGCTCAGGCTAAGAAGAATAACTTCAGGATTCATTTTCGTACCAGGAAAGCTCAGCTCAGATACATCATCTGGTTTTCAAAGAGGTCCTGCTTTACCCAATTTTACAGCGGGCTGAGTGAGGCAAACGGAGGTCAGGACGCTTGCCTAAGGTCACGCAGAGCTAACAGCTGAGCAGGGTTTGGAGTACCTGGCATCCCCCTGGATCACAAGCCTTTATGCTGTGAACAACACTGCATGCTTATGGTGTCCTCAGTTTCAGTAGCTACAAGTTTCCTGAGCAAAGGTAAGTTACTTCGACAGGCCTGCAAAGCTCTTATAAACAGAGGCCACAAGCAAAATAAATCTGGTGTACGAGCTGCTTTTCAGGAAGCAATGCTGTCTTTGCCAAAGGTGCTTCCTTAGATGAAGTGAGGCAGATGTGCACACGTTTATCAGCTCAGCTCTGTATGGTCCTAAGGCCTCCGAGCAACAAGCTTTTCAGCACCTGCTGGACTAAGGGAAAGAAAACCCACCTGAGACAAAGTGGACCCATCTAGATATTAACTAGCCTGCATCTTCGAAGAGCACATTTTTCTTCGTAATAAAAGACAGCCCTCATCTGAAAATATTAGGTCTTAATTTCAAATGTTTTTCACTTGTTTTGTTTTATTGGAACAGAACTACACATCCTGATTAAAAGAGAACTACTGTTTTGTGGTTGAAAAAGTAAACATGCTTTTCTACAGATCAAAGCCATAACGGCAGAACGCACAGTGGAGCACGCCAGCTCAAAAAGAAAGGGTTACTAACCTCTGCTTTCAAGTATGAATGATTGATATGCAAATATGGTTTATGGTAATGCTCGTGAATGTCTGCTTTTCTGGCAGCTCAGTGCTCCCGCATGCCTTACTCTCACAGATCAGTGCTGTGTGAGCAGGCTTCGGGGGCACATGTGCACATTCAGAGACACAGTTTGCTATGGAAGGCTTCCAGAAAGCCAATCGCTGCTTTGCAACATTAAACTAAACATATATTTTAAACTCCTCAGAATCAACAGAAGCAAATAGTATATCAAATGCCTTCGGTCCTATGCAGCAAGGGTACTGCCAAACCCCAAGCATTCAGGATAAATCATGAGTGGGAACCTCAGATCATGAAAGAGACCTTTAAAGAAATCACAAGGTAGGAGCAGAAACTTGGTCTCTTTTACAGTAACTTTTGAAAGCCCAGTTTTGAAAAGATCCATTAACTCATGTTTTAACCCTTTTTTCTGAAACACTAAGCTCTAGCACATACCTTTTTACACAATGAAAGCTGTGACTCAACCCTTGCCACTTGCCTCCAAGAGCTGGGCTTTTACTGAAAACACACACGAAACGGCTCAAATTTTTGATAAGATCGTGAACTAGCTGTGGAGGAGTTATACAAGCAACCATCCACAGCACACTCTTCTGAAGCCTGCAATAAAACCTTCTCTCCAGCTAGTCAAAACATGTTAGGAAACTCCAGTTCTCCCAACAAGCAAGCATTCAAACGCTATCCTTAATTTCCCAAGTATTTACCTCCTCCAGTAAGTGCTCTGCAGTGCAGCAGAGCGCACCCGACTGTTTCCCATTAGGCAACTGTGTGCCACAGCTTTCCCGTGCACACACACTCGCAGCCATAACTTATCACTAGCATTTCTGCATGTGCAATTTCAGTGGCAACAGCAGAGAGGGGGAAAAAAAAAAAAAAATCGAGCCATGAAATCTTAAAACCGGTTACAGTACCTGCAAGCTTCAAGGCAGCATTCACGGTGGAGGCTTCCCCGAGGTGCAGAGCCCTGCAACCCAGCACCCTGCTCTCCATGGCCCAGCTGTGGACCTGGCCCCAATATCCAGATTTAAAGAGACAGAGGAATGAAACTAAAACCCACCGGCTTTTATCCAGGTAGTTGTACAACAAACCGCTTCTTTTTTTTTTATGGATTAGCTTTAAATAGAATCAGCCAATAAAATATCACATTTGTGCACCTTGGTCTCTCCTTAGCCAACTGCAAGACAACAAAAAAGTAGTGAATCACAAGTATATATCACAAGTCCTAATGACTTGAACATGTGTTTGGAGCAAATGTAAATATTCCACTCTCTGAATGAGCAAAGCTCTTAAGCATAGGCTTAATTTTATCTCTCCTCAATAAATCATTTTTAAGCATGTATCTAAATATAAGCCCTCGTTTTACTCCCATTAATACTAATAGGACTTAAACATGTGCTTAAAATTAAACATGTACTTACGTGCTTTGCTGAACCTGGCCAGGAGACACCATGATTGTGAGTGGTAAAATCTCTAAGACAGATTGCTTACTGGACCCTGTACACGTTGTGTATGGTTCACAGGGTGAGACAAGTAAAATGAGAGGATCTGAGCCATTTGGGGTGGATAGACCCAGGGCAGGAGGAGATTATACCTTCTACTTTTTCCACTGCAACAAAGACGCATACAGATGCTGTACACTGAGGCTACACAAAAACACAGCAGATTAGCCAAGGCCAAGCAAATAGGTGCCTCTGCAGTCATCTCTAGCTGAAGCTGATGAGCACGCAGGGAAAGCAGCACTGGGAAGCTCGCTGCTGGTGCTCGGCTTCGGCTGCCACATTACCTGCTGCTCCTCAAAGTCAGGCCAGGGAGAGGCTGGTTTGTCATGGAAGCCAGAGCCTGCCCGCAACTCCCCTTTCTGCTGTCCCTGCCCACCTCTACCTGGCCCCTGCCCTCACCAGGAGAGGGCCCACGGGGGACTGGGAAGTCCTGGGGGAAACCAGGCTGCCCAGTAATCCCAAGGACCTCTGTGGGAAGAGGCCAGGGGCTGCCTTGTGCTGGACCCAGCCAGTTCCAATGCAGAGGGGAGGCGTCTTTGTGTCTCACTGTCCAACTCTGTATCCAACTCTATTTTAACTGGCAATAAATTAATTTTCCCCACATCAAGTCTGTTTTGCACACGATGGTAATTGCTAAGTGACCTCCCTGTCTTTATCTCAACCCATGAGCTTTTCCATCCTATTTTCTCCCATCCTGTTGAGAAAGGGGACTGAGAGAGCGGCTGGGTGGGCATCTAGCAGCCAGCCAAGGTCAACCGACCACAGAGCCTAAGATCCCAAAGTTTCAAGCTGGTTCACTTTGGTCAGAACCATCTTTTTTTCCTTTAAGTGAGATGAAAGGAGTAATTCATACATATGTACACACATATATATATTCATAGCCTATACAACATTGATACTGCATTAACGTCAAAAAGCACAATAAAATGTCATCTTATTCTATTCATTGTTACATCTTTCAGGACTATAAGATGATTTTTATGAAAGAAAATGCTCCCTCATTTTACAAATTATTTCTTTTATTTACAAAATACAGATTATCAAAGAACCACAAAGACAAAACTGGGAACTGAAAACACATGAATTAAAAAAATAAACAGCAAAATTGCTAGTTATATGTTAACCTCAGACCTTCTCCCCCCCCAAAGATTATTTTTAAGCTAATTTTAGAAGCTGCTCATTTCACAAGAGAGGCATAGATATGGCCGATGCTGTACTATGCTATACTCAAAGGTCCAACGGCCACTACGTGATATACACATGCACATCCAGCCTAGTTCTTCCGTAATGCATCTATGTTAACACACCGATGTATGGGATTATGAGATTACTGAGATAAGGTGCTTTTGCAGAAGACCAGTTTGGCAGCCCTAATTGCAGGAATGAGGACACGAAATCAGAGGATTTGGTATTTTTCGAATACGTATTTTGAGTGAGTTGCATTACCATGGACTCACTCATACAAGTTGTCCATGTCTGTGGATCCCACTGCCCAGTTCAGCCTCACGGATGTGACGAGCAGTGAAAAATATCCTAGAAAATACCCACTTACAGATACAAACCTCTGCATCGCTTGCTAATTTTATCCATCCATCAGAAAGAGCCGGAGCAGAAATAAGAGATACCACACCGTTCTCCTGCACTCTGCAGCACAGATCTTGGATACTGCTGGAGCAGCTGGTGGGTTGCCTAAACGCAGCATGGTGGGCCCATGTGACCACTCGACACACAGTTCATCTCAAATTTACATGACTGTTTCATATTTAATGTTCTGCATGTGCAAATTTGCAGGTCAGGTTCTGCATTTCCATATTTATATATTTACAAGCACACCATAATCAGATTAGGCAGTCAGTCTTTAAAGAGCCTTGAAAATCTCGCAGTGGAAATGTAAGTGGACAGTGTGAATTTTTGTTACCAACCTCTTACTGACAGACGAATTAAAGAGAGTTACATCGTTGCTTTTTTAAGTAGTTGATTTAATTACAATGTAGCATTCTCAGAAGGTCCACTCTTTTCTGCTGAAGTACAACAAAGAAAATATTTTAGCATAATAAATGAATTTTAACATAAATTTCATAAGAAAGACATAGGACTTGCATTTGTTATATTACTAAAACAAGAATATCGATAACTCCATTCCATCAGAATTCGTTTCTCAGAAAAAAGAAGAAAACTAGCCTAAGGGTTGTATAGAGCAGATTTCCATGGCAATGCTGTTAAAATGCATCTTTGGCAGGAGGTCGGAGCAGCAGGCAGCACAGGGGCCAAGCCAGGGCACAGACGCCCTCGGAGCAGCCAAGCGTCTTGGTGGCCTTGAGCACCTTGTGGGAATTGCTGGTAGGAAAAAACTCCGATGTCCCCCCGAGACACAGACGTGGCTGGAGCCGGGAGCTCGTACCTCGTACCTGAGACAAGATAGCACCGATTCAAGAGGCAAGATGCTGTCAATAATCTTGGGAAGCAGCGGCTCCTGGCCGCCACGGGGTTTCGGTGGATGGGCTTCAGCATCTGACTTGGGAAAGAAGAAATGCAGCGTGGCAGCACCCTCATTTGCAAAATGAATTCTTATATCACAGATTTTCTAGTTAATAAAAAAAATGTAAACTAAATGAAACCAGAGGGAAAAAAAATGAGGCAGTACATCTGTTCCAAAGCAGATTCTTTCCTCCCAGGGAGAGGGCCAAATTAAAAGGTTAATAACAAAATTACTATGGGTCTCCAGTGGGTGGGTTTTTAGAAAAGAGGGGAGGCTTTAAGCCTTTGGCTCAGCTGCTCACCCAGAGCCAGAAGCACGTAATACAACTCTGTCCCTGCCTTGCTCTAAACCATAGACAACTCAGACTGGGAGCAGAAGGAAGTGGGCACTGGATGCTCTTCCATATGGGCGACCTCAGACAAAGAAACCCCACATCCAGACGAAGGGCCCCCAGTGCTAGAAGAAAAATGCGGTGACAGCCACAGACTGCCCAGCCTGACCGCCCGAAATCCAGCCCCTCTCTCCCATGTTCATCCTTGCCTCCAGACCTCAGCTCCATAGCACTTTCTCAGCTGATCCCACAGCATAGAGAGTATCTAAATGGAAGTGCTTAAAAAAGCCTCCTACCCCCCAGCTTTCCTGGGGCTAACTTATTTCGATTCTAGGTTTGGTCAATCTCTTTTGCATGTGCAGATCCTCAAAATGGTAGCTGAACTTCATGAGGTTGAGCAATGGAGGCTGCATGTGGCAAAACACTTCCTGCCTATGCTGACCCAAAAGGTATTTGTCACCGATGAGCAGGGAAAAAGTTTTCAGCCTTTTCCCATTCCAAAAACCACACCTCTAAATGCCCTTTGTGGTGTAAATGCTTCTCTTTGAAGCCACAGGGTCCAAGGCACCAGCCTGCCTTGAGAACAAGCAGCCAAACAAAAGATCTAGCGCTTCTCGAAAAAATCTAGAAGAATTGTTTTTCCAGTCTAAAAAGTGCTTCTGCATATTTTTTTGAGTACATGGTTTGTCTCAATGTATTTCCTGCTGAATAACCTGTGATTTTGCCAGCAATTTAAAACGTGTAAAATGCTTGGCTTTCCTGTTGACATAACTCATAGGCTGACTAACGCAGAGGAAAACGGCCTCAGTCCACAAGTTATTTGGCATTTGAAACTTGCATTGCTTTTTGACACGTGCAGTTTTTCCTAATGCAGGCAAAGATTCAGTCTGCTGTTGTGCAATCAGTCGCTTATTATACATTTACCTCAGCACATCGGCATTTTCATTTTACTTGCCAAAATGCAAATTTGCTAAAGATCTTCATCATATTAGTGACCATTTAACTACGTTTACCAGTGACAGTCTTCCAGGATGGGGGAAGCCAACAGATCTCAAGTTAGGACTGTAAAAATGAGATCATACCACACATTAATTTACTGCATACGGCTGCTCTGCAAAGTTTGCCATGAAGCATTTTGGGGGATTTCAGTGCCAAATCATCTCTGTAAAATTGTGTTGCTGTGTTTATCAAGTCTGCTTTCACATATATTTGCTCAATTTTACAAATAAAATAACTCTAAGAAGAGGTTCTTCCTAAAGCTGGTTCATCCCTGGGTTTTAAGAATTGTCCTCCATCATGGTGAAAACAGGTTGTGCAATGAGGAGAAACATGTCAGAGTAGGCTGTCAGAGAAAAGCCATCATCAGCAATGTTGCATCTGAAAAAAGCTATGCATAAATCACAGGTGCCCTAGGGTAGCCTGAAGCCCTCTAAAATGAATCACTAGTATCTTCTCTTGTACCACAATTAGCAATATGGAGAGAAAAACTTTCACAAAAAAATCTGAAGTGTACAGTATTGTATTAAAGTATTCAGTCAAGAAAATAAGTGATTTTGTAAAGAAATCAGTAAGCAGGTATATACCACTCTGGAGCAGCTTATGACCATAATAATAATCAGTAACCTAAAATACTCAGAAAAATTATATTACTCCAAAGCTTGTATTAGATGCCAAACTGAGGTGCATGTGTGGATGTGGAGACGATAAGAGCACCTGTGCGCTGCTTTGGCCATGAAGTGCTTAAATCAGAAGGCACCAAGAGAGACAAGAGAAATACCTCGTGCAGAATTGTGAGTCTGAATTTTTTGGGTTCTTTGCAGATCAGAAAAGAACTCTCTAACCCAAGAACCCTATATTTCAGGGAAGTCTAGGTCACCATGAAAGCTTCACTGTGCTGGTCTTTCTCTCTCTTCTAAGAAAAAGATGGTTTAATTCTAAACCAGAGACAGACATCAGTGAGAACTGTATATAAATCTCCATCAAGTTCATTTCTTTAACATACAATGCTAGATTGTGCACATTGATTTAAAAAAAAAAAAAAAAAAAAAAAAGACTTTCTGCTCTTCCTTGTCTATCTCATAGCTACACTTCAGGGAAGTTTTTTCTAATAACTTGTTGCTGAAAAACTACTCAATAAAAAGGGCTTTGTGGAAAACTTTTTTCCATTCTTAAAATACTTCTATTTGAAAAGAATAAAAATATTGTTTTAATACACATGTATTTTATTAAATTAGTTGTGGGGTTGATTTTAGTATGTGATTTGATTATTAGTAGCTTATGAAATTCTTACAGGAAAAGAACCTGAAAGTGGCTACACAAAAGCTTGCACTTTCATTACGCGTTTAATTTGGGAAATTTCAGAAAGATTTGTCTCAATAGTATTTTGACAAACCTATGCTTTTCTCACAGCAGACTGTCACGTGTGCGTCCTGTTCATCTGTCAGGGCATTTGCCTGAAAACATTTTATTAAGGCAATATTTTTTAGACAGTGGAATTGAAAAATTGGTTGCAGTCTTTAGCAAATAATGCATTAAAATTCCTCCAATTACGTCCTTATCAGCTTAAAAAGAACCAAAGAAAACTGGTACGAAAACAAGGAGACATTGTGTTATGAATGAAGGCTGGTAAACTGACTCCTTTTCAGACAAAGCTGAAAAACATCGCTTTAGTTGTGGCGAGCAGCACAACAGAACCTGCTCTAATCATATACAGATGATGGGAATTTGTCTAATGTTTTATGGTGAATCGTTGATGAGGCCTGCAGAAGGAAAATTTGTAGAAATAAAATCACCTTGACAGTAAAGCACTAGGGTCAAAAAGCAAAGTAAAGTCAGTGTTCTTAGCTTTAATAAAAACAGTATGATCTGTCATCAACACAGCATTTTTACACTCTTGGACAATGCACTCTGGGAGCTCCTGCTGGGTTTCATTTGATTTTCACCAAAACCAACAAAGGAGAGCTTATGGCTGGTAATTCATTATGACAGCGGAGAAGTTATAAAAAGTACACGTTTAGATCCCTGTAAATAAACAGCCCACACTCCAATTTTCAACGCAAAGACTGTTAGCCAGGCTAGGTAAAACACACCAATAAACTATAAAGTAGACCTGTTGGCTTGGGGTTTTTTTGTTTGATCTGTTTGTTTTGGCTTTTTTTTTTTTAACCATGAACCTGAAAATGCAGACTTTTTAAATTTATTATTGTAGTTTCACGGAGTTAATCTGTCTTCTGTGCTACAAGGGTGTTCAAGGCACATTTGGGGGAAGAGGCTTGGCAATGTGTAAAGAGGTATTGTTAAATACCTGAAGGGGTTGTACATACATTGCATCACTGTCTAAATACTGACTGTGCAAGATCATAAGGCAAAACAAACAGCAGAGTAATTGAAAACATCTATGAACTAGATGATCACAGAAACAGGGTGATAGGCAAAAGGATATACAATTCTCTCTTCAGTGCCTGATTTTACACTGGTGTTAGTCCAGTAAGAATGAAAAACAGGTAGGAAAAGAAGAGAGAGGAGAAAGTAAAAAAGGAAAAGAAAAATAAAGAGAGCTTTTGAATTTTGAGCTTCATAGGCAACAGAGACATTTCAGAGAAAATAATCCTAATCTCCAACAGCCTCTCTGGGAAATCTGGACAAAAACAGCCTTAAAATATGTACCTTTACTTAAACATTTCTATTTTTAAAGCTGCAGTCATTGACAAAATTTTGAAAAGATAACATATAAAGTTCACTTTAAGTGTAGTTTTTACAGGAAAAAAAAAATTATAAGTACCTGCATGGATTCCTGTGAGCACATTGTTTCCAAATCAGTGCTTATACATACATCACACTATGCACATAAAGCGATAGCGGGGGAGGCTGGCATAAAGCATTTGAAGAAGTCTGACCTGTGGCCAGCTGATCCACACCAGCAGGAATCCTGACGGTAGACACAGCACTACTGCCCAAGTGCAATTTGACTGGTGCATCTGGTTCAGTCAGCGGTTGGGATACAGAGCAATAGAGAGCACCATTTTGCCAGAAGTGCCCCCTCCCCATTGCTTATTTCATGTGATATAACCCCTGTTGCTGCCCCAGTGAAGTATAAGCAAGCCCGGCCTTAGAAAAGAGAAAAAAAAAAGCTATAAAAAACAACTACGTTACCACAGAGTGAGGTCTTTTATAAGGACTTGTGCTGGACTCGGGTACCTGTTTTGGGACTCCTCAGTGTAATATGGGTAGTACAGGAGGTTTGGCCCATGCACACATACATGTATACTGAGAGTTGACAATTATCAGCTTTCAGAGACAATTAACAATTCCTTCTGTCCTCATTTTCATGTTGCCATCCAAGCCTGACTGATGTGTTCTCCGAAATCAGGTAATTTCTGAAGGTTACCCTGATCAGATATCCAAAGGCACCCAGATGTTGGCCACTACTGAAATGCTGTATGACTGATACGACCCTCAATGCTGTAGTAACTAGCCCTTATGTAATCTTCGCTTCATTTATCTTCACAACTTTTCTATGAGTTTGAGAAGAATCATCGCTACCTTTCCATGAAGGGAGGAAAGGGCTCTGACCAGCCAGCCACGGTGCGAGGAGCCCCTCTGTGTGCCGCTGCCAGCAGCTCTGCCTCCTCCTGCCTGAGATTTGAGGGAAAGATGATGTTGCCCTTGCAGTTTGGGTACAGCCTTCTTGTACCAGAGCACACCGGGCATCCCTGCTGTGCTGAAGCCCCAGGGCTTTTCTAATCCCATCCAAGCATAACCTATACTACCAAGCTTGTCCATGAGGATGCATTTCTGGATAGGTGCAAATGCTTGGGCAATTTAAGGTTGCCCACCGTGTTGCCAGGAGAGTCTGTAAGCATGCAGCTGCTGTGCGGAGGTTGCAGAGGCATGAGGCTTGACTTAAGTGCTCAAATTCCAAGTCCCACTTTAGATATTGCATTCCTTTTCTCCTGAGATATTTTGGTTCCTGCATCACTTAGGTTCTGCAATGCTGACCTGAGCGGTGTCTAAATGCACTTAAATATCTATGATGGAGCAAAGAGCTGAAACAATTTCCTGAGTCCCAGCTGGCACTTTACCAGCCCTTCCCTTCATGAAAGCCCACGTGCAGCACCTACACATTGATATGGATCTTACTCCTATTTTTCAAATTCATTCTCTATAATGAAATGGCAAAAACCTAATGTAATACAGACATTAAAAAGAAGATTTAGCTTTCCTGGGAAAAAAAAAATAAAGAAAAGCCAAATCTCTAAAGGGGGTTAGGCAGAATTGTGAAAAGGTGCAAAAACTAACTGAACTAATTGACCTCATTAAAAGAATTATACTTGTCTCCCAAGAAAGAAATTCTCCCTCATCATGTTCCCTTCACTTACATGGGAAATTCCATTTTGCACTCATGCATTTAGAGAAACAAAATTAAGGGTGGGGGGTGTATGTTCCCAAAATGCACTGAAGGCAGGCAAGTGTGACCTCTATTAGAAGTATCCTGTGCAGCAGTCCTGATTTATCCAGTTGTGGCTGGTTCTGAATTTTTGTTCTCTGCTTCTGAGCACAGAGCAAAGCTCTTTTACACTGACCCAAACTTCCGCCCGAGCCTCAGCTCCCTCCCTGGTTTCTGGAAATGTAATTTGCACACATGCTTATTTTAAACATCTGAAGCATCACAGCTTTCAAAAAAGGCAACAAGCAGAAGTCAAAATCATACATTTTCTGGCATAATATCCACTTCCACAAGTATCCATCCAATCTTCTCCTTCCCAACCAGTAAGGAAAACACACAGCATTTGTCAAATACCAAGAGAGCAGAAGGTAGAGAAGACAGACACCTTGAATGCAGGCTGCAGCAGCGCCATCACTTACAATTTCACATCTTGTTGTCTCATCTCAGGCACATGCTTAGCATGAATTTGTACCAAACTTGAAGACAACTGCATGACAGACAGAGTTGATGTTATTTTTCCTCCTCTTAGGCCTCATCATCCTTGAATGTCTGGCTTTAATGGGACTTCTGCCTCCACAACAACAGCAGAAATGGGCTCTTGTGGAACAGCAAAACAACAGCTCAGCTTGTTTCAGACCTGTGATATTTTATTGAGCTGGCAAAGGTTTCACGTGCAAGGGTAGCCCTGAGAACTAAAATAACACTTAGTAATAGCCTGGCCCAATGGAAATGAATGGGAGCCTTGCCACCGACTTAAACAGAGCCAGAGTCTCACTCACTACTTATATATGTAGGAGAAAAAGATGAGGGAAAAGATCTTAAATAAATCATCTCCCAAATAGGAATGATTGCTTTTCTTTCAGTCCTCCTGGAAGGAAAAATGATTATACTTTTTAGCTGTCAGAACAAAATGCCAGGGTAATTCATAAGGTATTACATTAACACATATAAAACAAAATGAAAAACAGCTCCAGAGTATGACCTTTCACTTCAGCTGAAGCTGTAGCAAGTGTATCGCAGGCCAAATTAACACCCATTCTACTAGGCAAATAAATTCAAAACAGTGAGTCAGTCAGACTCTCGTCAATGTGTGAGGAAAGAAGAGTTTCAGCTCAAAGATACCAATTCTGAATAGAACTCAGACCAGGAATTCAAAATACCACCATATAACGCTGATATTTTTAAATCTTTTTAAAAAAAAAAAAACAAACAACCCAAACAAAAAACCACCAAAAAACCCACAACACCAAAATGGTATCCCAGTGACGTCAAAAAGGGAAGAGGGATTTTAAAAATGTATCACTGCAGTACAGTCTGCAATTTTGGAATCAGGTCCGGGATTTCATTTTCAGCTCCCTGGATCTTGGTATTGTATTATCTTCAGGCAGCAAGGCTAGAAATCCAACTTGCATATGTGTACTTGTATACACATTGTTAAAAAAAGAGGTCTTTAACTGAGAAACATGGTCTGGTAAATGGAATGGAAATCACAATAAATAATTGTGATATGCTCCATAAAAAATCTAGTCAAATCCCACGACAATTAAAACAAAATCCCCCAAAATCTTAAGAGTAAAATAAATTGGGCTTATGCAAAAGTGTAATGAGGGAGTTTTTTAATTCTTAACTGAACAAATGGTGCAGAAAGTATCGACGTTTTAAGTACAGTATACTGTATAATGCCATACAAACAGAGGAAGTATATTTACTATAGAGGAGACAGTCTGCTATAGCTCTTCAAAAGCAGATATTTAAAGTTTACTTTCACATGGGTTTTCACTTTTTGACCTGCTCTTGACCTGGGTAATACTTGCAGACCAGTGAGTTTAAGAAGGCCTGGGATCTATTAAAAGAGTAGTAGCTTGACTTTTACTGACTAGCACGCTGATGCTTTAAAGTAAATGTTATGGTTTGTCACAGGAACCAATTTGGTTACCGTTTGTTCTTCCTGCCCCTGCTTGCTGATATTTTTTCAAGTGTTTTTCATTCTTTAAATTCTATAAAGAAATCTGCATGCTGTTATTTTAAACTTCTGTATCTTTCTTTTGAGTAGTTCATATTTAAACACTGGGCAACATACCCAAAGTTTAACCCAAGTGCCATTTGGTAGGACTTGAACTTAAAGTGCACTACCATTACGTTCTTCTTTTCTGGCCACTCAGTTATGACGAGAGATCCCATTTACCTGTTTTTTAAAGGCATAGATAGCTATAACTCTTCTCCCCCTAAATTAATCAGAAGAGAAGCAGCACGCTGTGCATGTGAGTACTTTATAGAGGGGAAATGTTAGCTTTGTCACCTGTTTAAATTTGCACTTCAGCTATTATTAGCTTATTTTGCTAACATCACTATTACCTGTTACACTTTTCAAGCTTTATGCAATATGTAGGATTTTGTTAGATATATCAAAATAGTGAGAAACTTTGAAGAGTTTGGCTGGACAGGAGCCAGACCTATCCCCCTAATTTTACAAGGGACAATCTTGTTATACCTATCTTTAATTTGTTGGCTTAAAAATAGTTCTATTTCATGTAATATGACAAAAAAGGTGCACAATTTTTTTCCCCCTTGAAATTACGAGACCATAAAATCTCGGGTCCATAGGGAGAGGCCACAGTAAGTCCCCAGTTAGCAACATGCTTGAGAACTCCTGCATTTTTGGGGTAGAAGAGGCACATATGAAAACAGAGGAATCCACCCTCAGCGGGCATCAGCGGATACCTGACATACACGCAGGAGAGACTGAAGTACAATTTGGGTCGAGCCCTATCCTTTCCTGTAAAGCATTAGGTTCAAAGTCGTAGGAGTTGCGTAAATCCTCTAACTTGTACTTTTTCGATGTCTCATTTTTACTTGCCTCAGAACAAAGGGCTTGTGTACCAGCAATGACTTATGTCCCAAAATGATATCAACTGTGTAAGTTTATGTTCACAAAACTAATCACCTGCATTCTCCCAGCTCAATGCAGAAGGGGATGGAACGCAGCTGGGAAGCCACCTCTCTTGCTATGGCAGGTTTATTGGCTTGATTCTTCCATGAATTATGTCTGATATTATATAAAGGGGATTTTCTGTGGACTGTTCTCCAATATTGCAGAGTCTGTCAAACAAAAGAAATCTAGGTTTTTGGAGTTATCTGTATTGCACCTTTAAATAGCAAGAAATCCAAACTTGAGAGGGTTTGTCTGAGGCAGAGCCATTGACTGACTAGAAGAGTTAAAAAAATTCAGTTAAGAAAACATTAGCAATTCTGAACAGCATTGATGAAAATATCCAGTCACAGCCTGCAAACCCTTCAGAAATGAGACGTAGTGCAAACAAACATGAAGGAATTAAGCTGCTAAACAAAAAGAGGCAAATGTTTCTTATTTCTCCTAATCACTTTTTCTTGCTTATGCAAATTCTGAAACTGTCGTGCTTGCAGCCAGAATTTTTAAGATCTTGTCTCCATTTCTAAGGTATAAGCTGAAGACGGCTCCTTTGCCTCTTTTGGCAATTTGTCCTTCATAGATTAGATCTACAGAAAAACAATAAAGGCAAATTTCAAATCTCCAAATCTGTCTTTTGACATGAAATGCTTTTGGAGGCGCTACCACTCAGCTACAGATTGTAGCTTGAGTAACGACTACCAAAAGGCAATTAAACCAAAGTGTAGTTTCGGTGAATAAGCTAAGGAGGATTTTCCCACGTCAGCTCTCTCATCTTTGTTAACAGTAAGAAGTACCTTATCTTCACATAGTAGCAGCATGCAGATCTGTACTTAAAAAGTGCTACAAGTTACTGCCACAGTAACTTTACTGTGCCATGAAAAACTTAATGAACCCGCAGACAGGCTAAAAAGTATGCCACTGTATAAATCACCTGGTCTTGGTTTTGTTCAAGTAAAATGCTTAATGGGAACGCGACTAACTGAGGTAGACACCGTAATACTTCAAAGAAATCCCAACCTATCCCATCCTGTCTTTTCTGGGATGCAGGATGATGTCATTGCCTTCGGTATCCTATTTAGGTACGATTAAGGAGTAAAACTAGGCTACACTTCTGCAAAGGATTTCCTATTGCACTGAATGAGACTATTTACTTGCACAAGCAAAAGTTCAGTTACTTCAGACAATGCAAAACTACATTATATTTGGTTGGCTACTAAAAGAAAACGCAAAACAAGGAAAAAAAATAAAACACCAACCCAAAAAATCCAAACCCCTCCAATGCTTCCTATTGAAGAGTAAATAATATCTGGAATATTTACATCTTCTCTTCAACTTTTACAATCAAACATTGCAAATGGTTGATTCAGGTTGGTGGTTTGCAAAAATCACTGTACAAAGAACAAGCATTTCTTTACATTTAATTTTTTTTTTCATTGTTCATCCTTTTCTTTTTAGCAAAAAAGAATGAAGAGGAAAATTGTTTACCAGAATCTTCAGTTTTCCCAGCTGCAGAATCATTACCATTCGACCGCTCAATCTATAGCCAAGAAACCAACCAAATTGCTACCGTTCGTAGCTCTTGCAGGCTGCTGTAATCACCAAAAGAAAGCTGTCTTGAACCCGATGAAAAATAATTTCTGTGAACAACGACCTCCAAAATTTTAGAAACATAACTAGCGAGGAGAGGTTAAAAAGATCAGCATTGTACTAGCAATAAGAAAGTAAAAAAGTAGAGGCATCTTTCATGACTAGAATAGGCATAAAAGTGGTGGCTTACTGTTGGTTACCCTGTCCCCATGTATTTTCCAGTGTAACGGCGATTGCACCTGTAAAAAGATCAATGGTAGAAAAATGGAGTCTCAGGGAATTACTAGCATGTCCATTGGTTTCTGGGATTTACTTGGATACCAAGATTCAAACTCAAAGCTTAAAACCATTAGAAGAGTGATCAATTTGTTATCAAGAGATCAAATCGGATTTTGCAGTTGTGAGGACACAATAATAGAAAGACAGCATTTTATTTTCAATAAATCAACACACTAACTGAAAAGGGGGTGGATTTGTACAGCTGGAGCAGAGAAGATGGACAAAAAAGTCATAACATTCAATTCATTTAAATTATTTCATCAACAAGAACAAGTGGGTGTTTTTCCTAATGAAATTAGAGTGTGTTGGAAAGGGCAGGATAGGTTCAGCTGGTATATTTAAAAATATTAAATTAACACAAGTCACAACATTAGGGTTTGAATCCAAACGTACATTCCAGCTTTTGAGCCTTTGGTGATGTTAACATCTGGGGTTTGAGTTCAGGGTACTGTAAGGCTAGAAATCAGTCATAATCTGCAGATCCAATGGTGAGTTGCTCTCGTTCTACAACAGGCTAAGTAAGGCAATGCAGAAAAGTTAACAATTTACCCAAACTTTAACCCAAACTAAAGGCAGGTAAGAATCCTGGAGAGCCTTAGTACACTTCGCTGCTGCTTTCCGTCTTGATCTGGAATTAAAAGTGAACAAAGCAAGTCTGATCCCAAAAATATTTGCAGCTAGGACTGAAAGCACAGAGTTCATTTTCTTTAAACTCTTGCAATCTAACAAGAAAGCTTTTATCCCAGAACAGGCAGCTCAACTGTGCTGATCAGAAAGCCTCTTTCCCTGGCTCTGCGGAAAGCAATGAGAAATTTGTCCCTTATTTCAGAGTAACCAAACTTCAGTCCAAAGCTCTGATGCGGGAAACAGACAAACTCTTTGGTATCAGATTATAGACATCATGACAGGACTGAGAAATGCCAAAGCATCAACAAAAACCCTTCATTCATGAGGGTTTGGGGAAATTTTTTAAACAGCAGAAATGCTTAGTTTGCATTTCCTAGCCTTCTCCTCAAGTCAGTTTAGCCCCTAATTTCTGACTGGATATTTTTACCAGATTCCAAACTCCAGAAAAAAAACTGTGCTAAAGCCCAAGGTATGGGATTCATTCAAGTGTTTCTCAACATACAAAACTGCATTATCCAAGACCTTCTCTGTACGAAGACCTTCTCTTATCTGCTCAAGAGAAGACAAAGCCTCAAAGGGAGCGCTACAGCAAGGCTGCCTAATAACCAGGCCAGATCCCGCAAGCAACCTCATTTAGAGGGGATGCATGGGGAAGAATGATGAGCAGGAAATTAAAGCAAAAAAACCACCCACCACCATTTAAAATGAACCCAGAAAACGGGAAATTTAAAGGATTTGAAAATAAAATGGGCTTCCTGGATCAAAGCATTGTAAAGGGGATACAGAATCTTTAACCTTTAGGTAGCCAGTTCAAAATCCAGCTGAGGTCAGGAAGGATGAAAGGTTATCATCCTCTAATGACTTTCACAAACTTAATTAAAGTCTCCATCAAACTTTTTATGTCCAAGTGCATAACCCTAGCTTCCACTGGAGACAATAGCAAAACTCATATTGACTCAGAATGGAGCCAGCCTTATATGCTTGTATCCATAAATAGGCATCATGTCAATGACCGGAGATAACCTTATTTAAAAAAAAAAAAAATGCTGAACACACTCCAGATGTAAAGAGATTTTGGATCTAGACATGCATTTCACAATTTTAGCTGCAACTTAATGAGCAGTCTTCCTAGGAAGGTGAAGAAAAAACAAGCAACAACCCAAAAGGAGGTAAGGCCCAAACTACTTTAATGCAAAGAATTAGACCGTCCGCAGAAGGATGAGCACCACTGAGAGGACGAGAGAAAAAAACCTTGGATTGCTGGGCATAAACCTGTACTGAATTTCTGGGGGTAAGCACTTTTTCCTCCTTTCACAAAAAACAGGTCTTGATCTATGGTATCACAAGCAAAAACGCTTGTCATATCAACATGGTTTTCAGTTTTAAATCACGTTTCAGCTTGCAAATGCAAATCTAAGAAGGAAATGCCATGACAGTGCGTTGATTCAGTAAGAAATGGAGAGAGAATATTGAGCCTTGCGTGAGCCATAACTCTTTGAGAAAGAGATTTGTGTTCATTTACACATTTTTGACACAAATACACAAGACCTGCAACATATATTACAAGTCCAGGTCTCATTTGGCTGACAAAAATTTTGCACCTAAACTCATTATACTGTAAAGGCTGCATTATGCCAAGGGATCCTGATGAGCAGATTTCTGCAACCTCCTAGGACCCCACTACTTACCACTTGGGTTTTCTCCTATTGTAAGGAACCGCATGAGCTAAACTTAGAACAGGTAAAACCTAGGAGGAAAAAATCTAGCAGGAAGAACCCATGGATATGATGTATTAAAGAGAAAACTGAGCAAGTTGGGAACCAAGACCCCTCTTGAAAAATCCTATCTTTCAATGCATTACCATTATTTGCATTTGCTGCTGGAGCTGCTTGAAACCCTCCTCTAAGCAGTGCCACAGCAAAGAGGAATGGGTAGAAAAAGAATGAGGATAAGAATTGAAAACCCGGCTATTAAAAAGTGTAACGTTTTAGCCTCCCACCCAGCTCAAAGGTCCTCCTGCACTTCATGGGAAACTACACCTCTCTTCCCCTCTGGTTTCCCCGTGTTGTTAAATGAAAAATGGCATACTTCAAACCTCCTGCCACTGACACAAATTGAAGTAAAGAGATTCTTAAGGCTCACAAGAGTAAGAGCTGGCACGTGAACTTGTTACATTTCCTCAATAATTTTGTGTAGTGCGTTTTCTTGAAAAAGAACTTGAGGGTTCAAGATAAAACTGAGTCCTTTACTAGCTTAGGCTCAGGATTTATCCTTTACAGGAAATCTGAATATCTTGGAATTTGCCCCACATTGAAAGGAAAACACATTTAAAATCAGTTTCCAGCAACTCAGAAGTTAAAAAAAAGTTAAAAATCTGGGTTTCTTCCTATATTTTCATTTTGAAATCTGAGGTTATAACATCAAAACGCTGAAATTAAAAAAACTGAGCTTTCCATTCTAATAACCATGGTTACAGAATTGTCTGTTTGGTGTTTTTTCCCAGAAAAATTCTAAGAGGATGAGCACATATTTATTGCTGGAAAACAACTCTTTATTAAACAGCATGCATCAATGGAAAAACATTCCACCAAAGAATTGCACCAATCTACCCCAACCAGCTGTTCTTTCACAGACAGGAAAAAAATCCCCACACTAAAAGACCAGCTTTGTTGCTAGAAACTTTGAAAATATGAAAATGTAAACTAAAATATCTTTTTAATTATTTATTGATGTTAGAAACCAAAGTATGCGTTGTCATTTATATGCTGAACTGTTTACAGTACTTGTCTTTCCTGAGCATCTGAAGACCTCTTGAGAAACCAATGGGGGAAAACCAGAAAACAGGACTTCATTCCCAGCATTCCTTCAAGTTTGCTGCGGGAGATAACACAGACCTATTTGTGCAAAATCTCACTAATTTTCAATAGTTTCCTATGGAAATGACAGCTCATAGTGATATGAGACATCTGACGTGAGACCTGCATCATACCGTGGGCTTTGGAAGTGGCCACAGTAGCTGAAGGATGTCTGGGTTGAATCCTCCCAAGATTTATCGCATCTGCAGAACCTGTACGTAGCTTGGGGTGCCACTCACCCCATGCAGCCCAGTAACCAATGCTCCAGCAGTCAATGAATGGAAGAACCACCAGGAATTCCTCAGATAAGACCCTACCACTTCTTTGTCTGGAGAACCCCTGAAGCTTCCTGCCTCTGTCTCCCCTCACCTTAAATACAGAGTATAACAGCAACTGCTCCAAAGGCTTCAAACACGTAAATTAGTACCGGAAAAAATAAAGCACTGTAGAGACAAAAAGCTGCATGTTTTTTCCAGTGCAAAGAGTCCTGAATGGTCACTGCGATTTGGTACCTGTTCATAGATAAGTCTCTCTTCTGTTGTCTTTCTGACCAGTCTCAGTCAGATCATTTATCAAACTAATTGCTTTAAAGACAGGCATTCTTAGGCAATCTGTTCCCTCTCCGTATTTCCCATTACAGTCATTGAAAGTTATGTATGCAGATGAAAATGATAACAGACCTCTTGCGCTCTCAGAATATTCCTTTTTTAAACAAACACTGAAAACTCCAACAGCAAACGTGGCTGAGTCCAGTCCAATCTGACAGTACTCTGAGTAAGAAAATATTAGTGTCAAGCAAGTGATTCCAGCCCATTGTTTACCCAGAAAGTTTCAGTGCTGATTAAACAGTCAGCTTAAGGTCCAGAAACCCGTTCAGCAATTGTACCTGTGGTGCCAACTGAAAACAAACACTGCCACCATCACCAAGTCCTGCAGAGTCCCCACCTTCCTTTTTTCTGCTATCGAGAGAAAAATTAATTTGACACCAGCAAGTGTGAATAACTACTGAACTTACCCAACATGCAATTCACACCAAACCACCTGAAAAATTTACGAAGTAGAAATATTCTTATGCAAGACTGAAAAAGATGGATATAATCTATTCAAGTGAAATACAGCCAGCGTTTGGGCTTTTGGCAAGTACTGTCCTAGCCCTCAGCCTGCAAGCATCATTGTGAAAGGGAGCAGACATGATACTTGGCACCAGGTCCGGCACCCAGCTGGTTTGTCCTCAGGTGTTGCAAGCCATCGTTTTGTCATTGTGGACACTCTACTCCTTGACAGGACAGCCGGAGCCACCTGTCCCCTTGGGACTGACATCACCCTCCCTTACCACAGGACCACATCTCCGTGGCACAGCAGATAGAGCAGTCCCCTTGTTCCCTTAGTACAGGATGGAGCAATCAAGGGCTCGTGGTTTTCAAGGTGGATTATAAAAGCTCTGAGTAAAGGAAACCACATAAACAAGAGTTTCCCCCTGCTTTGCCTGTTTTTTATGGCTTGTTACTCCTTACAAACAAGGAAACAGCCAAATGCTGAAGTCTTTGAAAAAGATAATTGCCAGGCATGTTGGCTGACCACCCCTGCTGTAGTGCTCACTTATGGATGTGACTAAAACAAGACAGACCTAAAATTCCCTTAACGTGTTTCTCCCTTACAACACTGCCTTGCTCAGAAATAAAATACAAAAAAAGGACACTAGGCATCATGATATTATGACTAGCAAAATATTCAAGCGTTATATTAATAAGTAGATGCAAGAGTGCATTCCCTCAGAAGCTGAAACATTTGACAAGATATATACATTTAAACGAAAGATTCTTCTGAAGGTATAAAAGAACACGTACATTATTTCATTCCAAAAGCATCCAAATATTTTTTCAGCAACATCAAAATGAAACAATGTGACACAATTTTAAAAAGTCTGTTTCTATTAATTTATTGATTTCAGTCACAATTTTGTGAAATTGGTGCCTCTCAGCACAGTTCTGCACTTAGCCTATACTTTGTTAGGTTCCTGTATACTTTGTAATGCACTACAATGACAGGATCTGGCCCTTGGTAGTATTTTAAGCTTCCAACTGATGTCCAGCGATATCGATGGAAGGACTTCTGCCAACTTCAGTGACCCTTGAGATAGTATGGGAATATCCATATGTATGAATATATTGGTAAAATAAACCTTTAAAAAGCTTGCACACTGCTAGAAAGAATTACTTGGGCTTCAGAGGATACAAATAATCTGCTATGAAGTGGCGTTATCAGTACTAGTCTATAATTATTGTAATTAAATAGCTGGAATAAAGGTTAACTGGTAAAAAAAAATCAGAGATCGTTTTTCAAAGAGAAGTTCTAGAGGTTCTCTAGAAATTCATGATTAAGCTAAAAGATTCACCTGATTAAAAAAAAAAATCAAAATTCTGATGCATTCATGGTGCTTTTCCCTATGCTGTATGCACTTGAATTCACTCCAGTTCATGTGTGAACACAATTTTTTTATTGGTGATTCCCCTTTTCAATTATCAAATTTATACCACCATTCAGAAAGACATCAAACAATCAGATCGCTCTGGGCTCTCTCCTCTCTCCCCATGACTGATAAATCCCCTTACATGATACTTTTCAGACGCTGAATGACTCGGTCATCTTGGTATATTTATATCAGCTTTGATGATGTGATCAAGTTGCTGACAGCTTGCTTGTGTTAAACGGACTTCAATTTCAGCCTCGGCTCAGCTTTGAGTCTGCTGGTGTAGACTCCGTTCTGCTCCAAACCTTCAAGAAAACTGCAGGTGCCATTTAAATATTAACAAACCTTCAGTGAGAAATAAGTGTCAATATCATCTCATTTATATTTACTTTCTTCCTCACACGTGTTTCGGTGTCCGTTTCCTGCTGTGCCACTAAGTTCTACGTGGAAAGTTGGATCTGCCCTGCAAGGCAGCTCCCACCATTTTTTCTGTTAGTCATTTTCTTCCACCTATTTCATCCTCTGTGACACACAGGTTAGTTCATACCTCTAGAGCAGGATTTGCCTTGTTAGTTGCATATGAGGTATCTAGCACAGTTATAAATGAGTGCTTTTAGAGGAATTTCTAACCTTACAATAGTCCCTATAAACACTTGGGATAAAATTCTAAAATATATTCCCTTAAATTTTTTCACACAGGACCAGACATGTCGCAGGGGCATTCTGAAATATTTATAAGTTGTTCCAAAGAGATAAGAAAAGAAAAAAGCTGAAACCATCCCAAATGTTCCCATGCATGTTTGAGTCTACTCAAAATTCTTAAGATTCTCCCAGAAAATAGTGTTCTACCAATGCAGGGTCATGGTCTTTGGCCTCTGCATTGCCCCGAGCATATTTACCATTATTATAAGACCTGTCATTCATCTCTTTAGATCTCTGGCAGAAAAAAAATGTTTAGCTGTTTTATCTATTTAGACAATATCTTGATGCAGAAACAAGCACTCCCAAGCTTGTGTGTCAGCCACAGGACATCTGTGCTTTTGTGCTGGTGATTTTGTGACACTTTTAATACACAAAGAAAAACTTCTTCCAGCATTTTCAGCAAAGATGTTTTAAATGCATTGTACAAATATAGTGAATGTGACATCTTAAATATCTCTGGTGCAAGAGGAAATCTGTGCACAGCATGTAACAATATATCCACTGTACAAACAATTTTTCAGTATTCCCAATTTACCAGAGAATCAGAAGTTGCACAAAAAAATTTTTTTTTTTTTTTTTTTTGAGGCAGTAACTGTTTCAGTTTTGTGTGTGGTGTTTGATATTTTAAGGCAACGATCTTTTTTGGGTCTTCTAAGCACTCCTGTAATATAAGTAACCAATACACTGATATACTACATGTAAAAGACCAGTCACGTCCAAGGCCAGACTCTCTTTCTCCAGGCACACATCAACTAGTTTGGTCACTTGGCTGGGTGCTCAGTTTCCCTAGCGAAGGCTAGTGCACTGAGGACACGGATTCAGTGCTCCAACTTTAAGGCTATGCTGCACGTGTTGAGAATACAGTATGTGTGAGAGATACAGAATGAAGGATAATAGTAACAGACAGGAACCCTAGCTAGGTTTTTCAAAGTAAATGGAATTACTTTAGTCTCAAAGCCCACGCAAAATTCTTATCAATTGCATGTATTCTTACAAGTATAAAGAACTGTGCATGCAAGTCTATAAGCGAGCCTCTTAATTCAAAGCCATTAGCCTTTTATTTCTCTTGGACTTTTAGTCCTGAGGCCATAAGCCTGCCACGAGCTCTAACAACATAAAGCGGACTTGTGAACCTATGAGTTGTTCCCTGGATCAGTCAAAGCCAAAACCCTTTTCCTGAAGGATGGAAGGAAGCAGACAGACAGAAGCTATGGAGAGACCCTTTTTGTCCCCCACTTTATCAACACCAAGACAGCTCTGCCCATACTTTAAGGTCACAAGATAGGAAAACTACCAACACCTTCAACCTTTCTTTTCTGAACTCATCCACTGGGTCCTGGAGCCAACCTACCCAGAGCAGCAAAGTACAGGGAGATTATTCCAGGGTCAGGAGAGAGACTACATTCATTTACTCTTTTTGGAAGTAACCTCATGCCCACTAGGACAGGCTGAACCAATCTCTGGGATTTAGTCACAGACAATAACGGGAGAGTGCACATGGTGGCTCCTTATCCCAAATGCAGAACTTCCATCAGCTTCTTCCCACAGCCACCTTTAGGTGCTGCAAAACCACCCTCAGAGCAGCAGAAACGACGCTTGATAACTCTGCAGCCAGTTGACCAAACAAAACCACGTCTGCCATACAAGTCCACACAGTCGCACGCCTCTGCTTGGCATTTAGGTATTTCTGCAGCAGAAAGATGAATGAGGAGAGGAGGTCTACAGTTTTGTTTTGTTATTGTTTGAAGGCTTGAGAGGATAAGGATCCATCAGCTACAGGATTACTGGGTCCTAAGAAATGGTGGGAAAGAGAAGGGGGTTGTTATAGTTCTAGCAGGGAGAATAGGTATCAGATACAATTTAAAACATAAGAGCAAGATGGATCACAAAAAGAAAACTTTCAAGTTTTAAAACTTGATTAAAACAGATGATGCAATCTTCATCAGAAGTAAAAATGTGAGGTAGAAATCAGGCAAAGTTAGGGAACAGCAACAAATCTACAATATAAAATTAACACATCACAGATTCAGTGAAAAATGAGAAATAAGGAGTAGCAAAACCTGAAATTTGAAAGCAAAAGAAATTTTAAAAGAAAAGAAGATACAAGTAAAATGGTCTTCCAAACTAATCCTCTACCATTTTCTCTGTATTTGTAAATTATGTGAGTTAGACTGTGACACTTCAAGGCATACACAAGACTAATTTTCATCCCATACATTCTTCTTAAGCAAATTACCCATTTCTCCTCAAAAGATTTTAAGAGAGTATCATTTTTGTTGATCTGATCTATCACTATAATTCTTAAAGGATGTGTGTAAATCACCGCGTGCATACTGATCTATAAATAATGGGAAAGAGGGATCGGCTCACCTCCTGTGAGCAAGCAGAGCCACATTAATGCAACAGAGAGAAGGAGGACATGCTATTGCATCTCAGCTAAACTGTTATGCAATAGCTGGGATGATGCAAGATCAGGCTTGAAAGTGGGAGCCGGGCTTCCTATTCCCCATCCTGAGAGATGCAGAGCATTGCAGAGGTATCTGGTGAATCTCCAGGGATAAGGTTCAAGCCTTGTCACTACAAATCACCCTCTGCCAAGCAATTTGTGCAGCAGCTTATAACAGCAGTTAAACAAAGGAGTCATGGGGCCATCCTCTGGACTGAGGGCAAGGCAGTTGCTACTGGGGAGAGGAGACTGGGAGATAAAAGCAAAGCAAACATGCCAAAGTTAATAGGGCAGAAAAGGCTCAACCTCCCTCCGATCCCGGCTGCGTGGCAGGAAAAGACAGAGCGTAGGCTATGAATGGGTAAATACTTGAGGGCATCGGCACGAACCAGTCACGCTGACATCCGTCATCTTGTTTCAGTGCTTGCCCAAACAGGTGGGTTTTTCAGCCGCTCTCTGGAGGCAGGATGCTTGCATTCGTGCCCTCGGACTCTGTGCAGGAGCGTCTTTCTACAAACTTAATAGAGCAACTGTAAATTGATTTACACAGGGAAAGCTATATTTATAGCAGAAATGGAAAGTATTTATCACAGGTCAGATTGTTTTCTGCTATCGTGATGTAATCACCATCAGTATTATGCAAGAAGATATTTTTATCTTAAGGTCTTTAAAATGAAATCTTAGAGGCTACTAAAAATCATAGAAAGAATTAAAAATGTGATGTTTTGGAGAATGTTAGCCTGTTGCTCCTGGGATATTCCCTAATCACTCTGGGTATTTTCCAGAGCACAGATATGGTTTCAGAGCACTTGGGATAGGTTTTCCAAAGCTTGGTAACCCAGAATCAAGTTGTGATTCCAAAAAAGAAAGGATGTGCCTGAGGTCTTTTCACCATAGTAAACAAAAATACTCAAAACTTTATATACCATTCCAGATGCATTGCCTATCTTTTTGCTCTTTTCCTCTCCTTAAAAGACTTTGTGTACAGAGAAATGCCTCATTCCTGGCAAACAGACAGTTCTTCCAGAAAAATTTTATAGTACACCCTATGATTCACCAGGCATACTTGGATAAAGCCAAGTGTCCACGTACTTAGAATGGCATTTTACAAAGTATGTGAAGATTAAGAAAACTTAACTGGACCCACTAGCCACATTAATAAAGACTATGACCTACAGACCAACCCAAATGAATCCTTGAAAGAAAGGCCCAGCATCCTGGGTGGACTGGCGTAGCCTGTACCATACCCGCAGTGCCGATCGCTGTGCTGTCAGGTACCCAACCATATTTAAAGCTCTCTCAGTGACACCTCTGCAGCTCAGACATACCCGGTATTAATATAGGAAATAAACACCATAACACTCCCTACACCATCTGTATAGACCTATAGAGACACACAAGAACCCAGCAGGCACTGGATGGACCTCCAGGAGCTGCAGAGCTCTTGGTTTCCACTAGCCCAGGATCAAGGGTACCGTAGGCAGCACAGCAAAGAGACCAAGTGGAGGAAAGATGCATCAAGGTGGTGGGCTGAGTCATATTAATTCCTATAGATACTCCATAAAGGTGCAGTTGCTGCATATTGGTAGGTGCTACATCTCCATGATTCCTCCCAAGGCTACATCCATAGTTGTAGGCAAAAGGTTTTCTGTGATCACTGGGTATCGGGTTGGAAGAGGAAGAGCTCAGGACCTGAGAGTAAGAAGGTATTTTCCCCCCCCACCTTGATCTTCCAGGATTTACTCGTGTGCAAGAAGTAGAGACCGCTCTAAGCCTGATGGAGTGAAATAAGCTTGGGGCTTAAGGGAGTGGTTTCACATTATGGAGAGGTTATGAACGAAATGCAGGGGTTCCTGACCTAAGCAACAGGTATATGCTATTAAGGGTATTTTAACTAAATAGCAGACTGAGATGGAATGAGGTGGATAACAAAGGAGTTGCTGAGTATTATCCTACCTTTCACCTGCATATAAATAGCTGAAACTAGGGGGTTTGGAGTCTGAGTTTCTTCCCCCCAAAAATGGGAGGCAATGGGAAAGGTAGCCTTCCTTGCTTGCCAGGAGGATTTAGCAAGTTCAGTTACTGCAGGCTTTATCAGCATGGCACAGTTAAGGTCGCTAATTTTCTTCAGTAAAAGGGAAACTTCTGGGTACATTTCTTAAAGCTTTTAAGAACTGAGTCAGGGATACAATTTCAAAGTCATTAATAAGAAACGTCAGGAATTTTGGCAGTCTTGTAGACCTTGATCCAATAAATTAGACAACTGCAATGAGCATTCCTCTTTTCCATTGTTATTTTTAAAAATGGTTTAATATAAGGGTGAGAAATTGAAATACCAGAACAAAAATTCTGACCTTGTTCCAAGATTTTACATGAAATCTTTCACTTTTTATATTAATATTGAATTGTTCAAATCTTATTATCATCTTGATTCAACCATTTCAATTCTACTTATATGGAAAAATTACAAGGCATATAAATATTACACACTTAATTGGCTAAACCATGATGCATACGAGATGTTGAAACAGGACAAAATATTTCAAAGGTGTCAAAAAGAAACATTTTCCATCAAATTTTGTCAAAGACAAGTTCTGATAAGATATTTAGATCTGAGCAGCTGGTTTTTAGATAGACAATATACTCTCAAATTCTAGTATTTATTGCAGTACCATAGTACTGGAAATACTGTTTTTTCAAAAGTCAAGTCAAAAAGATGATACAAGCTTAGCAAGAAAATGTGTTTTTACACATTTTGCTTTCACTGTTGCATATTGTGCCATAAACCTGGCATGTTCTGATAAACATAGTCAATAAAACAGTTAAGTCACTTATTTAAATTATGCATTAAAAATACAACAGATATTTAAAAGGAGCAAAAACTGAAAGTATGACATGAAGTTTTAGCCAAAGTAACCCTTTTCCTCAAGGAACAAGGGTCCACAAATGGGTGATACTACACAGATATTTTTGAGCCTCACTTTAGTTACAAACTGTTCAAAAGTTTTTGAGGGTCCAGTAATTAATTTGATCAATACTACCATCATTCAACATTGCTCCAAATTCCTGTCCAAATTGCCTAATACTAAACCAGAAACACTGTCCAAAAACCACCGGTGGGCTATATTGTTCCAGGGATGGATTTGGTACCATTTGAGGAAAGCCAGGGAACCTCTAATGCTAGGACAACACCCTTTCTCAACAAGCAGCGTTATTTTCAATTATTTACCTTAGTACTGCTGTGATAGAGACAAAATCTGTAATAATCTATAATATTCATCATTGGGATCCCACATGTAATATTCATCATTTGGAAAATTTTACACTGATCCTGTAAGCGCATGACAAAACCAATCACATATGAGTGTGGTGTTATTTTCTAAGGTTGCTCGCCCCCACCTTTGACTCTTCTTGTCTGTAAGGCATGGGCATAGCCTTTTTGGTAGCAACAGGGAACTGCAAAAGGCTGTTATATGACAAATGAAAAAGATTCAGAAACTGAAAATAATCTTTGAGTGTATGTATAAAAGTCTAAAGGCCAGTCTCTGAGTACATGAGTATGCAATTAACATTGACTTCAGCTGGTGCTGTGAGCAAGACGCAAAGAGACACTTTACCTGCAGAGAAGTCCTGGTACTGTGAGGTTAAACTGCTGTAGAAGAGACTTTCAAAGCAAAATCTGGATTCCATCCTCTATAACTGAAGCTATTGATTTTAACAGAATCAAAATGTCAGCCCCCAGCATGTGAAGTGTTGTTTGCAAAGATTTCACTCAGTGTTGCACTTCAGAAGGGCCTTGCAGGATAAAAAGCAAAAAAGAAAAATTCCTTCATAGAACAAACAAACATACCCAATTCTTTTTCTGCACCGAAACATAAAGTTTTTATCCTAATTTAATTAATGTGTTACCTTGGGGCAACAGAGCAGTTCAGAAAAAGGTAGAAGGAAATTAAAAGGGCATAAGAGCAATCTTACTGAATATTTCTCTGAAGGAAAAACATTAAGGGACTCTCACAAAAGTTTATCCTCTAAGGACAGATAAAAGAATTTGTTCAAGCTGGCTAAATATTTTTTTATTTCATATAAACTAAAAATGAGGCAAAACCTGAAGACAATCAGTCTTTACCACATGGAGAATGGTTTACCAGCAAGTGAAATACAGAAAATCTTGATTTATCCCTGCCTTACAGGGTTAACACGTGGCTTGTTTGCACCGTGTTGTGTGATCCCCCGATGAAAGCTATCATGTAAATTCTGATAATCCAGCATGCCCATACGGAAAAGCATGCAGTCTGAATAGTTAGACATGCTTTCTTCTCACTTTCAGAGAAGACAAGTCTTTCAACATGTTTTGTTTTCAGATTTTGATCTTTAACCTTGATACTTACCATGGTCGGAAAAGGGAGAGTGTTGGCAAGTGTGTTTCTGGTAGAGATTAACCAGACCAAGACCAGTGGAACAGCTGGGGGGGATCCCAGCTCTTTCCTGTACAGCATACCTAGCCCAAGAGTGAAGTCTGTGTCACGTCAACAAGGAAAGATCTGCCTCCACTAAAAAAAAAAAAAAAAAAAAAAAAAAAAAAAAAAAATGATATATCTATGGATGCTTTTATTTTTGCTATGTAGAGGCTCCTTCTAGAAGAGAAAGGAAGATATATTTTCATCGGGATGCACAAGCTGTATTTTCTTTTATGGCCTAACTTCAGGGTTTTGCTTTGTATCTCATGACACAGCACTGCCAAGCCCGCGTTGCTCGTTTCCTGCTTCCCAGCACCCTTGTTTCTGGGCAGTCTCACGCTCAGACCGGGACTTCGAATCCCCAGGCGTGGAAGTGTCCTGACCCAGGGATTAGCTTGGGGCCATCACAAAGAGATGAAATATAGATGCAGACGGCTTCTCAGAGCCCATCAGTAGCATTAATCAGTTTGTCTGCCTATTTATCCTCACTTGGGTTGACCAACAGAACATCAAGACAAAGCAAACATGGACCTGCTGTTGTTACTCATCCAGCACCAATTGCTACTGCCCTGGTCCCGCTGCACCTAAATCTACGATACTTGGCTTAACTAGCAGCATGGACTATAATGAAAAGCAGATGTAGACGCTGCCATCTTTTGGTGATAGCCAACTGGGTTATTGCACATTCCCCAAAATCACTGCACCTGTCTCCCAAAGTGGTTCTGGCACACAGAGAGACCCTTCAGCTCCTGACAAGTCCAGGAGTCAGGCAGAGCTTGTCTTCTAGGAACTGCTTTAAAAATACAGATGTTTTTAAATTATTGTCTTTCCAAAGCCATCTTGCTGTGGCAGGAGCTGCTACAGTGCTTTAGACTTCTTTCTGACCAGCGAAGAGAATGGCTGCAGCACAAGCCCACCCCAACAGCTTGTTTCAAAGTCTTGGCATGAAGGGAAATTGAATTTACTCCCTAGGCCTCTGCTCATTAATAGCAACTTCTAAGAACAACCTTGATGTGTTTTTTCCTACAAGCTTCTGCAAGGTATCCCAAGAGGAAAGAGCAGAGATACCCCTTAGGTTGCAGAAAGCTTTTGGGGAGGAACAATTCCACCTTTGTGAACTGGAAGGACCCCAGCCATCCACAACCATGCCGGGCATGAGGGCCAGGCAGGACAGCAGAACTCACAGGAGCTCACAGCTTTCAGCATACACAGCCTGGCCAAGGGGAAGTTTGCAGCAAGCTCCTGCCAGGCTGCCAGCACCCCCACTCAGGGGCACCCTCAGTACACCAGCATTTCCGAAGACAGTGCTCCCCCACGGGGCACCTCGCTCCCACTTGCTGCACCTGGGATGCTGTGGCTGGGGGAACATCAGTGCCTAAGCCGCCTGCGGGGCCTCACACAACACCTCCTGCACAGCACAGGAGCTCAGTGCTCAGAAGGTTGACAGAAAAAGGGAGGAGGGAGGGAAAGGGGGAAGGTGGCATGCCAGCACTTGGAGCGGCAACATGCTAGCTAAGAGACCATCCATTTTCCTGGGGGGTATCCGGTGTCCTGCTGTCAACAGCGTGCAACAAGAAGAAGCGTGCTGCTCCTTTCCAGGGCACCAGCAAAGTGTCCTCTGCCACACGTGCCCTCGAGGCCCCACCAGGTAATTCAACCCTTGCTGAACATGTCCCCGGAGCAGGGATCGTCCCGTGGCCTGAGGCGGGCTGGGGCACACCTCTCCTCCCTCCCCAGGATTTCCCTGCCTGGACATCAGCAGATGCGGTGCTGGGTGGGTCAAGAGGAGTTGCCATTCAGCCACCACAGCCAGGTAAACAAAAAGTCAAAACTACCAAAGTTTCACTAAAAGCTAAAATTGACCTGAAAAATCAAACCAAGCAGGTCATTCTCTCCAGGCAGAAAAATCCAGGCAGCTTTCGGAAAGCATCTTGCTTATACACAGCATTTATTTACCAATTTTCTTCATTGATATAGGCAGAACAGGAAGAACCCAAAGTAACCCCTCATTTACCGCAAGAGGAAATCTGAATAACAGAGAAACACACAAATAGAAGGTCTCCCAGCCTGGTTACCAGGCTGTTAGCATGATACCTCTAGCTGTCACAACACATCACCCTTTGCTCCCTGATTGCTAATACTTTGTCTCAGTTTTTGAGCTCTCTTTGCTAACAAACAACCCTGTCTGAAGGCTTTGAACTTAATCGTTACATTTGTAAGTGGTGATAGACTTTGTCACTGCTACCCTGACTATCCACCAACAACCTTGTTGAACATTAAGCTGTATTACTGCAAACGTTCAAAAAGTTCAGAAATAGGAGAACAGTTAAGGATTTTTGTATTTTGATCTCTGCACGCCATAAGGATGATGACTGATTAATACTACAAGAAGTAATCTTATGGAGGACCAAGGTCCAGTTTTCTTTTAAAGACACACAGTCATATTTTTTTGTGCGACTGGGTGATAAGAAACACAAGAGTTCCCACAGATCGATCCAAATGTGACCCATGGGCAAATAAACAAAACTGATATCATTTAGTGAGGGTTTACATTTATTAAAGTCAGCTCTCACACAATACAACTTTTCCTCTCTCAAGAGCTTTATGTTTGGGCTACAGCTAAAGGTTTTCATTACTTTTAAGTGGAAAACTGATTTATTTGGACAATAGATTTTAAATTCCACTTTGAAAAATAGGGTTTTGAGGTTTTAACTACAATTTCTCAACCATGTGTAATTGTACTTTTTTTAGACACTGTATTTCTTTATGATCCTGGTGAATTAATTATGCTGAAAGGACATCTATTTTAAACTAAGCATTAGCACTAAAGTTGAGGCTGCCATTTGTAAACAAATACATTTAGGAGCTAATATTCCTAGGTATAACAGGCAAGTTGTGTTTCACTCAATGAAATACGTTTAAATGTGTATTTTGTCAAAATATTAGAGATGCCTCTTGGCTTTCTGAGCTCGAAGTCTAACATGAAGCCCCTACATACAAGCATGTACAGATGATTATTTTTTTATGTTTTACAGGTTCTTATGCATTAGCATCCATGACGCATTACCACACAGGGATACACGCACCTTTCCAATCCATGCTTCTCTGAACAGTGCTCGTTTACTATCTACTAAAGGAAACTAGGCAGTGGGGGGATTTAAGCAGTGAAAGCCTTCATCTTTCCTCAGTCTCTATCCATGCTTTTTCCACCCTTCACACTCTCAGACCACGCACAGGACAGTTTAAGGTTACCCAAGAACAAGTGCCAGCATACCAAAGAGTTGCGCATCTGTGTAGCATCTGGAAATATGGTTGTGGCAAAAATGAGCAGCACATCCCTGCAAACTGCCTTAGCACAGGGATTACAATCATTACTTAACTCATACAAAAAGGCATTTTAAGTGCTTTCTAACAAAAAAAAAAAAAACCTTCAAACTGAAAAAACCCACCCAAACCTCCTGTTTTGCTAACCATCAGAAGCAGGTGGAACCAGGGCAGTGGAAACCAGACAAGCGGTGCCTCCACGGCATGCTGCCATCAGAAGGAAAGACACAAGCGGCTGGAAATCTGCGTGAGACAGCTATACCACCCGCCGGGCTGGGAACAGCATGGGGCTCATCTCTGTCAGCAGCAGGTGCCAATCTAACCTGCTAACACCAGCCCAGTTATACTTAGATATTGGTTCATGACATTCACCTGGTACACAGACAGCTGAACTTTGCTTCCACTTTGGTCTTTTTTTTTTGCCTCCCTTGACTGTATCTTACCTGCCCGTCCGTGCTGGCATACTAGGTCATACAGACAGTCTAGCCACCTCTTGCGCTGCATCCCTTCTGTGAAATTGGTCCGAATCTCACCGGTTATAAGGGTTTACTCATGAGGTTGCGGCCACACGATAACATGACGAGCTGACTTCTGAAGCCACAGCAGGCTGGGGCCCCTGGAATGGAGAAGCCAGGACTCCTTTCCAGTGAGCAAGCTGGCCAGCTCTGTTGCGTGCTGCTAGAACTCCTGTGTCTCACCAGTGCTTTGGTTTCCCTTAGCAAATCTTGTGCTGGAAACTTAACACTGGCAAAGCTTCACTGCTAGTAGCAGTGGAATTAATTTTATGGTGTGAACTGATATTAAGTTTAATTACATTGTGTACATATAGCACTGAGTCACTCATATCACCACCACACAGACTACTCCTCCTTTGGACTTATAATCTGACCGCATAAGTGAATGCCCTCAAGAACCTGAAGAAGTCCGGATTTTCAGCTTTGTGGTATCTCTCCTTTCTGACAGGAGACACACTTTTTCTCCTCCTGTGGGCAGGCAGGGAAGACTGCAAGGTTCATACCCCACGTTCTTCCAGGAACAACCTCCTACCTGTGGAAAAGATGACTGGAAATTGTTCTTTGAAGTCTTTGCTATATTCATGCTGCATCAAATCCTCTGGTGATGGGAAGTGGCATAAGGCTACCGACATTGAAGGATTACACCTGCCAGGCTTATTGCTTTTGTAAGAAGGTTTTTCCAGGTATGGCTCCAGCTGCAATAAGCTGATGCACAGATATTGGCCAATATCCTCTCAAAAACAGAGTGGCTACTGTAACATCATGTTAGCTCAGCCCTTTTTGTAACTTGCTCCCTTAGAAATTACTGACCTGAACTTAAACATACTGTGTTTTAGCATAAAAAAAAGTTACATCTCATAAAAGAATAGCTGACTTTATAAACCTACTCAAAGCCTTTTACTGAAGAGGGAATTCTTGGTTTCTGTGAAATTGATAGATTTAATGAGTATATTCCTGTTATAATATGACATCTCATTTTTCTCTCTCATAAATACTTGTCAGGTTTATGATTTTTCACTCATTGGCCAGGAATTGTGTTGCACAAGCTCACATTGTGGGTGCTCATACCAAGTTTAATTTCACTCACAAGTAGAGTTGACAAAAGATCACAGCCACTAAGCCCTGGAATTACCCTAGATATTGCCCTCTGTGCTCTGCAAATGAAATCCTACAGAAGACCCTTTGGAAAAGAAGAACATGATGGTTAACACTCAGAAATCCATTTTGCACAGGGCAGCGTCAGTACACAGAGCAGCACTGAATGACAGGCAGATCTGCCAGTTCCTGGATGAGAAAAGTCAGATGCTCAGCATTGCACTCTCTCTGTCCATCCGTCTCAGGCCGCTCCTCTCCCGCTTTCTCTTTCTCCTCTCATGCCCTTGATTGACTACCAGGTCAGATAAGAAATTAAGACCAGTGAAATCAGAACCAGACCGCACCTGTCCCCGGCGCAGCCAGAAGAGAACTGAAATAAAGCACTTACGAAACTGCGGCGATCGTAACCTTCAAAACGCTGAACTCCCCCAGCTGTCTGCTCTCACAGACCAGGGCACTACAATGGGGAGCCGGGCAAGAAGGCCCAGCAAGCTATTTCTAATGAAATGCTGTCACTTTGGGAAAGGCTAAAGCAGTCCGCAGAGTGAAGATCCGTTTTTAGCAACAAAGCTTCTGAAAATAGACATGACACTACTATTTAGTTCATCGGGTTACAACTCGGTAATAGAGGGATCGCTTTACTGCTATTTAATTTGATGCTGTAAGGGGAAAAGATACTGCTGTTGTGAATGGAGAACTACTTATCTATAGCAGCAATTGTGATGGCAAATGCTTTTTCTAGCAGAACATATTTTTCTTGTAGGTCACAGAGAATACATCAATCTAAGGATTCAGCTGCATGAGTTGCATTGCAGGTCCTGGTCCTAAATGCATATGTATGTATAAAACTACACAGTTCCATACACTCAACACTACAGTCATCCTTTTGTTAGCAGTACATTTCAGAAACAGTCTGGTTTAACTGATGCAGACACAGCAGTAATCAGAGAACGCCTCCAGCAGAAGCACAGGTAGCTCTGAACCTTTCCAGATTACTGACCAAAGAGATCCCCGCGCCAGAAAAAGCAGTAGGGCTGCTCCAGGGAAAGCACAGTCGGACCATGACAGTCTTTAAACCCAAAGAGATGCAGGAGAATAGCAGTCTCTCTGCAACCCAAGGCAGGAATCCAGGCTCCCAACCCCATCCTCTGACCCCGTGACAGAGATAGAAGAGGGGAGTGGGACACCAGACTGTACAAGCAAGGAGGCAAACACCCCACTCAAGACCCTGTTCATGTACCCCAGTGAGGGGCCCATGGGCCCTCCAAAATAGACCATGTAAATCCCTCTGGCCAACTCTGTTAAACAATATAAATCTGCACTTGGAAATGAAAGAAAGCAAATCCCAAAAGTATGGGTCAAAAACAGGAGCACCTGAAAGATGCTTACTGTTCTCCAGCATCCAGAAACCTGGAAATATAAATGCAATTCAAGAAAGTGGAAGGGGCACTTGCAGAAGTTACCTTTATATGAGTAGATACAGCTGGAAACAGTATTTTTGTATTTCAAAAGAAGTATGAAAGCACCGGGCATTTGTAGTACCAACAGCAGTGTTACATATTGTAGAAAAGAAGAATTATCCCAACACAAATGTTGTCACATAACGACACATTGTAAAGAGGCATGGCTGGGATTTCCCTGGTGATGACCAAATAAGTGAGTTGCTAAAAATGCATGGAAAATAAAAAGTGAAGCTCAAAAAGATAGGCATTGCTGACACAGAAGTACATCTTTGAAACTGTTTACAAATAGCCTTCCCTGCTGAAAAATAAACCTTCCTGCAGATGCCTCTACTGTAGGTACCATAAATTAATATTCCTTTTGCAAGTGCGGTTACTCCTACTTTATTCATTTCTGACTGTTGTCTTTTTATACTCAGCACAGGCTTCATTCAAAGTTCACCTCGTTCAAAATTTGACATGAGACAATTTGATCTTTTGTTGGTCATAACTTGCTTTTCCTTCAAAGGATTTAAGAGCCTGACTTGAATCATACTGATTTACCACTTACTGGGATGATATCAAAATTGGGCTTACTGTAAGCATGCAAATTCAGAGTGCTTGAGGAAAAGATATCTTCAATTATTAATTAGTACACAAAGGAACAACAATCAACATATTGCTTTTTATAGGACACACAAGCTGCATCATGCAAGTGTTCTGCATTACAACAGCACATACAGGAAAGAAGAAAGCTGAGACATCTTCAGGCTGAGACCCCACAGTTTTAACTACATGTTTACAGCTCTTACAGTGGTCTCAAGGCTGCTAAATTAGATCTCCAGCTCTACTCAGTGCAAGCAGAGAACAGCATCTCAGAAGGAAAAAAAAAAAAGAGTCCCACCTGTCTAGCATCAGGAAATTGTGGATGGAGTAGGAAACACAGCAGGGGATATCCTGGGCTGAGGTGTCTTATCTAGGCAGCTCAGGATCCAAAGACCAAAATGTTTTCTGCAGTATAACTACATTTTCTTTTGAAAAACAGGCAGGGATCAACTCCTTTCTTTGAAAGGAGGTTGTGCAAGCCAAAGTGGCAGCAATCCCCTTTGTAAAACCCTAATGAGCCAAGCACTAACGTAGAAAAAAACTTATACTACAAAAAAAAAAAAAAAAGCATGGAAAAAAGAATGTATTCCATATAGTACTCTAGATTTCCCAAATTCAAATTCATTTCATAAGCCCAAATATTTGCAGCTTCAGAATGAAATGAAGTTATGAAATACTCCTCCCAGCTGGAGAGCAACATTGTCAGATGTGCAACAAATGCTACACTTCAAAGCAAGAACACGATGCAAACTAGTCTGTTCTAAAAAAAAAAAAAAAAAAACACACAACAAAACCAAAACAATCAAACCTGAATAAAAGTGACATTTCATTAGGTAGCAGTCTGTTTATGGTTTGTCTGGTTTACAACTATAACGTAACCCCTTTGCTTATTAAGTTGTCAGAGGAGCACAGATTAGCACATAGATTAACAAGGAAAACATATACTACCTTTCTAAAAGGATTACCCATTTCAATTAATCACTGAAGTATGAATGAAGTCACAGGGCATCTGCAAAGAATTTTCACATACTCTCTTTTGGCTGCATGCGCAGTTACACATATTAAGATACACATTTGAAGATCACCACTGATTTGACTCTTCTGCTGAGTAAAAAGTACTAAATTACTTGTTAGGATGCAAATAAAACACAACGTACTTTCTGAGTTTCCACAGAGAACAACAGGGTATTATCGATGGAACAAGTGAGAATACCTGCACAGGTATGAAAGAGTAGAAGAACAGAATTGCACAGTTAGATCTGGCTCAGGTATTTAGCGCTGCTACTCGAAGCTTTTTAGTGGAAATTAAAAGACAGATGTATGTACAGGTAGTTCCACAGCAGATCATTTGTTCCTGCTTATAGGCAATGGTTATGATACTCTATTTATACAGATCTTTCATTAGCCTAGACTGTGTTCTACTACTGTATCAATATACATTACACTGTTAAACCCTTCCATTAGAAAGCCATGGTTAAGGAGGAAGAGCATGACACTGACATGCCTCAGCCCCGATGCAAAAACCTAGCTCAGGATTGAGCAAGTTACTGTATCTCAGACCAAAGTCAGGATGACACAGCACTAATCCACTTCAATTAGCTGTTCTCCAGAGTTGTAAGGCACTCTGTAAATGCAAAGTATTTTGAACAAATTTGTGGCTACTCAGTACTTCACAAATAGGTTCTTGAAACCTCCTCTTGCAACATATGTCCCTGGCACTTAAACTATAGACAACATCCAGCTGTTAACTGCATAAACCTCTGCCACAAGGCTGAGCGCTTCACATCCCACCCAGCAGAGGACAGGGTGTGTGCAAGCATCAAAGCCGGCGGGGATGCTGAAGCAGGCCATTCACCACCCTCTGGGAAAAGACCTGGAGGAAGAACCTACAGAACAAAGGATCTTAGTTATAATTTATGTTTCTTTTCAGTCCAGAGCACTAATGAGAAGGAGAGTGAGAGAAAAAATATTAGGTACACTTTTCATATTAAGGGGAGCACTCTGCACCTCAGATCATCCACTCCATATTAGGCTCTCTATCCTTATCCCTGTGTGCGAATACTTTAGGAAAAACTAAATAGTGCAAACAATTTTTTATTTCACACTGCAATTGCAGTGAGAACAGCAGTAGCAGAGAAAGGTTGATGGATGCACCTAAGACTGTATTTTAAGTTCTGGACAATAGAAATAAAATGCATGTAACTCAAATTATAAGAAATTTTGCGCACTATGAGATCAGCTGTTATTTCAATGTTCATCAGTGATGGGACAGTATCGCTTAACGTGAAATATGCTAAGCATTCAGAAGCCCTAATACTCTGAGGCTTGTCTTCAGATTAGGAATACATTGCAGATTCTCTGCCATTTAAAAAAAAACAACATGGATTTAAAACCAAAAGACTACATAATTGTTTATGGGTAATGCACGACTACATCTGGAAAAGTGAATTGCATTTTACAAGGCAATAGCATAGATCAACACCTGCAAAGGGGCTCGATTTGAATAAGGTCATTCGGACTAAATAATGTAGTCATTCGAACTAAACCCGAGTAAAATACAGACCAAAAGGTTTTAACATGTGACCAGCTTTGTGCACCATGCGATTTACCTGCCTTTGACTACTCCTACAGGACAAGACCTAACATATGCTTAAGTCTTTGTAGGACTGCGGCTGAAACCAGCTCTGTAGTATTTTGTTCTCTAGCTTCACCAGACATAAGCTTTGACCATAAAATTCCTATGAAAGAAAGTATTTCTTATTATTCCAGTTGTGTACAGAACTGCATGTTTCTTTGAATCTGTCAAGTGATTTTTTAAACATCTCCATAACCTGAGTGCCATACTGTTAACCATGAGATCTGTTTTGAATTTGAAATAAGAAAAGGTGGGGGGAGGGAATAGGACAGGAGGGAGAGATAAATCCTGTATTTTTCTTTATATTTTAGAAATTTTATTACTTCAGTCAAAAAATGTGACTGAAGCAATAAAATGTTACTGTTGCTCAGTGTAATGGTATGTGTTTGAAATACAACCCATTTGCTCTTCATTCACTTCATCAGAGTTTTGGCAACCGTTAAAGGCTTCAAGTATGTGTGTAGAATATTCCTTATGCTATCATATCCATATTATTTCTCCACTTACCATTTCTTAATGAGCTATTTTTAATAGTTGCCCACTTATCAGTTTTCTATTTATGGCTATGTGCCTTCTTCTGTCTAAAAACATTTAATGAGATTTATGAAACCCGTTTGCAATGCTTTGAATGCTGGCAGCAGCTACAAGAGGGAGATCAGAGACCATAGGTGCAGCTCTTCTTCCAAAACCCCATCCTGACTACAGACTGGTGGTCACTGCCAACTCACATGAAATATGGTCAACTATGCAATCCCAGCAATTATGCAGATGACAGGACACAGCTTGAGTTTATATCATGACATTGCTCCATTGACCCTCTCTCCGACATTAGGGACACCACCTCCAGGAATCATGGAAAGTAATGGGAACTCTGAGGAGGTAATATACTCCAAGTTCAGTTCGGTATTTGGGGAGCTCCAAAAGGCAACGTGGCAAGCTGATACTTAGCTACCTTGTTTATCCCTTGTTCTAGCTCCCTCATATTTATCTAGCTGTTTATGGACACCTAAAAGCTCCAAAAGCCGTTTTCTTTGGCTGTGAACTACAGTCTATAAAATACTGCTCAGTAAGGGGATCATATTTGTGTCCTTTAATACCTAGCCAGGTGCTCTTCAGAGTTGGCAGCAGTGCCTTTACTGATAGCTTTGACTGCATTTTATGTCTTTTCCTTTACCATTACAATGCAGACTGCTGTTTAGCTATTGCTCCCTCTAAATCATGCATGATTTTGGCTTGTGGTAAAAGTAATTCAGAGACTATTTCCCCCAAGCAGTATGCCATACCTGCTAAAAGCAAATGAACAAAGAAGCAGGGAGTACAGAAATTTCCATGTAATTAAAATAAGTTTGGTTTTTTGGTTTTTTTTTCCTAACTTCTTAGTTACCCAAAGGGCAAGAATTATGTTTTGCCAAAGCTTGAAAAACTCCGTTTCTAAAACCAGCAGAACAAGATCAGTACAGGAAACACTGCAGAGTGGTCCTACGAGAATGCATCTGGGCGCAACAATCAGTATTACATTGCAATCTTTCTGGCACATTTTGATTCCTAGTGCACCATTACTGTAAAGGACCAATTACTGATTTTGATATGTTTTCCTCAGATGAATGGCAATAAGACCAAGACACAGCAATTTCCCAAAGCAAACCCCCTCAGAACAGGGGATGAATCTCTGCCGCAAAGTCCTACAAAGGACGGGGATTTTCGTTCTGGCCAATTTCAGTAATTTTTTAACATTAAATTTCCTGCTCACTGACAAAGTTCAGTGATGATCACAGCTCCCTTACTCCCCGCCCTTCCATCTTATGAAACTGCACATTTCAATTAGATTGGGTTATGGTGAATGAGTTAGTGAAATTTTCTTGTATACTTCTTGTTTCCCCTATTGCTTCATACGAACAGCTCAGTGGATATCTGTGATATGTGACAGCTGTCAAGAAGGGCCACGTTCCTGGAATGCAGCACTGAATGCCATCCACAGCACAAGGATCATCTCTTCACATAGCCAGGAAGGGTACACAGACCTTGGCTCAGTTCAGACACGAGAGCTGACACAACAGGTTATCTATTCGCCAGAGTCACCTAGGAAAACTTGCGTACTATGACAAGTTCTCAGGAGGTCACTCATCCAGTTTCAGAGAAGCATAATAGGACATCAGTGCCTAGGAACCACTGTAAAAAGGCACTTTAAATAATTTCCAACAACCTTAGAAGAAAGCATTGAATAGGCTTTTCCAAAAATTACTTGTTTTTTCTGCAAAGTTTAGCATAAATCAAATACGTAGCAGTGGTGAGCAACTGAATTATCGACCAATAAAAAGTGAGTAAATTCACCAGGGTGGTGTCTTAGGCCAAATATAGAGATAAAATAAGCTCTGTTCTTGTCCAAGCACAGCAGCAAACTAGAAGCTCTTCCATTTACCTTCCAGTACATCAGTGACATGCAGCTTTTTTTCCCCTAAACAAAACAAAAAAAAAAAATCTAATTTCTTATAACTAGCATGGCATTCAGAAGGCACCTCTTGTGGCACTAAGTAAAATCTCTGATGTGGCACATTTACGTAAATGACAACTTACATTCAAGCCACAGTGACAAACTTCATAGGAAATGTGGAAATAACTGATTTCCCCAAAATGTTCACAGTATTTCTTTCCCATAAAATAACCCATTCCACAAACAGTTCTGAACTGAAAAAATAATTAAGGACACTAATTTACTGATCATCTCCTTCAAAGTTAAATATTTTTCTCTATTCCACCAACCCAAAACAGAACATGGATCACCAAAACCAGTATTTTGGGGAAAGAATGCGTTGCATAAGAGAAGACCAGAACGTCATGCATGTTTGCAGCTATACTGGGGTAGATAAAAATGGCAAAATAGGTAACTTCCATGACATGTATACATGGGCACTATCCCTTGTTGACCTTGGCAATATTTCAAAGGGAAGCTTTCAAGGATTAACTGTTCAATCAATCAGCTTTTATGACATACGCCAACTGGCTCCACAAATGTACTTGCAATCAAATTGCAGGAATAACAATAAAAAATATTTAATCTATTGTTAGCTCTTGCACCAGAATGTGCACACAAAAGTTGCACACTTTGGCAGGAACAACCTCCACATTTCAGGAACTCCTCACCTGCCTCAGTCTGTAGCAAGGGTAGACTATGAACAGCTCTTGCATATGTGTCTGGAGGTATGCTGATACATGAAAGTGCCCTTCTGCGCCCCACTCTGAGCGTGCTGAACCAGAGCTAATGAGAACTGACCCCTTTGCAGCCAGAGGACAAAATCCTTCCCAAGTGTGGATCTACCCCCAGTGCTCCCTTCAAGACCCAGAAGGCTACATACATGCAAAAAATGGAGGCAGAAAGAAGATGCAGCCTGAAAGCAACCTCGTGCACAGAATAGGGTCTCTATCTTATTCCTAGAATAATAAAATTGCATCAATGAGTCCTAATCAGGGCTGTATGCTCCTAGAGATTGTCGTTGTATGCGGAGTTGTGCTATAAAAAGACAGTACTGCCCCCAAAGAGCTTAAAACTGAAAGATAGTAGCCAACAGGTACAGAGAAGCCAACAATGCCCCCAAACCAGTTCCCAAATAATGACAGTTACCAGACAGATGGAAATACAAGATAAAGAACATGATCTTCTACCAGCTCTTCTTTTAGCAGGTAACAATTTTAGCAGGAGGAGGTGAAGAAATTGACTATCAATTCTGCTCTACAATATTTCCTCAGTAAGAACAGAGCCTGTCATGACTCAACAAGGTGTGCTTTATTTCACATGTATAAGCAATGCAATTGATTCCAGGTGATGTTAGCTTACTTCAGGTTAAGCAAATGCATAAGTGCTTTGTTGAATGAAGGCCAAAACCCACATATTTCATTGCAAAACATTTGAGCGGGATCAGGACAAACAATGATAGTCTTCTCATGCTCAGAGAATCCCACAGAAAGTCTCTCTAAACCCAGTTACCCAGTGGTAAGAGTTATTTGATATCACACTTCAGCTATTTCTAATGCTCTTTCTGTAAAAATAAAAGCAGTTAACAAAGAGATATCTTATTTAAGGGGTGGAGGGGGAGAAGGTAAGGATAAGGCTGGGATGCTCTGGCCCCAGACTGTTCTCCCTATCTTAGCCTTCTAAGTCACAGGCCAGCTCAGAGTATGCGCCTGGAAAAAGCTTCCTACCTTTCTACTTGAGTCATACCAGTATATGGAGTTAATCTACCATATATAAAAAAATATATCAAATACCCTTGTAATAGATACTATTAATATATGCAAATTATCCAATTTATTTTTCTTTGAAATATTAATAATCTTCATTCTAGCACTTTGTATCAAATATCTTGATGAAAATAGATTAGCCAAACTTGATATCTCTGATTTGCTTCCCATTCTACTAAGGCTGCAACCATAGCCAGCAAAGCCAAGAATCTGGGTAGAAAACTGACATGAGCAGCAAGTAATCATTTACAGCCCATAACTTGTCCTGGATGACAGCTGTGAAGTCACCTTGGACTGCAAAATGACAGGTTTAGTTTAACAGCTTTGCCCCCATATTTGTAAAAAAAGTCTTGAGGACCCTCCTACAGCTTCTACAGCTATAGCTTTCCCACAGTTTTCTGTTGGGTTTTCCAGAGGTCTGAGTAGAGAAAGGCAGGGTCCTTTGAACAATGCAGCACCCTCTCCTCTGTAGCATTGAGGAGGAGATTATTAGCACAGTCAAACCTTGGGAACCAAAAGAAACTTTTTCACTACATTACCTGTATATTTTTATGTCTACAGTTGATATATTCACATTGATTAAAGTCATTGCAAACCCAAAAGGAAGAGATGCTGAACTATATATGATTGTACTAAACAAGGAATTCTTAAGCTGAAGGTTTGAAGCATGAGTTTGTGGTGTTAGTAGATGGAAGTGAAGAACCGTAGAATAAGTCAGGCTGGAAGGGGCCTCTGGATGTCATCTGGTCCAAACCCCTACTCCAGACATGGCCAGCAAGATAGAATTCATGAAAAGTGAAAGGAAATTCAAATATGCACCGATGTTACAACCCTTTGATATCCAGGATTAAACGAGAAATTTACCTCTTTCTCACTGAGTAAATAAAACTAACACTCAGATGTCTTATTAGAGCAACTTTTCATTTATGCTTTACCAGACGTTGCACAGACAAGCAGCAGCAACATAGTCTTTGTCCCAAACTCTTTACCGTTTGGACTTAGGTAAAACTCAGATTAAGTAGTTGAAAAGCTCTGAAGCTGACTTAATTTCTTTTTAAGAGAAAGCAATTAAGAGAGCCAGAATCAGAGTTCAAATATACATATACATACACACGTGTACATGAGGAATAAAGCACTTTTCCTTACCTCAATATATTTTCCAGCTAAATACCTTCCAGTAAAAATGGCGATCTATTATTGAGTGATTTGTTCAAAAACTGTTCTGCATAACTGTATTAAAAAAAATTAATGGGACCAGTTCATTCCTCTTGTGATTCTACTTACTTTCCAGTCTCTACTGTCCAGACACTTGGGGAGGGGGAGAAGAAGGAAAAAAAAAAAAGAGGGCAGAGAAATCAAGAATATTTCAAGCATACTCTTTGGCAAAAACTCTAGATCAAACTGATAAGCCTGCAGACTGCTGTGCATTCTCCATCACAGTCTTTAAAAAGTGAAACAACCATACTGTACTTCCAAAAATAATATTCAGAAAATAAGACTCACGACAACAACCTAATTTTATAAGAGTCCCGAGAGTTTAGTCAAAAATGAAAACTGCTGCCTTGTCTTCTCACTGTGCTTTTCTTGTCACCTTACCAGGTCTAAAGCCTCTGTTACTGGAGAGTAAAGATTTTAAAATTCTCACTATTATACAAGACAAAACAGTATTTCTTGACATGGGAGAGCAGCTGTCCTCAGATACTCACTAGTGCAAAGAACACTGCAGCGGTATGAGCTGTCATTCAGCTGAGAAATTCCTTCACTAGGATAAGTAATCCTTTTCTCTAGGAACACAAACACCTTCTCCTGCAGTCCTCTTTTGGTTTCCCTGATACATCCTCTTACACATACACCCAACCTTCTGCTTCACCTCCACTACCAGAGCTCAAATGTTGCAAAAGTAATTATTTTGCTCAATCATCATTAGGTTTTTCCTTACATAAATGAAGAAAAGGAGGCACAAAAACAAGATGGTCAGTCAAATTAACGTGCTGTGAGTGAGGAAGGAATAAAACTTACTTCCTGCCTCCAGGCTTTCTTGAAGCTTCCTTCTATGATGGTTTTTACCCTGAAGTTCTTTTGGAAAGAGAATGAACTGAAGAATATTAAAGCATAGTAGTTCAGAAAAGGAAGGAAAGGAGGAAAAAGGCTCATGCCTAAGTCAACAATCCAGCCAGAGCTTGGGTTAAAGCCTAAGGGGTCTGCATCTCAGCAGCCCTGTGGTTTTAAGGGAGAGCTATAATAGCCACTTGCAAAGTGTACCTGATCTGGCTCTGCCGAGATGCCCAAGCACAATGACAGCTGCTATCCATTGCTTCATTTACTCCAGTGGAAGAGTAGGGGATCTTGGCAAAGCAGGTGGAAAATATAGGTGCCAAAATTATATCCCTTGATGGAGCTTTGCTTAGTTCACTTTGTTAAGTCTTATGAATCACATTTTAAACACATTAAAATGACATTAAGCTTGCAAAGTCAAGCGTTCAAAGATGCAGGAAAACACCAGAGTTAAGGTTTTCTGTGCAAATTAAATTAGTCTCATAAGATACAGGCATTACAAAGCTTATCTCTATTCTAAGGTGCAGTCTTTCATTACTTTATCATTTACTTCTCCTCTCTCCTTCCCCCCAGGTAAGATCAAATGCTGCCTGCCAAATTTCAAGTGGAAAAGCATAGAGTGTAAGGTTGCTTCCCCCCTGCCCCCCCCCAGTGAAGCAAGATGCAGGACATTTTCCATTTGTAATGTGAACAAAACAATGTCATTTTCTGTGAGCTCATTCTGAGAAGTACACTGATTTAAGCTTGGCTGAAATCGCCCCCCTCCCCACCTCTCCTGAATGAAGACACCTGTCTGGAAAATCTCAGCCTAAACTATTTAAGCTTTGGCAGAGTTAACACAGACAGTTAAAAACATGACCTTCTGGCTGAAAGCGTTAAGCAACCTTAAGCATAGGTAGCTTTAGCAGCCCTGTCCATCACACATAAACACAAACAGAAGAATGAGATCGTAATATTCTGAAGTTTTTACAGAGTGGGAAGGAGATCCACTGGCAGAGCTGTGCGAGGAATATGTTTAATGCCTCTTCCAGCCAATGCAACGGCATCCTTCAGTAACAGGATTAACAATAGGTATTTGCACATTTTCCTACAACAGCTCTGCCAAAACAACTTGGCCCAGGCCTTCCAAATCTTCTGTCATACCCTCAATTATACTACCCCAGCTCCGGGAAGACATAAAATATTCCTTTCCTCAATATATGCTGAGGAAAAGGTTTATAGCAGGGGTTTTCTTCTACCCACATATGTGGTTTTCATTCCCATCGGAAGACTAGCTTTGGCAGAAGTTCGGCGTCCCAGAGATCCTCCTCTTCTCTCTTCCTTGCATCCGTTTACTATTTAACTGGCTGTTATTCCACATCAGGTGCTGCTTTGCACTAGAACATACAACTACAGTAGTCATTCCTCCTCTGATCGATAAAAGGAGATTCCTTCTATGCATTCAAAAACAACGCTCGGCTAATTCAGTCACAAGTTACTGAACCAGCTGCAAGAACCACCAGGGAAATGCACTGTGTCTTATGCAGCATATGTAATTAATGGTCCCTTCTGCCCTCCGGAATTATGAACCTCAGAATCTCAGTAATAAGTTGTCCAGAAACTTGTTCTTAGGCTAGTGTTATTCAATTAAGACATATCTAAGATTATCAATACTGATAGGTGGTTTGGTTTTGGTGTTTTGGGGGGTGGGTTGGGGGGGGGGGGGGTTGGTTTGGTTTTTTTTAAGAGAGGGAGCACTGCTACTTCAAAAGAATTGCAGCCAGGTGAATGATAGGAATGCGAAGGTAGCATTCACTGATCATCAAAACAGGATGCACACACATTTATGTCAAGCAATGCCACAGGGAAAAGCCATGTCCTTCCTCTCTCCCACTGCAGAATAGGTTCAAACCAGCTGAAATTGGCTGTCAGGTATTTGCTCCCCTCAGCCGGGGCACCCCGAAAGCTGCTCTGCACTGCCACTGCACAGGGGAAGGACCACCAGCAGCTGCTAGAGCTCTGCACAGGTGGCACCTGCACAAATAGCTCAGCAGCTACAGGAGCACTGAGGAGCTGCTCATCTAGCACTGTTCTACCACTTCCTTGCAGTAGAAAGGAGCTGAGTAAATTCAGTGGTGAGCAGGAGTGAGTAATTTTAAACTTAAAGCTCACCTGCCTGCATTGCTGGTGTTTCCCAGGCTGTGAAGCACACCTACCCCATCCTGCTCTAAAAATCTGTGTGTACTTTATGTTCATCCCCCACTTCAACCTCCTTACTTTGTTCATAATGTTGACCTAGCTTGGGGACAGCTTTACAACCAAAAGCTCATTTCAAACCACCTCTCAATTTGGGGCACTCCCTCTGTTTCCATCAGGATGGTTCAAGTTCATGGCCGAGATGATGTCCTTGACTGCCTGGCTTCTGGGTCTGCAAGCCGCATCACCTGCCTCGGGATATCAGCAGAGGCCCGTGAAATCACCCCCTGCCAGGATCAACACCTCTGAGCAGCCTCTGTGCTGTTTCAAGTAACCACTTCTAGGCAGCCACAAGGTGATTTGGTTGAGGAGGGAAATGTTTGGTTTGTGTTAGCTAAAATTAGTCAGCGGGTGCAAGGTATTCTTCTACTTTACTGTTAGAAGCTTGAGAGTAGCTGGAAGTTCTAAATGGAAAAATTTAGTATAATGAGGAAATATCTTCCTTTCAAAAGCACCGTGTCCTCCACGTGGCACAGCACTCTCAGTTGTCCTAGAGAGAGCAGGGTTTTAAACACGGCAGTAGGAAGGCTCTGGTTTCATACTTTTTTTTTAATTTAATATATCTTAACAAGTTACTGCAATAGGTTTTGTAACTATTGTCCAGATAAAAGCTACCTGGAAAAAGAGCTCTTAGAAAGAAAACATTAATGATCAACAATTAATGTATTCTGCATTTATTTTTTCTATCAGAAAAAAGAACAGTCAACTTTTGTCTTCCCCAGTGCTTACCCAATATTTTTACTTCCTTGAAAAAAGTAATATAATAAACTGTATACAGAAGTGAGGGAAAGAAATGCACTTACCATATAACAATAAATAGCAAGCATTTATTTTCTTTATGGTATGATGATGTCACTTATTTTGCCATCTCCAGCCAGCTTAAAATCAGGTTTTCCATAGAATAACATGTCATCTCACAGCCCACACAGAGCTTTCCTACACAGAACACCGCACAGGCTGTTTGCACTGGACAGTCACTCTCCCAGCATGTGTGCTCACGAGTCCCTGAGCTGGTTTAGGCCACAGCAGCTTTTCTCCCACTGGCTTCCTGATAGAAAGCCTTTGCCTGCAAAACATGCCAGCATGGCGATCAGCAAAATGGGACTAGTACCATTATACTCATGTAATTATGTGTTGATATAAGCACACCTTTTCACAGATCTTTAACCCTATGTGTTCCCTAGATGTATGATTATTTTAAGGGCACAGAACAGTCCATTGCAAGCAAAGTCTGACATTTAAAAAAGTAAGTACTTGTTACTTCACCCATCACAAAACCAGAACATAGATGGGCAGCCAGGTGTCTGTTCCTGCAGCCCGCCTTCTCTTTGAATTGTACCTTCTCTCCCCTTTGTGCAGCCAGTTTCCCTCATCCTTAGCGAGTCCTGTTCCCTTCACTTTCCTGCCCAGCTGGCTGGGCCATACAACAAATTCACCTTTTTTATGCGTTCTATTTGGAGATTTCCTGTTCTTCCTTCAGACATGGCTGATTTCCTCAGAGTTCAGTTCCAAAGTGGTCCCATTCAAATAGGAGACACAAAAGGTAAGCAACAATTTACAGGAGATATTTAACCCTATTCTGCCAAATATCGTGGGATTATACTGATGATACTGCAGCATCATAGTTGTCCGCAGGGATTGATAATGAGCATTTGGACAGATTCCCTACATTATCATAGACTCAGGAAAGATTTTGTACATGGGAAAGAAGGGAAGCTTTTGTTTTCACTTACTAAACATGAAGTACAACATTCAGCCCACCTGTAACATGAGTTAGTTCATTTCTCCATGAATTTCATTCTTCTCTCTTAGAGGTATATTATTTCAATAATTCTGCCCTGGATAATCCAGTGTTTGGGATTAGCAGTACTGAACCTTTGAAAGCTAGAAAACCACTTTATTATGAGGCCAAGCGATGAAGAAATACAAAAAACCCACAGCTTGACAGATTGACATTTGCACTCTGATACATTAGTACGCAATGTTGGTTTTGACATAACTTGAAGTCTTGGTGTAGCTATGCAACATCAGAAATTAATGACTTCCTATTTCTATTCATTCCCCCTTCACTTCAGAAACTGTTTCAGTAAGGGCAACCTCAAAAAAAAAACCCAAACCATAGATAGATGCCTGACTTCTCTAATTCACCAAACCACACTGACTTAAACAACAAAGAAATCAAATCAAGTCAATCTATTACCTATTATTCAACCCATTTCAGGAATTTGCATGATCTAAAGCATGTCACAAATATCCTAACTAGCAAGAGCTGTGAGGAAAAAACTGCATCCCTCAATCTTTCAACGTAAACAGAGTATTGTGCCTCAAAGTAAAGGTTGCTGCAACACTGACACAATTCCGGCATTACATCAGTAACACCAGCTTTTACAGCATGGAAAAATCAAGCCCTGGCACATCAGTTTGCCTTTATCAGCAAAGTTGCCTCCCCAGCTTTTCTCTTAGCATAAATCTCAACCCCCAAAATACAAAAGTTAAAGGTGCAATCTTCCTTACAGAATCAACCCAGAATTTGGCAAGACTTGGAAAGCCTTAAATGGTTAACTCCACATCTGCTTCTATTTGTTAGCATTTTTTAATTCTAATTGAAAAAATGAAAAGCTGTAAACTGGATGACAAACATGGACATCAACTATTAATGTTTTTGTTCGTTTGCCACGCAAAACAAGAACTCCGGTTTACTACTTCATTTTTGGTTATTGCTTGCTCATAAGCAGCCTCGTATCCTCATCTGTGGGTTTTGAACTTGAAAAAGTTACACTGCAGATTGCTATTACACTTTGCAGCTGCTCTAGGTATAGCATTTTAACATCATTTCAAAGGATACATTGTATTGATCTTTACATTCTACCAGCAGATGTGCAAAAAGCAGAAGAGTTAGTGAATTCTTGTGTTTATTTTTTTTAGAAAGGAGAAATGTGTTGGGATCTCTCTCTGTGTCAGAGAAGTTTTTGCTTAGGAAAAAATAAAACAGATGATAACAACTATAAAAGGGGGGATGGAGCAAAGATAGAGAAGTGTTGAAGTGCAGCTGCTGCTCTCATTGTGCTGGAGGGAGCTATAATGGACAGGCAACCTGACATATGCTCCTAAACACCAGCCTGCAGAAACACGAACCAGTGGGTTCTTGTTTTACATATATGGGGAGGTGAACTTGCCTTTGCAAGTTTGGCAAAATTGATCTTAAAGTATTGTACATACTGAGGAAGAACAACTCCAGCAGTGCAGATTCCCCAAGAATAAACAAGGGGGTGAGTGACCACGAGCCTTCTTTTTCCACTCTGGGAAGGTATTAAGGGTCCAAAATTAACCAAATCACTGAGAAGTATAACAGAAATCAACATCTGGATGCTGAAGGCAAACAAATTGAAGTGAGAGCAAAGTCACAATTTTTTTTCAATAGAACTAGGTAGTCAACCAATGGCACAGTTATCTCGTCATCTTCCCACACAGACTAGATACTTTTTTTTTTTTTAAACTAAAGTAGGCAACCTTAAAAGGTATGGAGCTCAACATACACACAGTGAAGGGGCAAAATATAATGACGTATAACAGCTAGGAGCTGAAGGAACCTTATTTAAATAGTCTCAGCCTCCAAGTCTTTGAATAACCTCAGCAAGTTCAAAGAACAGAGTAAGAAAAAGTTAAGGACAGCTGCTCCTCTACAAAGCTATAACAGTGCAGTTTATTTCTCTTTTTACATAAGTAATTTTATCCAAAGAACATAAATAGGTCTGGTCCATAGCATCTAGCCATAAACCCAACTGCTTGGGGCACAGAAGCAAGAAAGTCTTCTAAAAACTGAGACATAACATCCACACCAAAAGAAACACAGGCTAGCCATCTTCTCTTTAAGAACTTTTATTATTTATGGCTTAGTCTTATTATAGAAACATTCTGCAGATTTTTTTTTCTGTGTCAGAATATTTAATAAATGTTGTATATTCTCAAACTATAGGTGCATGGTATCAATAAATTATGCAGTGAATGTAACCTTTGTCTTCTAACCCGTGTTTGCAAACGACTTTCTAGCATTTCACTGAACAGGTGAGAAATGCACAAACTGACATGCAAGTAATGCGGCAATTGGACACTCCAGTCTAGACTACAACAGACTCAAACATATGAAAGAAGCTATTGTAGCTAGTTAAAATAATCCATTTAAAATAACATTTTAAAACATTTCATCTGAGAATACATCTCATTTCAGCTGTAGGCAAGTTTTGGTCCAGAAATTGGATTCTACACTCACAAAGCAAATAAATGCTAACAGAACAAATAATAAAATGCACCTAATTGAATCCCTCATTGTTGAAATCAGATAAAATCGTCTTAATCATGGCGATATCTGTGATGTCTACTTCGGCAACTTCTGACTCTAGGCTTTTTTTGTTAAATAACAGCAGTCAGCCACTTGTTGAAATCAGATAAAATCGTCTTAATCATGGCGATATCTGTGATGTCTACTTCGGCAACTTCTGACTCTAGGCTTTTTTTTTAAATAACAAGCAGTCAGCCACACACAGCTCATCACATTATAAAAAAAAAATGTAGAATCTAATCACAAAGCAAACACTCTGCTATAGCATCTCTGTAGAGCAAAACAATACTGAAGGGCTACAGCCTCCTCTCAAAACATGCATGAAATTACCGTTGACATCTTTTGGGACTCAGCGTGCAGCAAAAGATCAGGATGTGGCCTCATGAAGCAAACTGCTTCAGAGTGGTTCATAAACAGCATACCAGCCTAGGGGCGAATCCTGCACCTCCTGCTTGTCCAGAACCCCCACAGGTCAGCAGAATAGTTCAGTCTGGAAAAGGACTTCAGGAGTCAGATTTTTATGCTATTAAAAGCGAGATTAACACAGCTGCAGATTTAGACTTTCATTTATTTAGATTCATTTTATTCATTTAGATTATGAAAAGTGCTTTCCCTAAACAAAATCTGCTAAGTGTTATAGTATTGGGCTATGTCCCTTTTTTCTTGTACTTCATACTTATTAAATGCTAAGTAATATGAACCTAACCATATCCTTTCCCTTAAAGCTAAAAAAATCTGGATATTCTCTCTATCAGCAAATAAAGATAAGAGTAGCATGCTGAAAATGCCAATTTTACCGCATGTTTCAAGAGGTGATAACGCACATTTCATGGCAAATTCTCTTTTCTCTATCCAAAAATCAATAACTTAACCGTGCTCTTTTTCTTGAAAAAAAGCTGGAATTTTCTGAAAATATCAATTACAAAGCCATCTCTGTATTATTACAAATTTACGACATCTCGAGAGCACAAATAAGTTGTAATTATGGCATAGTGGGAAATGAGTAAATAGCCAACTATTTGTGGTGGGAAAGCTTTCAGGAAAAATAAACTTATGCAAGTACACATGAAAATGCTGAAAACTAATTGAAGAATGTGAAACAAGAGTGCTTTTGTACCTATGCAAAGGTTCATATTCAGCCAAGAATTCCACTTGAAGGGATGGAGCCTACAATGACTGAATACATGACATTTAGAAATAAAAGCAGCTGGCTATGAGGACTCTCTTAAAACTAATCAATTTTCCAATATATTTTATTATGGTTGTCAAAAATCCAATGATGCAGGTTAGTGGCATGTAGCTAAAAAAACCCCACCGTGGTAGCTGCATAATCTTTGCCTATTTGAAAGTCTGAGAGTTTCCCTTGATTAAAATAAGGATACTTCATTATGAGTATTAAGCATTGCTTTATGAGTTATGTAAAGTTTATGATTTTTCATTTATGCTTTAGAATCTTAACCACATTGTCTCACTTATGCATAATCCATCAACCCAGGTGACAAATAGTCTTCTATATTTACACATGAGGAATATACAAGGAGCACACTGTATTAGCAGCTGAAACTACAAACGCCACTGTCAATCAAACCGTCTGGCATAGGACCATATTTCTTGTCACCAAGAGGCTTAAAGCAAAGAATCTGTGCCTAATTCTCTTAAACCTTACAGGTCAAAAGGTTTTAAAATTATTTTTGACACCATTTCTTTGCTTTGTCAACAGGCCTGAGTACTTTTTAACATGTAAAGGATATCAAAAAGCTGCTCATCGGAACAATCTGACATTAGCAATTTATGGGTTTAAAGTCTGGAGTGCACAGTAATTCCACTGGTATAACAGCATGCCATTCTGGAATGAGAGGATGGAGATGCGGCTGTAGGACTAACTTTTATTAATGCAAAACCTCCAAACCAATCACCCACACTCCAGGCAACCAGCACTTGCTGAGTCAAAGCCACCTTACCACCTAAAGCTGCACTGCAGCACAAAACACCCTGCTACTGTGCACAAGCTGTCATGCAGCCACTTTCCTAACCAGCGGGTTTATTCCTGTTTCAAGGCCTTGCTTCCCACACCCCCCCCCAAACATGCATATAGGGTCTCTAAATTGGCAGCAGCGATATCCTTCCCATTTGCTGAACTACTCTGCACATAGATGACAACCACCACCCTTGAAAAATCGAGGCTTTTAAAAATTTTCAGAAGCCCAGTTGTTTGAGCCTTTCTTACTAAAGATGCTGTTTTGCAGGAGGACCAAAGCCCCAGCTGAAGCTTTGGCCCCATCCTGACGGGCCAGCAGAAGGAAATGCAGTTCCTTCCCAGAGTTCATGGTCCAGAAATTCTGAAAATACTGAATGACTGAAAAACAATCCTCCTACACAAACTGCTGGCTGCAGCTCTCAGGGACTGTAGCCAGCATCTTCCACTCTCTGCCCACCGCTTTCAAGACACAGTCCCTGTGATCTGGTGAGGAGCGGGGAGACACCATGCAGCAGGCAGTGCAGCACTTCTCACAGAGCCAAGAGCTGACAGTGGCAGAGCGCTGACCCGCCACCCAGAAATTACTACTCAAATCTCTTCCCATTTTGTCCAATAGAGCAAGCCTGGTGCATCCTCCCAGCAGAGCGCAAAGCTTTCTGGCTGAAAACAAAGACAGTAGACTGGGCTGGGAGATGCTGTAAGTGATGAAAAACTTACATGGTGAAGACAAATAAGGTGAAAGTTGAATAACAGTGGGAGGAGCTTGAACCTGGTAAACGGAACATAGATTTGAAGGAGAGGGGAAAGAAGACAACAGAATAATGTGGAGGGGGGAAAAAAGACAAGATATCAAATAGGGAGAGGATGGGAAGGATTGAAGGGACAGAATAAGAAAAAAGGGAAATACATTGTATTTACACTGAAGAGATCATCAGAACCAGGGTCCAGTGCCCCAACATTACATTCAGACACCAGAATAAAAACAAGCACTGATCCTGTAATGAAGGGCGTTACAAAATTATGAACGCTAAATGAAAATCAGCTTCTTGCACAGGAACAGACCTGATCCCTTGGCACTAGTGAAATCAGTGGTGCTTTGAATGTGGTAAAGGAGGTGGCGAGGATGAGAACAGGTGCTGGTGTCCCTGCACCTTTGCTTTACTGCAGAGCTATCCTTGCCAAGACATTCTTCCCGTATTTCCAAAAGACTGTGCAACACTAACCTAACGCTTGTCCCCAGTGCTTTCCCAAATGTTAAACTTAAATAATTATTATTAATAATAATAATAATATGCAGCCTGGAAGGCCCCAGCCTTGCTGGAGCAGGTACCTCCACATTCTTCCCCACCCTTACAAGAGTTAATTCTCCTGTCTGCCAAACTGCTTAGTTCAGACACTGGAGCAGAGGGAAGAGGAGGAGGGAGAAGGAGAAAAAGAGGGGGAGAGTAGCCAAGACAACTCTATGCAACCCCCGGAAGTGCTCTGGGGCTGAATTTTGGCCCACAGCCCAATGCTAGTGAGTACCACTGGCTTCAAGTATATTAGATGAAATATTATCATAAGGTTATATCCATTTTCCTCCCTGCACTGTGTGTGTGCACCAAGTCTGGTTTTTATTTTGGTTAAGGGCAAGGACACTGCATTCAACAACTTAAACTGAAACTCCTGATTAAAACAGTGTATTTCATCACAACATACGCACAGGGACATAAATATCTGAATAGACATGGATTTGATAAATATTGTCATGAACCAAACCAAAAGAGAGACAATGAGCTGCAGAACACTATTGCACACAAGGATCACAGCTCAACCTTCCTTAACTTTACCCTGCTTGGGCCTTGTGTCAGGAGAACACAGATTACTTACCGCTGTTAGACCTCCCTTCCTTTGCCCCACTGTTTTACTATGTCAGCTTGCTGCGCTGAAATTCAGAAAGCGGCACAGCCACAAGCTTTTCAGATCTCACCATAGACAAAGAGATGGACGCAAACCTCACCCCTAGGTCTGACCTTTGCAAAGGGTTGCAACCTGTCTGTCAGGATAGGGTAAGTGACAGATAACAGCCCATCTTAAGGGGTGGGAAGAAGAGAGGGAATAAAATACATCTTCCATAGTGGAAAGCGGGAGAGATGAAAGGCAGAGATAGAGGGTTCCCATCAAGAAGCGAGGTGAAAAAGATATACGTATCTTGGAAGCAGAGACTGCAAAATTCGTGAAAAGCAGGAGAAACAGAGACCCTCAGTGAGAACAGAAACAGTCCAGAAGAAGACAGACAGCAGCTGTATGATGAACCCATTCCAACTTCAACAAAAGGAAGTATAGGAATGTCTACTGTTAGTGGAGCACCAAAAAAAATTCAGATGTTTACAAGGTAACTAAAACATCACTCTTGGTGGTGGATTACAAAATGTAGTTCAACTCAGATAACTTCTGAGCAATTTGAAGGTTTTCCTCTTCTTCCCTCTAACACTTGTTTTCTTTACCATCTTTCTCTTCCTATACCCAGATCAATTAAATTTTCCTTTTTCTATAAAATTAAAGCTTGGGTTACAGTAAAAGAATTATCTCCCTTTCACTGAAACTGCAAATGCCTTTTCAACCCTTACTTCTCTCTTCCACCTTTAACAATTCCTGTGAGTTCCAGTGTGCTCCTTTCATCCTTATTAGGTGACATTACAGATGGTTCTGCTTTAGTGTAATGAAAGTGTAAGCTTTTCTGCTGATTTATAGCTGAATAATACACATATTGCTTACAATACTACAGTTTTATATGTGACATAAAACTGCTTTTCGTTCCTCAGATCTCTCTTCAAAACGTGAACTAGAGCACATTTTCTATATTGAAGGAAAGGGTAATAGAAATCAGTAGAAGGACAATTAAGAAGAAATTGAGGATTACTTTCCTGTACATACGTAAGAAAGCAGTCAGGTTTAGAGCTGAGAGAAAATTCAGGGAACTTCCAAGAAACTGGGAATCAGAAGAGCATTGGCCCTGCAATGCCCTAGTTCAGCTTTGGAGAATTACAAGTTCCTTCCTTTTGTGGATGTGTCCTGCTGACTTTATCTGGTGCCTTCCAGGTTTTCCCTACCAAGATTTCTCTTGGTAGGGAGCTCTGACTGCTTTCAACTCTTTTTCAGTTAAAAGAGTTGGAGCGTAAGGTGCAAAATTATTTGGAAGTGTTTCCCTTTGTTAAGAAAGGTACCAAGAAGTCTTACCTGCAAGAAAAACAAGTTACAAATTGGCAACATCGGGTTTCAGTAATAATCCCTTTTCCATTCTCTACCTAATCTCAGGCCTTTTGCTTGTCTGAGTTTGAGATGCTTCAGATATAGATCATGCAGAAAAAACTCCCAAACACAGAAGATCTGAAGGTAGTAGGCAATGCAGCAAGGCTGTCAGACTTGTTAAGACAGATTCAACATTGATTCACTGTATACTTTGAGGGGGGCCCAAGAGCAGGCTTTCATCCAAACCTATTGAATTCTGGTTCAATTTGACATTTAGGCTGAGGTTTGGACATGTTCTTATTTTTGGGGAGTGGTTCATCCAAAACTAAGTTATCCAGGAAAAAATGTGGGATTAAATCAATCCTAGATGTTAGTATTTAAAAAGGAAAAACCATGTTTAATATGATCTGAATGGCAGTAGAAACCTGAAGCCACAGAAAAAATGATACATATACGGGAACAATAGCATAAATTACTAAGATCAGTGCATCTTAAATACCAAAATGTATCCAGAAACAGTCTCCTGGAGAGGGATCCTATATTGCACAGAATTGGCTAAGAAAGTAACTCAAATCTTGCCAGCACCAGGACAAAGCAGGAGTAAGAGGTGCTTCACCAGGCATGTACCAAATTAGCCCCGCTAATCCAGCTGGGTACTCCATAACAGCTGCTTTTGGTTCCACACACAGAACAGACAAGCATGGAGACCCAATTCCCGTTTACTCCTCTACACCCAGCCCCCAGTAACCCACACAGCAAAAAATTAAAAAAAAAAAAAACCACACCAAAAAAAACCTGCTGCACTTTCTTGCCAAGATCCAAGACTCTGGGATTTGAATCTGGGAGGGAGGAAAGGAAGAGAAACAAAGTGAAGCCTGCAGCTGGTTTGGGTCTCGGGTGGGAAAAAAAATAATTGAGAAGCCATAAACTATTCTATTCTTTAAGAGAAGATGGGCTCAGGAGTTTGGAAAGATTTCTGATTGCATTGGAAAGATTAAAATGACGATAACGAAATAAGTTTCAGAAATGGAAAAAGGTCTGGAAAAGGAGTCTCCATATCTACATATCTAATCTGCTTTTCTTCAGCTGTCTAACCAAATGGTGATTCTGCACTGTAGGTTCCTATTAGGAACATCATAAGGAAGGATTGGGTGCCAAAACATTTATTTCCACAGTGAAAGGCACATTAAGTGTTGAAAAAATCATCAGTTTTGTTGATGTTTACACTGTGAATAGTTAAGCTGTGGTAAAGTCTTAAGCGATCATTTGTGTTAAGAAAAGCTATGACAGGACATTTGTATTTTGAAAGCATCTGAGTTTATCAGATTATGATTTTTAGCATATTTGTGGTCTTTCCCTAGAGCGTATCATTTGTGTGTCCATGTGCAGCTCAAGTGTTCCTATCCTGTTAGCCAAAGCATGTATGGAAGGAGGTACTTTTATTTTCTAACTGGGGCTATCCCTCTGTACATCATACACTGGGCCCTCCTCCCCCCAGCTGAGCCCCACAAGCCGCAGTACCCTGTGCTGGCAGCTGCACTTCTCCTGGCCCAGACCAGAGATATAGAGGAGCCTTGAAATCCACCTTGCAAGAATTCAAAACCAGCTTGGTTTACCTTCCCACTGAGCTCTCCCCATCAGTTTGTCTGAACGCACTCACTTCGATTCACTCCAACTTCCATTGCTTTAAAGATACATAGGCTTAGGAAAAAACAGAAGAGGCCTAATCTTACCACACTAGAGCTTGTGGAAAGTGTTCAAGATTCAGCAAGTCAACGTAGCATGGCAAAGCATGCACTAAAGAGCCCTGAACAATCCTAAAGCACACAGAAGACATCATCTTTTCCTCCATATGCCATCACCATATTTGTCCCTTCAACAGACTGCCTGAAACAGGGGATTGACACTCGCCAGGCTCAAAGTTCTGGTCCCATATGAGATTAAGAAAGTCACTGTCATTTTGCCACTGGGTGTGTGTGCCGGGGGAAGGAGGCTGCGATCAGTCACTTGACAGGGGGAACCAGCATCGCAGGGCAGGCTGAGGACCATCCATACTCCAGTGCAACTTGCCTCAAATCCCTTTTCTTCTCAAAGTAATACACTACTGTAATACAGGACTTTTACCCAGAAAGACTACTAAGTGCCGCAGGCTGACAATGCACAAGGACAAAACCCAGCTGCTGCGCAGACGTCTTGCGAAGGAATGCATTTCTGTGAACATTTGTGCGCGCACCCAGTGTGTCTTAAATACAGAGGGGTATAGCCAAAATAGGCCCCTTCTTCCAACCTGTCAAGTCGCACACATTCAACATGATTCTCTGATCCAATTCCCTCTTCGGGCTTTGCCCTGCTGGCCCCAAATCTTATGTATTTCCAGTCAACTGCTATAACTGCTTTCTTCCCTACTGCAAACACATGCACCAGTAGAAACTGCCCAGCGGACCGCAGAGCGCCCAGTATATCAGGTCACCGAGTGGGAGAGAGGCAAGACCTAAGCAGGACCCCACATTCATGGAGGTCTGGTAAAAGGCAAGTTCTCCACTTGTAGTCAAGGGCCAGAGTGCCTCTCTGTGTGATGCCCCTTGCCAAGCACACATCCCCTTCACCACACAATCCTCGTAGGAAATAGGAAGCGTCCATGTCTCTGGGCCTGTCTCGCTCCAGAGGAACGCAGCTCCGCAGTCCCTTGGCTGTGGCATTCTGCAGGGAGGGGGAGAACTGTGTTCCCAACCCTGCTCCAACACCCTTTTGTCCACCTCCATGAAATGAAAGTAGGACTGATTTTATTGCCAAAGTGTACCATTTCAGTTTTTCTAAAGGATAGGAGAGGACAGATTTCAGTTTTAGCACGCCACATTCAGTACCAGTTGAGAGGGTGATTTGACTGCCTTATGCCCAAATGAAACAGATGAAGACATTGATGTATTTCCCTTCTCATACAGGAATAAATACTTGTAACAACAGATCCATTTCTATAGTCTGTAGGCATCTAGCCTAGAGACAAGCTCAGCTCAGCAAAACCTGTATCACTTTATGGATATGGTTAATAAAACAGAACTTCTTTATTTAGATAAGCGTGGCTCAAGACTAAATTCCTCTGAAGTGAATTTACTGCCAGCATGAAACACAGGTCAGCAAGTGGAGAATCAGACCTTAAGATCTGAACAGTTACCCTATGTGATCAACAAAGGGAATCCCTGTTCCCATATTGGAAATCCATGTTCAAATACATCATCAGCCAAACCCTGTCCAGAGGCCAGTTCTCTGCCCCCCACTTTCCATATTCACTCCAGACTGGGCACAGCAGCAGTATTGAGAAAATACTGGGTCTCTATGCCTGCTCCCTTATCCCAGGTGTAAGACAGCACAGGTACTTCCCTGCTCTCACACCTGTGCTCTCTAAGGGAGTTATTCAAAAGGGTCCCCAGCTATTTATTTGGGAAGTTTAGCTCAATTTTCTTTAGACACTTATGTCAGGACGACTCCCAGCAGAGTTATCTGATTCACTAGTTTTAAGTACTACCGGGACACAAGCAACAGCTATTTAGAAACTCTGATTCTGTCACCCTTAGACATTTAGGCAGCTAATAATCTGCATTACCTCTTCTTTTGCAGCATATCATCATCACAAGACCCAGACTCACAGATCCAGGTGAACAAAACCAAAATTACCTCAGAAAGAGATGCGCCCCAAAGCCTGTATATTGGGGTGCATCCTCTTCTCTCTGAGATAATCTTGCTGAGTAAGTACACATAACAGTCTTAAGGGCTAGAGCATGACAAATGAATTTGCAGGTGTTTACACATGTAAAGCTGTGCACATAAAAAGGAGACTGTGATGAGACCACTTTGCAGGTCAGACATATATGCAATGTAAGTTGAGAAGTAGTAAGGGACAGGTTTATTTCCTCTGAACTAATGAAGAGAGACAAGGGGGCGGGAGCAGTATACAGATACTATGAGCTGGCTTCTAGAGATTGAATTAAAGTTAAATTGATATAATTTCCAAAATTCCTCAATATGTCACTAGCAGGATAGACCCTGGAAGTGCCAAAACACAGCTGTCCCACTATTTTCTGTTTCCTTGACAAATCAAAAAGTTGCTTTTCTCCTTTGTAATTCAGCCAGTGTTGGGTTGTGTTCACCCCAAAAATCAAAAACTGCTTTCTGCCAACTTAACTGATTTTGATTTCTCCCCTCCCCCCGGCCCCATTTATTTAAAGATTGGAATGAAAATATAACTTCCAAATGTACTATTTGTTTTGACCCAAGTTCCATTTGGCCCATTTCTCCCTTGCCCACAGACATCTAATATTCTGAATTCTCAGTGAATTTACTATTTACTTACACACAATCCCTCTATTTTTAAAAGATATTGTAAAATCAGAGGGTGCAAAGACAAAGCTGCTGAGACTGAGGGAATACAGGGGTAAGGATCTTCCATAAGGTTGGAAGATGAAGCAGTTGGACATATTTCAGATGAGAAGCAACTAGAGGCACCACACAGAAAAAAGATTATGGAGCGAGGTATGCAGAAGATATTTTTCCTTATCTAAATTCAAATCTGTTGGCACCTGGCAAATTTAAAATCATCCAACATAAACACTGTCATGCAGTATATCATTAGGCCATATGCTGCAGGAAATAAGAATAAGAACTGAGCAGTATTCAAACAGAATAGGGTAGCTGGATATATACAGGTGGATATAGTTAGCACTGACAACTAATTTCAGAAAGTTATTAAATCACATCCCATAGGGTTTAAGACAAATTCCAGCTTAAAAAGAACTTGATGAAACAGATTATTTCACAATCTGTCTCAAAGTTCTTACCAAAAGCAGCAGTCAACTATCCTACATTGGAACAAAAGTCAGATTATGATCAATAATTGAGAAGAAAAAACATGGGAGGACAGAAGAAAATGTTGCCTTTTGTGCCAAATTCAAGTCATAATCTTGTTGAGTCTTTGCTTATCTTGTATGTCTCCACTAATGACATCATTTTTTTCACTGCATCTCATCACATGGAAAAGACTCCATTTGGAATGACACATTAAAGATCTTCAGGGACTATGAAAGAGTTGAACAGGAAAAACCAAGCCAAAATCCTGTCTAAGAAATACTTCCCGCTCACCTGCAATGGGGTGAACAGCCCAGCTGGTGAAGCTGAATACTTTGGTAACATAGATCTTCACATCACAGTCCTGTTGGAAGAGATTTTATGAATGGAAAGTCCCATTTCTCATGGATCATCTCTGTTGGAAACTAGCTGAAGAATGTTAAGGTTGCAAGGCACATGCATTGAAAGTGCGGTAGAGATCAGTGGAGAAAGAAAAGGATGGAGGAAGAATTAAGCAAAGCACAGTCCTATCACTGAGCTTCAAAATGGCCAGCTCCCTGAAACAGGAATCTGTAAGATAACCTAATGGAAAGATTTAGGCAGAAATTGCAACTGAAAATTGAAATTCACAGAGACATAATTAGTAAGCAAGTTTGAGTTTTGGGCCCCTCACTACAAGAAGGACATTGAGGTGCTGGAGCGTGTCCAGAGAAGGGCAACAAGGCTGGTGAGGGGTCTGGAGAACAAGTCTTCTGAGGAGCGGCTGAGGGAACTGGGGTTGTTTAGCCTGGAGAAAAGGAGGCTGAGGGGAGACCTCATCGCGCTCTACAACTACCTGAAAGGAGGTTGTAGCGAGGTGGGGGTCGGTCTCGTTAAGATTGGATGTAAGGCAAAATTTCTTTAGTGAAAGAGTGGTGAAACATTGGAACAGGCTGCCCAGGGAAGTGGTGGAGTCCCCATCCCTGGAGGTATTTAAAAGACGTGTAGATGAGGCGCTTAGGGACATGGTTTAGTGGGCATGGTGGTGTTGGGTTGACGGTTTGACTCGATGATCTTAGAGGTCTTTTCCAACCTCAATGATTCTATGATTCTATGATTAGGAGGACAACTACTTTGCCAATTCAAAAAGGGTTTATGGATTTAGAGAGGAAGAAGGGGAAAAAGGTAAGTTTTTCTGGTTGAAACCAAAGGATTAAAAATACTGCATAAAAATAATCTGCATCCCAGATCTTTAAAATATGTTGGAAATTTGAAAGGGTGCAGGAAAGAGCCACAGAAACATTTTAAGGACTGGAGAAAACGCTCAGACTTTAAAGGCTAAATCTGTTTAATTTCTTAAAGCAGAATATACTGGTATCTTTATATAAAAAGTACTAAATCCTAAAGGATTTCTTTGAACTGGTGCTGAAAATTGTAAGTAGTATCTTGCAAGTAAAGCCAAGCAAACACAGATAAAATAAGATAGTGTTGTTTTGGGTTTTGAACAGTGAAGTTGACTAACCATGGTAGCAACTACAAAAAGAGCTGGAAAAACTTTCATCATTTCAAATCAAGACTGTTTTGGGAAGATATGTTTCAACTAAATACAAGCAATGGGGATCAATGCCTCTGTATTGTTCCTGTCAAGTTTTCTGTCTTGCCGAATACAGGCAGTTAGACCGGATCATACCATAATCTCTCCTGGCCCTTAGCTCTCTGCATCTTGTGCCTGCAGTTCTGGTTGCATGTCCTATAAGACCCCAAAACAGATCTTCCATGTAGTCATACTTATGCCTAAGACTAATCTACATTTTACTAAACTTTCTTCACCCTTTCTTGCAACTGGCAGATGAAATATTACCATTTTCCACTGTCCACTCAAACATTGCTTTACTCTTTGTATGCAGCTCTTTATTGTGTAAATAGTACTACCACATGTTTTACATCTTCCCCCTCTGGAAACAAAGATGATGTTAGCACAGAGTTACACTATCCTGCACCTATCCTCTGCTTGTATGTAGTTCAAATGGAAATTTGAAACATTATTAGGAACCTAACATGGATCCAGATTTTGAAGTTACAGTACACTGAAGCATAAGATCGGGACTACATTAAATCATCTTGGCAAACACTCAACACTGAGGCAATATTAAGTATATGTAAATTGTTCTGTTTAAACCACTGTAGAGACCTACCAACAGAAGGGACCCACAGCCTGCTAGGTAACCACCTAGTAAAGAACAGAATTAAATTACTGTTGGGGGCTAGATCATTAACTGGTGTAAACGAACACTAACCAGTGGGCCAAAGAAGTCACCTAACTACGTGAAAAGGTCTGACACATGGATGATTAAGATGCCTGCTGTCCCAATAGCTTCAGTCCCAGAAGACAACGGCAGTGTAAGCTATTGCTGTAACTCTTAGTAGTGACTCTGTTGCAGATGCATTCCCCCACCAAGCAAACAATGAGGATGATGAGCGATAAACGTCTCAGCTGCAAGTCCACTAGCATCTTTTAGGGTTGATATTTGCATAAGCTAGCACTGAATTCCAAGCACTGTGCATTAAAATATGCTGTTCACCGAGTGACCTCTGCATTTCCAGTTTTGCATATTAATTTTCTCTCCAAAACAGCCAGGTTCTAATATTATGTTTCATAAAGTGCATCATTTCAGTAACCCTGACTGATGCTCAGTAGCACCTGGGAGAAGGCCAGCCATTCTCATCCAAGTTCATTCATTAGACTTTAATGGAAAGGTCACACTATTCAAAGGAAAGCTATACCACAAGAGTTATTTTTGCAGTTCACAGAAAGGGTTTCACCAAGATCCATACTATTGTGTTGCATACTGCTCATTTTCCTCACACTTACTTGCCCTGTCAGCTAATATATCGTCCTCACATGAAGTTTTCAGCTGGTTTAATTTGTGCCCTCACAATGAATTAGAAATGCAAATCTCAATGCTCTTGTTCCTAATTACACTGTCAGCACTAGCAGTCAAAGAATTATGGATTTAGGTGCTCAGATTTATACCACAGTTGAAAGCAGCAAAATTGAGTGAATTGAATGAAACACCTTAGAAAACAAGCACCAAGCTATGGAAAGTACAACCAGAGCCACTAATCTACAGAGCTGCAGCAGAACAGCAAAGTCTATGACACATGTCAATAAGGATATACAAGTGTCCTTCACAGGATTTACAATGTATATGTTAAGAAGCTAGAAGGATTTAACAAAATTGCTGTACTGACAACCTTAAAGCTAACTGCATATGTTTTGACATCATATGTGGTATGACAGGATACCACCACAAAGAGGTGCATGCCAGACAACTCATGCCAGTGCTTTGAATAAGATATGATTTATATTTACTTTTGTTTTGTGTTTTTACTAGGGGATAAATAACAAAATAAAACATGTCACATTTTGTTTATTCTTTTTTGGCCTTCCCAGCCAAGCATGCTCTCAGTCTGCAAACATTTAACATTTTCAGCATCAGTGCTTTACCACAGAAAACATCTGAACATTATCCTCTTCCCTTTACTCTAATAAATTATATAACTCAAAGGTTGATCAAAGCACTCTCTCAACTTGAGCAAAAAGTAATGAAAGAAAAGTTTAAATTAAAATCATTTAAATTTTCTCAGTATTGAAATCATTTAAATTTTCTCAATATTGAAAATGTGGCTATGCATGGCAGAGAGAGGAGGGGGTTGTTTTTTTGTTGCTGATTTTTTTATTTTATTTTTTATTTTTAAACAGACATAATCAAATCCACTTTTAAAGTTGCAATTAATTCCTAGCTGGGAGAGGACACAACCCATATGGAATTAAATTTCTCTTTGGAAATCATGCGTTTGCATTCTTCCTATATGATGATTTTTAAAACAGCAGAAACTTCCTAATTAATTGCAACCTACTTCACTATACTGAAACAGATGTAAATAAGAACTTTTTCTAGTCACTATAATCATCCTCACTACGCATGTATGTAAAGGAAGGCACTAGAGGCTTTGTGCATCTACAGACTAAATTGCATTTCACCATCTCCTACAGAATATCAGCAGCTTTTTCCAGTTGAATGAAGGACAGACGCAAGATTTCCAAAAAAGTTCACTCGTTGCTATTCTCATTCTGCTCCAAGGGAAGTCAATGCTTAGACAGAGCTCTTTCAACATCCCACCTGAAGCAGTTGACTTGTAACAGAAAATGGCTCTCAGGGATGAAATGTAAAACATGACCTGAAAAAGTCTCTTCGTTGCGTTGTTCTTCAGAGTCGGGGGGATATTATCAGAACTCGAGCATTTGGGAAAAATCTGCCAAGTGATTGAGCTTCGTTTTAAGTAAGAAGAGGCTGGCAGGATCACAGGAGAGCTTAAATTATTGGAGAACTTAAAAAAAGTGAGAAAAAGCTAAGGCAGTAAAACCCAATGAAAACAAAATACTGGAGGCTGAAACATGCCCAGCAGAGGCAAATGTGGCCTAATGCCAATCACCATCAGCTTGAAAGATGGTACTTATTAGAGAGTTTCATACTCAAGAGACTGTTTTGGAGTAAGCTGTGGAATCAGGAAGAGGGTAGCTCAGATGATGGATACTGCCAGTGGAAAACTCACAATAGGCTTGCTAACAAAGACCCCTGAAAATATCAGAAGACTAAATAGGAAGTTGCAATATTCTCCCAGTCTATCTCTGTCTTAGCATCTATTTTCCTATCTAGAAGTCATCAGTTGTAAACTAATCCATTGCCCCAACAGGACTTTCTTTGGGGTTGGAGGCCAAAGGCCTCCATAATAAAGAGGAGCTGGTGTTCTGAAGCCAAACAATCACTACTTTCACTGCATAATCATTGAGGTAGCACCCTTAGTTTATGCAATACCATAAAAAGTGAACCATGACTTGCAACATCATAGACTTTAATGCAGTGCAACCCCAAAAGGAAAGAAACCTCCTGTTACACAGCCTACGGCACTTCTGAAAGGAACATTATTAGGTTAGGAAAATTCAGTCAATGTGATTGGTATGAATATCTGATTTTTAGATCTCTTAAGGCACTGGATCAGGATTTGGGAAACCTGCATTCAATTTCTGTCTCTGACAGAGACTTCCTGTGTGACCTTGGGAACATCACTCCACTTTTTTGGGCCTCTTTGATTGCTCATAGGCAAAACACGAACAGTAACACTTCCCCACTCTGCCATACCTATACCAGTTGTAAATTCATACCGCAGCTGTGTCAGTCACTGCCGCAGCACCTCACACCAGGTTGTCTCAGGCTCCGTGGAATACTAACGTGAACACTAAAGCTTGCTTTAACATCCATTGTTTCAAAAAATTCTAGCCTTTTAAAGCTTCTTCATTGCTTCAGGAAAGGGATGTCTGTCCTACAGCAATTCAATAGCTTGCAGGGGAATGCATCTCCATGGATTTTGTATGTTTTAAAGGGGCAGGTCTGCAGACCAAGGAAAGACAGACCTGCTTTCCTAACACCAAAACTACTTCACCACACAACCTTTTCCTACTTCTCTCCCCAAAACTATTTTTGTTTCATTATATGCAGGGGCTGTCTGGGAGCAGGAAGACAAACTAAAACTCCTTTTGATAATAAAATCATAAAATTGTGAAAAATAGGTTTTTCAGTTGAGTACCTTACCTTGGCTTTTATTCAGTTCCTACTCTCACTGAGTATATTCAGGACTCTTAAGGGCTACTCCAGTGCCTTGGGATTCATACTCAAGATGTCTCCTTCTCACAATGCAATAGACTCTCACTTTCAACCATCAACACATCCCATTCCTCATCATCTGTGTCAGGGGCTGTTTGAGCCTAACAGCAGTGTCTTCAAAAAAAAAAACCAACAAAAGAACCAAAAACCACACCATGTTTAAGAACATCCAACTGTTCCACATATGCACTGTGCTCGGCCAGACTGAAAATGTGTTCCAAGTAAGTGATGGAAACAGGTCAGTGTAAATACTTGGCAACAACAACAGACATGGCAGTGTCCCGCTTTTTATTTCAAAAGCTAGCACATAGCCTCTGTAATGGAAAAAAAAAATCTCTGAGGACAAGGTGATTTGCTCCAGACAGACATTCAGCATGCCTGTTTTGATGTTCAGCCCTAGAAATCTTTTATTATGTAAACACGCCTCCTCAGAGGTATGATTTATATTTCTTCATTTATTTGATATCAGAAAGTTCAAATATACTTAATTTCTTCAAGTGACATTAGAACTAATGTCCTATCATTAGCATTTTGAGCTGCTGTCACTAAAGTCAAGCATTTTAACAGCACAGTTATTCCTCTCTTCCCCATCTCTTTTCTTTTAGGATGGTCCCAAAAAAATTACATCAAGCAAAGTTATCAGTGTGATCATCTTTGACTTGTACTTGGAAGGAACCTAGCTTATTTTTCACACGTAAAACCTACTCAGCTTGTTTAAGCGCTCGGGACAAAGAGAGCAAAAACAGATAGAGGCATTTTGCTTTTGGAAGCAGACCTTAACAATGTATAACTTCATGGTAGTAGGGGGATATGGTTTCAATTCTAACCTGGATCAGACTCTAAGTATACTGACATGGATCAAGCAGAATTGCCAAAACATATTCTTCCCTTTCAAAACATTCCATTGGCTCTGGCCTCATTAGGCAGTTTAAACGCTATTTCATTTTAAAAAATTAAAAATACAGTGTTAAAAGGTTACATTGAAATAGCGAAGAGATGTGGAACAGTACTACAATGGCACTTTAATTATTCTACTTTTGCACTCTTTGGGGTACCATAGTGTTAGCTGTCAGATTTAAATTAGGCATTGCCCAAACGAATAGCTGTTCCATTTACTAGGTTCATTTCTACCAGTTATTCTGGAATTACTAAAATTAAAACCACTGTTTTCTCTTATGTGGCAGGTTAAGGCAGCTTGCTATAAACACCACTATGAGAAACACTTCAAGAACCACAGTTGGCACCCTGCTTCAGAGTAGGATTGGACCAGATGACTTTCAGAGATCCCTTTCAACCTAAATTACTCTACAACATCCTTAAATGTCTTTTTCCACTTCTTTTTCAAATTCATTTCCCAAGCATCTTCTTGCTTGCATTGACAAATAGATTAGATGATATCACACACAGTTTCTACTGGCCATACAAGTTGCTTATTTTTAATCAACTCTATGGCAGCATTCAGCATCACCATGGTTCTTCCACTGTCACAACTTAGCTTTGTATTTGGTTACTAAGGAAAGCAACCCAAATGCTATTAAAAAAAAAAGCATGTTTATACTTCCTTTAAACAACAAAGGTATTACCAGAGTGTTCTGGGGTAATAACGCAACTTGCGTATCGCCTTACCCACTCTTTCATCCACTTTCCTATAACAAGTTTTTCAGACTTACCAATTTCTCATTTGCCTTTCTGCAGAGCAAAGGAAAAGAGGATCTTACTAAGGTCAATACCACCATGAACCCATCATATTTCTAATCTCCTGCTTTCCTTTCTCATGTGAAGGGACATTCAGCACAGTCCTGGCCTGACTATCTTGGTATTGTATAGTTCTCAGAATGAAATCCTAAATTCACTTGTGTTTGCCATTTACCTCAATGAGAATAGCAGTGCCACACTGCAGTGATTTTGACCAAAGGATATAGGTAAAAAGTCACAGGTAAATGGAAACCAAAAGAACTTACCAGTGGCAGATTCCCCTACTCACACACCTGCAGGTAAATTGCTCATGTAACTATACCAACTCGTGCCTCTGATTGGTAACATCCCTTACAGGATGCTCTGAAGAAACCACATTATTAGAGAATGAGAGAAGGTCTTGGTTACTAAGGAAAGCAACCCAAATGCTATTAAAAAAAAAAGCATGTTTATACTTCCTTTAAACAACAAAGGTATTACCAGAGTGTTCTGGGGTAATAACGCAACTTGCGTATCGCCTTACCCACTCTTTCATCCACTTTCCTATAACAAGTTTTTCAGACTTACCAATTTCTCATTTGCCTTTCTGCAGAGCAAAGGAAAAGAGGAAAGGTCAAAGGTCAATACCACCATGAACCCATCATATTTCCTGCTTTCTGCTTTCCTTTCTCATGTGAAGGGACATTCAGCACAGTCCTGGCCTGACTATCTTGGTATTGTATAGTTCTCAGAATGAAATCCTAAATTCACTTGTGTTTGCCATTTACCTCAATGAGAATAGCAGTGCCACACTGCAGTGATTTTGACCAAAGGATATAGGTAAAAAGTCACAGGTAAATGGAAACCAAAAGAACTTACCAGTGGCAGATTCCCCTACTCACACACCTGCAGGTAAATTGCTCATGTAACTATACCAACTCGTGCCTCTGATTGGTAACATCCCTTACAGGATGCTCTGAAGAAACCACATTATTAGAGAATGAGAGAAGGTCATCTTATAGACTGTAACTTTTTTTTTTTTTAAAAGAAAATCAGGGTAAGGGGAAGTAGATTACTAATCAGCTTTCACTGTGGAATCCTACAAGATATTATACAAAATATTATGCATATTATATTAGTAAACAGCCCAGAAAACAGTAAATAGCAAAACAATGAAATAACATACCTACTTCAAGACAAGCTTTACATTCATTGTTATGATTCAGAAAGATCTTGGAGCACTTGTAGAACATTCCTCCAAACATCAGCTGAACAGTGAAAGCATGAGCTGAACTTGACAAAGTATTAGAAAGTTACTAGCAAACAAACAGAAGACTGTGGTATAAGCTCAAGATACACTTGTTGAGAAAGCAGGCAGGCTACACCACAGGGAAAATCATTTCATATTTACCCTGTTTCTTATAATTCTGCCTATCTGCAGATCAGCAAACTCAGAGACATTGCAATGTCCAAATGTATCTTTCACCTAAACGACAATGCCCATCCTTACTTTTATCTAAGTAGCTGAAGAGTTCAACCACCACAGGAATAAAACATTTCTCTGACTTATTTTAGCCAGAACTCTTCATGCCACATTTTGCAAATTGTAACGATGACCTTGAAAAGCAGCAGAATTTATTATGTTTCCTTGAAGTGCTTGTAGCCCAACACATCAAGCTAGTCCCATAGCCACCTAATATTCAGTCACAACAAAATTCACGGTTGCAAGTTGAGAGCTCAGAAATGCACAGACAGTAAGTGAACAGATTAAAAGTTGTGACAAAAAACCTACATCAAATTTCACCCTTTTCATAACAACACAGATTTAAAAAAAGACAAACAAAAATTCTTAGCTTTATTATACTTTAAATGCGTATTATACCAACTTAAAAAAATTACTAGAGCTACTAGAGTAGCCTAGGCCAGCAGTACCAATTCATCTAGTTAAATGACACCAAGATATGCTGTTCATACCACTAATGAGGATTAGCATGCTGATGGTATTCTAAAGATAGCATAAAGCTATAAATATAGCATAAAGCCAAATATACCCCAGGAATCAAGCTCAATACATAATGCCAATCTATGCCCATCAATTAGGATGACACACAGACCACTAAAAATATACAAATCCATAATGACCATTGGTCCTCTGAACCCAGTCCAGCTCTCTAGACCTACAGGCTATGGATACAGGCTTATAGAGGTGGCTTGTAAAGTCCAACAGTATTTGTAGTCAGCAGTGCTGTTAGCACAGTCTGTCTGGAGCACAATACTCTTTCATTACCTGTACCTCTGTAAGGCCCTTTGATCTACTGAATCACTGTAGGTAGCAAGTGTATTGCTAGTTTTTCAAAGCGGATGCTTTCATAATTTAAAATCCATAATTGCAAAACAATTAAAACACATCAACCCTCTAAATCAACCTTTACAAGAGGAGGAAGCTCTGGGAAACTAGATTAACAAGCCTCTCCTGAGCAGCCATTTGCAACAGAATGTTTCCTACAAGGAAACACACCCTGAGCTGCACAGGCAATGCTGAAACACCTCAGGGACACACACCATGGCCTTGAACTACACATTAGCAAAGTTCTTTGTAAGGGACACAACTTGATGAGTTCCCCATCAAAGATGAAGGAGATGGAGAGGCAAAGGAAATGAGAGGAAAGGAAGAGTAAGATTAAGTAAAGACCCAATCAGGCAAAACAACTTAAAAAAAATATAGTACTCCAATGCTTTCTAAAACATTTGGTCTTCCAGTCATTATACATGTAGAGAGGGGGGAAAAAAAAAAAAAAATCTGTGTTTGTAGAAGTCTGGCTGATTTAGTTTGTTAGTAATGTGGACACCACTGACAGCAAAGAGTAAAGGTGGGAAGCGAGCTGTTAAACTCCCTCATGATTGCTACCAGTGTTCTGCTTCCCTCCAAAGACCAGCAGAGTGACCAGTTCTATTGAGAACATCATAAAACAGATAAAAACCACGAGACACAGCTGAGTAGTAATACCTGGTGTGCTTCCATTGCTGGCATGGGAGGAATTCCCTTCTGGTTTCCATGAATCTCAGTGCCACAGCAACAGGTCATAAGTGACTGCAAATCAGTTGATTCTCCAGATCTCTCTTCATTCTTACAGGGTTTGAGTAGAGATACCAGGTCTATCTCTAGGATATCCACTCTTCCTCTGACAGACTGCAATAACTAACTTGGATCTGCCAACCTCGTTCGCAGAATAGAAGCACCTTTGACAACTTCTGTGCTCTCAGGAAGAGAGCAAAAGACAAAGCATCCAAACATACATATGGTTTTTCTCCTTTTCTAGACTCACAAGCAAAGACAATCCTGAAGAAATTGCTCCACAAAGAATAATGAATAATGTGGTTCAAAGAAAACTAATCGAGAGTTTCAGCTAAGTAATTGATCACCATCTTTAGCTGGCCACACGCTCAATTTCCCAATCCCACTTTGGGATGAGATAATACAGCACCTGTCAGTGAAAAAGCAGCATCACAACCATCCTTCATAAGCACATCCAGAATACAGTTGTGCCCAAACCTATCAAGATTTAGTGTGATTTACAGTTCTAGACATATTTCAGACAGCTATTAAGTATTTAAGTGTATCCTATTTTGCTCCACTTCTGGTTTGTTTTTTTCTTCTGATTAGGGTGATTCTGTAACATCACCAGTTACACTTTAAGTTTACCTGATGTCCCCAAATATACCATACATCTTACAATCTCTTGTTATAATGACAATGAAACAAAAGCAAAAATCCTGATCTTTGTGGCTTCAGGGTTCTGTAGAGCCAGCTCTAGTCTTTTATCCAAACCAGTTGTAAGTGTACCTATACAAACCTGAAAAAGTAAGAGCAGCCAGCCTCAATCGAATAAAGGTCTAGCAAGACTAATAGTGAAGTGCAGGACCAGGTAAAAAGGGTGTAATAAGAAAGAGACTGAAAAGAGTGACCTTTCCCCCATATATCCCAGTGCCTTCAACGTTTCCAGAAGTACACAACACATTTCATCCCAGCCACCACAGCTAATAGTTACCAGTCTCTTTACTTTTTATTGATGCATCAAGTATCTCTCAAAGCATCCTTTGCATAGCCCCATGACAAGGAGCTCCACAACTAAGCCACGCACTGTCTTGCAAAACTGATCCCTTCTGTTTGCGTTTCAGCCTGTTGCCCGGTAATTCTACATGTAACCACTGTGAGGCTTTCATGGCCAAAAGTAGAGGCTTACGTGTTAAAGTACATTTCTGGCAAAAAGTAATTGCAAACACAAGGTATAGATTTGCTTTAATACATCTCTATTTCCAAATCATTGAGGAACTTTTAAATATAAAGTTATTTTTACATGTACAGAGCGTCAGTAAGTACAGTTCTGGAAAATCCAGATAAATTCAAATGCCTTGCAAAATGATAGACAGTAGATGCCACACCTGAAACAGTTCTATATTTCCAATTGGTGAAACTCTTTGCTATGACAAGTACATGTTCAACACATTAAGATTATGCTGTCAGGCATGTTTCTTTGCATACAATGTAAAAATGAAATCCTGACCATCTGATTTTACTGTAACCCAAAAGCAGCATTTCTAAAGAGAACATTACCCCAGCACCCTCCCAAAACCAACTCCTACTACAGTTATAGTCTGCAAAAGCTCTAAAGAACAAGGTGCATTACTCCCTGTGTGTTGTGCAAATACTCTGATACTCAGAAGGCAAGGAGCAGACAGACACCTCATGATGGGGAGAAGTCACCCACATTTTGACAGTTCTTTGAGAAAGAATGCTTTGCATCTGCTTTGTCTTGCAAGAAATTTTTCTTTTTATTTGTTGTACACAACTATTCCAAAGATGCACAAATGTAACTCTGTAGCAGGGATTATATGTTAGATACTTAAAAATGGAAGTCTAAAAATAAACTGAGGCTCAACCTTCACGTTCTAGAGGCAAGTAGATGATTAAATTACTTTTTCCTCATCTGAAAGAGAGCTTTCTTCCTGCTAGGAAAGGATAGTAAGAGACTGCATACATTTTCACTTAATTCCTTAGATTCTGCTCTATAACTGTTCTATCTATATTCTGATTATTTTATATAAAATATAAATGGTGAAGCTACCCCACTTGTTAATTTCAGGTTTGGTCACTAATGATCAATGGAAAGAACTTCTATGAAGAGCACTTCATGCTTCTACATCAGGCTGCACGAGGGACATGGACCCCATTGGAGCTGAGATTTTTATTTGAAAAGCCAGAACATCCGTTGCCTCAAGCCAGCTGGAATACACAGGACAACAACCACAGAATACTTTCAGCAGTAGAATTTTTATTTCTAAGAAAGGTTATTTTGAAATTAACAATGAGTTACAGGGTTGGATTTTAAGTGCCTGGAAGTTAACCAGGCTGCATTAGAGAAAGACTTCAGGTTGGAAGAATTAAGTAATTTTCCTCAATGTGCAGATCTGAAAAGTCATGCATGGCAGAATAACAGTTTAAGAACTACTAGAGATGTTGTTAGAAACCCCCAAAACCAAGAAAAACTTTAGTTTCATTAGGATACAACCTAATGTCTAGTAAATGAGCTGAGACAACTCTTCAACACCAGTTGCAAAGGTAGGATGCCATTTTGCAACTGTTCAGAGATGGAGTAGTTGCACAGTTCTGTAGGACTATTTAATTAACATTGAGCCTGAGAAAGAGTTGAGATTTGAGACCATACCTTAAGGCTCATGACACTGCACAGAAGAGAAGATATGGTCAAAATACAGAAATAAAGTGCTTTCTGAATGTTTGCTGCAAATGTGTATCAGATTTAAAACCAGCAATCCATTCCTGCTTCTTAGTGGTGTATAGCATTGCTGTGGACTGCTGAGTAGCTGTCATGCTATGCAGCCTGGCTGCTTTCCAGTCCTGGGTGAAGCAATCCCCACAGCATTTGCATGGAAGAAATGATGGGTTCCTTTGATGTGAATGATCTTGAGCGAATAAAAGGTGGGTTTGGGTTTTTCTGCCATTTATATATGAGTTCTTCATCGATGCCTCTTGCTCACAAATAAAGACCTATGCCAGGTGTCCCAGAAACTCAAAATGTTTAAGTATTCTCCCTGAAGCCCCATGTAGAAAATATCCAGTCTTCACATCTTGCCTTTGCAAAAGCTGAAGGCAATCCCTTCTTCAATAGCTGTTTTTCTGTATATTCAGGAATCGTCAGCTGCAAGTATGCTGTGAAAAAGACAGTTCCTTTGATACAACACAAGTGTTTTTTATCGAAATGCATTTGTTGGTTTAACTTTACAGCTTTAGACAGTTTCTGCAAATAATTTTTGATAATTACTTAAATGTTATTTCATATGAAAGTCATTACTACTAAAATCTGCAGTACCCCACCAGCAAGAAAAAAAAGAAACGGGCAAAGTTGCAAGCACAGCTCATCTATTGTTTCTGACTCAAGCGAGGTTGCAAATGCTGGAGACTGTTGGCATTTTGAAATGTCTGGAGACTCCTGCAGTTTCTAGAATTACATGGTATGGCTCTTGGTGCTCCACAGACATCACAGTTGATTTACTGAAAAAATTAAAGATGCTTTTCTCAAAAACGTGTGTAGTATGCTCCATGCCCGACTGAAAACAGGAAATCCATACACTGATGGCTGCTTAGTCAGGCATGCAGAGCCACATGGTCATGGTGGATTTAGAACAGGTATAAATTTTGCACCATAAACAACATAGCAGAGAGGGCGTGATGCATGATGTGCTCCAAGTGTTCATTGGCCTACTAAAGCCTATCTCTACTCTGAAATTTACTCTTTCATAACAAAGGTCCACTAGCGTTAGAGCTTTACAGGAGGAGAGGAACAGCATGTCTGCCATTACGAGCAAGTCTACGTTAAAACAGGATTCAAACCAGTAATCTAGTAAATCCTTAACCTGACTGGGAAGTGCTCCCAGCCTGTCAGTTTATGTCCCCTTACAATTTACTCCTGGCTGTAAGCAACACTGGCAAACCCATGCAGAAGTTTTTGAAAACAGGAGGACCTTGCAGCATTATGTGTAGAAGTGGGTTGGTAGGAAATCAGTAATGTTTAGCATCTGCACAAGGCCCTCGACCTTCACCAGTGAGGTACCAGGCAGGGACATCCTCACCTCTTTTGTGCTGGCTGATGATTTTATTAGCCCTGTCCAGATCCTGACACCAGTAGCACCCTTTGGGGATTTGAAGACTCAGTGAAGAACAGTTAAGTGTGCTTTCAGCCTCCTCACCCTGCATTTTCATTTCCACAGCTTGGGGTTTTCTGCCTTCCCAGGTTTTTTTGTCCCACTTCCACCTGCGTCTGTGCTGTGTCAAGATGTGCACCACAGCACCTGCCCAAGCTTAAGGGAGAACAGCAGCTGAAGTTTGTTGTGAGCTTGCTCTACTGCAGTGTTGCAGTGCTTCATTTCCTCTTAGAGACCAAACAGTCCCAGAGTAATGTAACCTTCAAAGGAAGACCTGGAGTTTCATCATTTTTTCTAAGGTACCTTTCTAATCTGTTCTGCAATCAGGTTAAAAAATAACCAGTCTAACTAGAAAGTGAGCGTGAACCCAAAATATTAGAAAAGTCTTTCTAGGAAAGGTGTTTCTCCCAGTTTTGGGGCATATGATATATTTTTTTCAGCTTATAAAATAATTAGTTCCTAAGGGTTTCCCAGAAGTTTAGATCCAAATCCAGAGAAATATTTTGTCTAAGAATGAACCATTGCTTCAGTAAAATGAGTCTTCTGGTAGATGCAGTAATTTCTTAAGGTACAAAGATAAAACATTTGAAAGCAGATCTAATATTGTATGTCTTCCAGTGACTGGAAGAATACAGGATGAAAAACAGATGAAGTCTCATTTTTTTGGTCTGTAATTGCAAAGGTTACAAATACTAAAGCTTTATATAAGCATGTAGATTCCAATCAAAGATAACAAACCTTTCTTTAAGGCAACCACCAAAACCTAGGAAAATTTAGGCTCTCAGCTCTGCGACCAAAACAAATATCAATCAATCTCTTCAGCAGGATCTACAGAGAAAGCAGCACTGGTTACTCAGGCGCCATAACAATTTTGGTTGTTGCCAGAAGTGGTGCCAAGACACTATTCTGGCTTTAACAAGCTCATTTTAGCACAGGTTAAGTCAATTAAGTTAAACCTAACTGCTGGAAAATTATGAATGGGATGTCCAAACAGGGCTTGCCTCAACTAATCTGCTTCTCAACCAACTTTAAATTTAACTAGGGCAGCTTTCTTGTTTATACAAGACATACACACATTTCTGGGATAGCTTAAACATTCTCTAGTAAGTAGCATTTATGTTTTCAAACACTGCAGTATAGATCTCCTGAAGAAACGCTGCGGCTGCTAAGTTCCTCCAGTGTTTGCAGTATCTTTGCACTTCCTTATTCATATTAGAAAAGGCAAAAAAGCATTGAGAAGGGTTTTTTGGGGTTGTTTTTTGGTTTGTTTTTTGTTTTGGGTTGTTTTTTTTTTCGTTTTTAATATACACTTATAGTCTTACACTAGTACTCTGAATCAGTTTTCTAGAATATCTTTGTTAATATTCAGCCACAAAGGAAATTCCAGTGCAGAAAAGAATGACTACATATAAATGCATTTCTGAAGCAAGCAAATAGAAAAAGTCACAATAAAAATAGTTGTCCAGACTTCAAAATTCCTCCAGTGTTTGCCTCCCTAGCAGCTCAACACCTGAGTTTAACACATTTAAACTAATTTCTCCTTGTTGATTTGTGGACAAGGCAACCACCACTACCACATCTTGAAAAAATAAGAATAAAAGAAACAATCAGAACTGAATACTCGTGTTACTATGAAGTGTTACTGGGGATACAGAAGTGTTCTGTTAAGTGAAAGTTATCTTCAACCATCTACAAAGCTCCATGATTTTTCTCCTCCAAATCCCTTTTTAAAGCTATCCTCTGCCACAACCATCACCAAAAAAAAAATCAATTTTGAGGCCACTGGAAGTGCAAATTTTACATCTGTGTCTACTGTTGTCATTCGTCACACTTTCCTTGCAACCACTGAAACCCATTGCACTTTTTTTTTACCCATGTCCACAGAGAATCTTGTGTAACAGAGACCTAGGCTTCATACGGTGCCATCATTCATATGAATAATACATTTAATCAATGACATTGAAACCGATGGGAAAGAATTTAGAAGCAGGGGAAAAATAAGGAGGGCTAGGGGTGGAAATCAGTCAGATACTTCCACAAGAGGCTGGAAAGGTTTCACACATTTGCACGCCAAGGCTTCTTTGTAACTGCCATTTCAGTGCTGATGGCATCAGAAAGGCTTATCCAAGGTATCTAACGGTACCAAGATATACCCTGGTCTTGAAGTTAATAAATTCAGTCCAGTTTAATACTTAATACAATGTATTCCATTTAATTGGTGGATAAAGAATGCGCTTTTTAATTATGTACAGAGACAGCTTGGATTTAACAAAACATAAAGTGTAAACCAGAAACTGGAAATGGTAGGTGACTAATAGCGTTTACACTTTCAATAATCATGGTCAAGTTTTCTTTGCGTAGAGCTCTAGGATAAACTCAAGAAATGATTACTGTAATTAAGGAATTTACAGATCCTCTTTCTTTAGAGACAAGCTATTTGGCAGAGATTTGCAGTCTCTTGAATAAACTCCCTCCAATCTTCTGAAGTCACTATCTTCTGCTCCTTAGGTTCCAACCAGAATACGCATGCTGCTGATACTGGTGTCAGTCAAAGCCCTATCTGAGCCAAATGGTTCTTGCAAATAGAGATATTTTCCAGCATCTGACTTCTCCAGGCACATGGGGGCACTTCCAGTCCCAGGGGAGGAGGCAGATTCCAGCAAGCTCCAACCCACCAGATACTCGCTCAAGCATTACACCGCCAACCACTCCAGTTACAGTCCCAACTACATCTAGGTTAATAAAGTAATTTCTTTGAGAACAGAGGAGAGAAAAATCCAGATTTACACAGGTGTAACTGAAATTAGACTATTGCCTCTCTCCAAGGAGGTTCCACCCCTCAATCCAAGTTATGAGGGGTTTATATGACACAATTGCGTATATTACAGATATGCAAAAGCAGATTATCCCCTGCTAGGAAAGATGGGTTAGAGACAGCACACAAGCCTACATTATGAGAGATCTTCCTTACTGACAACTGCATCTCAGATTTCAGCTGGGAATAAGAGCATCTAATCACATGCCACAGGCACTGAAGCAACTGGATACATCTTCAGATATGGTGCACTTATCAATCAATGTCTTACCCAAACAAGTAGTGAAAATACCTTTTAGCTCTAATATGGCAACCAAGTCTAAAATAACCTGAGCTCCTGATTAAAGCAATACTGACTACAGAAGTCAACCAAATCAGTAGAGGTTTTCAAGTCAGTGATTTGGGTTGCCCAACTTGAAATACCTCAAGTAGTATGATTGAGAAGATAGGTGTGGGGGAGTTGCTGAACCTCTCGGACTATACCTACAAAAAATGATCACCAGCCATAGTTATTAGACTATCCTCAGTGACAAAACATGGAGTCAGTAGCTGTTCTCTACATTGTTATTTAACTCTATGAAGCCATCACATTTGCAATACACTTGAGAAGACTGGTTCAAGAGGAAAGGGGACATTGAATTACATTAGAATTTACAGAGTTTATCACAATTCATGCAGTAGGCTCTGAAATTCATTGCCACAAGTAGGAAAAAAAACCCCAAAACTAAAAGCACCCACACACTACTATCCAAAGGCAGATCAAATCTAGACACAGATAAGAACATTTAGAGGAGTTAGAGTCACCAACCTAAGATGACTGCTGGAAAGGATAAAAGCCCCTCCTTCAGTTTTAGCTCAATTTCTCATTAGAAGGGATTAGAATGAAATTTTCATAGAAGCCTCTAATTCCTATGGGGTCTACCATCCTCATCTCAAGCATCTGGTACGGTCATCAGAGAAATGGTAGTACATTAGACAGCCCACAAGCACAATCCAATATGGCAATTACTACAGGTTTTCTTCTGCTTGATAAAAAGTTAAACAATCCATCTGATGCTGCCACCAAAGCGCAATCTTGGAACAAAGTGCCAAACAAACATTTGTGTATGGACAAAAGACAGACTGAATATGCCCTCTAGCAGCAATAATTAATACTCAATTCAGGAGATGCAAGATTATCTACCCAGACCACAGTCTATCCCACCGATCCCTTTGGGTGTTCTTTTTTGAGAAGTTACTATGTGAAATATTTCTTTAGGTTGCAGTGAAAACAGGCATCATCACTGGGCTATACAGTTGGGTTAGGAAAAGGCAGAGTTCACTGTTTTGTTTTTTAGATCGATGTGGACATATCAGTAGGATTTTGCTGCTCAGTGAGAAAGGTCAAAGGAACAAGCAGATTATTTTCTTCTAAATTTTTCTGTTCTTTGTGGACCAGGCAGTACAGCAATTGTGCCTCAGAGCCAAATGACGGGGGGACAAGGAATATTTAAGTCTTAAAGTTACTGGAAATACATTATACTTAAAACTCTCCTTTAGCCAAATATCAAAAAGGGAAAGGGGGTGGGGGGAATACCATTGTTGCTCACTGCTTTTTCCAAAACAATCACTTTCTAGTAATATGCTAAAAAAAGTGAAAAATACTAGTCATGTGACCTCTTTAATTTCTCTTCCTCTTCCTGCCAGCATAACTGTGTAGGGATTACATATTTTATTATCTGTTCTGTCATTTTTATATAATTTAGTAAAAATACAATATAGGCCAAATACATTGTTCTTGGAACTAAGGTTTAAATTCATGCTCGGACCCTGAAGAAACATAGCCCAACATCCTGGATCAACCCTAAGCAAGTTCTTTCTTAAAAAGAGAGACATAAGCGTCCCAATCACAGCAGACCCACTATGTCAGCAATGGATCTGCTCTCAAGCACTTTGACAGATGAAATTAGTATCAGATGTTAACCAGTGTTCCAGTACAGCCAATTTTACAAACCAAATTTAAAAAACCAGCATCTAAACATACCCATGCTATTTCATTCCCGCCACTGTACTTGGAGATTGAAGTGAAATCACTTATACTGGAAAAAGAAAGGATGGGGTAAAGTCCTATCAGGTGTCTCAGAAAAAAAGACATTAGAGAGCTTTCTAGCTCCTTTTCCCCCAGAATGTGCTAAACCATGAAAAAAACTAATGGTAGGAGGAACAGTGGGAAGACACTATTTTTCAAGCAGAAGAAATACATTACTTGCTTAAACTGTACAGGTCAGTATCTACAATGTGAAAAAGGTCTCTCTTGCTTTTGATACACGTGGAACACAGGGGAAGTCATACAAGAAAACACATTTGTAAAGATAATTTAAAATTTCAACCAGTAAGAAGCAAACAGAAAGAGAAAACAAAAAAGTGAGATACAGTCTTTCACAGCATCTTTTATGTCCTCTAATCAGAGCCTAGAGAATGGGACTCTACAGTGAGCTCCCTGAAAGCGTCACTTCACTTTTATGCCTTCACTCTCCAGCCTGACTTTGAAGTGTTGTTATACAAGAGTTTTCCTAATAGGTATAATACCTACAGAATTACTGAAACACATTGTTTTCTCTCACTTGATTAACAGCTGTTTTTCCCTGTTTTCTCTCTACCTATTCAGTGACCAAAAGTATTTCATGCTGTTTTGCCTGTGTGTCTTATTTTCTGTTAGCTGGCAAGAAGAAAGCCTTGTTCTCCTGGCTTTTACCTCTGGTCCCTTCCAAAGTGATACGCAGAGTTCAGTGCTTACCTGCTTCAGAGGAGACCTCAGCAGTATGATGAAGTCACCATAAGCTAAAGCAGAAACACTTCCCCAAGCCTGAAGAGACTCAGAAAGCACAGTCTGTGATGTTAACTTCATTCGTTTCAGCAGGTGATATTTCTGATGCTAATGAAGGCACTTCAAAAAACACCAATCACATTAACAGTTTTACTGCTAAGCAAAATAGGCAGGTAAGCTTGAAGACAATCTGGGGTTATGGAAAATGAATTCATTTTTATTTCAGCCACAGGAACCTCTCAGCTAATCTATGCTAACTGGCTAAACGTTGTGTTGCTAGCCACTGCGAGAAACTGAGGAAAGCCCAAAGAATATTTAGCATAGTCTAAAACTAAAAACATGTATAGAGACACTGGATATTTGCTTGTTCTTCCCTACAATAGCTTCATTTCTGCATCTGCCTGAAGCACTCTTGGAGGAAAAAAAAAAGTGTCTGGACAAGTTAGAAAGACATTCCTACACTCCAGAAAACATTCAGTCCTGGGAAGGAGAGAAGAGGAGCCAGGAGAAACTAAAGACAGGTAGCCTTTAGGAAGATACAGCAGAGCTGGAAGAGATATAACTAGATCCATTTCTTGAAGAAAGAATTCAGCTTCCTAACATATGGGGAGAAATGGCTTAAGGGGAGGGGGGGGGGAAGGAGTAGAAATCAGAGCTTTTCTCAGTCAATGGGCTGATTCTTGCTCTAAGGCTACCTTTTATGTGCATATTCTGTGGTAATCACCTAAAACTTTAGTGTAACATAGACTTTACAAACCTAAAATGTAATTTATGCTTTTTATCTAGGATGATCCATAGGAATGAAATTGATGGCTAACACCATTATTTTTGATACCCATGAAATACTCAACTGAAAGAAGTAAAAAGGGAGATTTTGTACCCACTAAGATGATGGAGCTCTCACTGAGAAATGTGAAATTATGCAAATGTAGACTAAGAGCAACAGAGGAACTTTCTTCTATTATGCACACACAAGTATGAACAAAAGGTCACACAGTGGTTAGCTAAGCTTCACAGCAAACACAGCCTATTTAGGAACCACGCAATGGTATATAGAGACTTGACATAAGTTATCAACAGCTACAGCAGCAATGTAAATTTGTGACTTCTGGAATGACTTAATTCTTAGCTGATTTAAACAGGAATAAGCTGCTGTTCTTCCTGGACTTAGATGAGATAGGAAATACCAGCACACCTTGGGCAAATAGTGTTCGCTCTAAAGAGAGGACTATTTGTTTCTCAGGTCAAAAGCAAGCATAAATATGGCACACCTTAATTAAGGTATCTTTCTCCATATTTATTCAGTTATACCCATAGCTTTTAAGAAATTAGTTTCTACTTTTTTTTTATTTTTTAATCACGTCTTTCTGATGAGCAACACGTGCAGCTTCAGGCCCATGTGTATTGAAGTGTTTTTTGTTAGCCATTTGCTCACAAGATGAGTTAGAGAACAGTGAAGTTCCACTAATTCTAGTTACAGAATCTGAGAAACTGGAACAAGCAAAAAGAAAAAAATCCAGTTTATATCACTTCAAGATCAGGTCCAGTAGTTCAAAGCTCATGAAAAACAGGACTGACATTCTTCTTGTACTTTCAGATTTCTGAAGCATAGTTTTGTATTTTAATATTTATTAATAAGATAAGCCACAAAATGGTTCTCTGTTGATGTCAATCATAAAACAGCTAAAAAATATCAGTAGGTATTAATTTTCAGGGGAATTCCCCAATAAATTTAAAGTTAACATTAACATGACATGCCAATTTCACATCTACCCTATATGCACTTGAGGTCACTGAGGCTATTCCTTTTTTTGCAAAGAAACTTCTTTCACATTGCATTATATCACACTCTTGGTTCAGAGGCTTTACTCCACACAGGGTAGATGTCTAGAATCACCACATTTATTGTTTTTTTAAAAGGATTCACAGAACTTTATATTCTTATAATTGTGGATTTCGTGTGCATCTAAAGATGCAAACATAGTATCTCATTAAGTGTTCTGAGATTGCTGGTTCTCATTACTTTCAAACACAGTCTAGTGCTGGTAGCATATTGACCCTTACAAGTGTCTTTAAATCAGAGTTTTACTGTATTTAAATTACTACTAAGATGCATTTCATTTGCAAGAAATCCCAGACTTCATGCTGAAGAGTAAAAATAACATATCTCTAATAGAGAGAGGCTGCCCTTAAAACTGCACTATACCTCACATACTGGAGCATATTGTGAGATTTATTCATCCAAGTGATCAAGCATGACTGTGAAGGTTTGAGCCAAATGCACAAAATAAAAAGCTGATAAAGTCTAATGGTTAGATTTTTCAAAAGTTCCAAGCTTTAGATCCATTAAAAAAGCTAAAGCCATCCCTGCTAAACAGATGACTCTGGTAACCCCCGAAGACAAAAAAGTTGTTTCTTATGTTCTTATTTTAACCAATACGTTTTAAAATATTTTTTCAGTAAACAAATAAAGGTTAACTTTTCCAAAACACATGATACAGTGACTTTCTACACTTTCACAAGAGACACAGGTTTTTCTTTTTTCCCCATGAAGTCATGATCTTTCTCTTCTTTTCACCACAGCAATAACGGCCAACCATGCAGTATTAGCACATGAAGGAGGACGGGAACACAAAGGGGAAGTTCATTTGCACCACTGGTCATCATGTCTTACATGTCAGTTTGCAACAGAACAGGTGTACTAGTAACAATTTTACCTAGTGATAGCTAAATCTGATTGAGCTTTGAGAGAATTTAATTTATGCCCTAGTTCAAAGGGGATTATGTATTTGAGATACCTTACATTATCTTTCATTAAAATATACAATACACTATATATTATAATAAAATAGGTTGACCAGAGTATTACTCAGCTCTGTAACTCCACTCACTTGGATAATTCCATTGCCAGTCACAAACATTTTCAAAAAGCTTCCCAGCTAGACCAAGTTTAAACACTAGAATAACAGATTTATTGCTGTTATAAAAGCACCAGCAGATAGATAGGATGCAGAAATAGGAATTAGATCAGAAGTCTTTAAGCCTTATAGCTACCATTGTAGCTTGTCAATGAGTACAGTGGCTTTCTTGCTTGCTTTCCTCTGTGTAGTCACCTGTCTTTCACCAGCATTTTGCAACATCACACGTCCTATGGGCTTTGCCCACCAACTTGAAGTAATCTGCTGTTAGCTGACAGATCGCAGTCTTCCTCTACCCCCTTTAGAATGGCTGGATTTTATTAGAATTGTACCTTCTAATAAAAGGTAAAATGATTCGAGCTAGTTTCCTGCTAGGCAGTACATTATCTATAAACATATAAAGTGATTTAGCACAGGAAATACTAATATGCAGAGGCAGCTCCCCCACGCTATCCACATGCACAACTGTCAGCTTACTGCTGAAATGACACTTCAGTGCATTGAAGTGGTTACATTTGTTTTGATTTTGCCCAACTGCAATTACATCTCCTGTCTTCAATTCAGTGAAACTTTATCCACGGTATCCAAATCTGGATTTCCCTTGTGATCACACCAACACCTAAGCTTTAATGAAAGCTTTTACTAAACCTAAGACTAATTTTTATGTTGGCCAATGCACTCAAAAGTTACAAGACCAAATCCCTGTAAATCCACCCCAGCAGCCTGTCTTTTATTCCAATGGCTGAAGAACTGACTCTTCAGTGATCATACACAAATGGGACTCCAGAAAAGGTTGCAAAATTGGTGTCTTTGGCACTTGTATACCAATACCCAAGTTCCAGCTATACTTTTAGTGTTACACGTGTACAATGTTTTATCACAGAGAATGGACCACAGCTTTATTAAATATTGTCATAAGGGACATCAAGAGGTCATCTTCTGTACCTCGCTCCCAGCATAGTATCAACCATGCTTTGATCATTCTTGACAGGTACTCACCTAACTTCTTAGTGTTCTCCAAGAACAGACCATACAGTCTCCCAACAGGGTATTTCACTGTTTCATCTCTTTAACAGATTAAGTCACGAAAAACCTACTTCTAAATCCATCTTCCTGCAGTTCAAGCCTATTACTACTTGTCCTACTCACCACAGAGATAAGACTGTTGTTTTGCTTTTAGAGCAGGCTTGCAGACTATTGTGTCACCCCCCCTCTGGTATTCCCTTTGTCAGGTTAAAGAACCCAGTCCATTCAGTCTGTCCTCATGCTCCTAACATCTAATGATTCTCAGTGCTTTCCTTTCATCTCTCTGCAACCAGTCCAAGTCTTTCGTGAAATGTAATGCTCAAAACTGGATACAGCATTCCAGCTGAAGTCTTACAGTGACAAGAAGGGAGAAAAAAAGAAATGTGTCCTTCCTGTTATAGTCCTGTTCAAATCTTTAGCAATAGAGCAACACAGCTAAATCATGTTTCTCTTGTGACTTACTCAACACTGGATCTTTCTCTGCAGAACCTCTGCTTACCCCATTGCTTCTCACCCATACTTACGCAGGCAATTACTACCACCAGATAATCACTCAACCCCACTGAATTTCATCCTATACTTTTCAGATCACTTCAATTCTAATTTACCAAGATATTTTGAATTCTAATCCCACCCTCAAACACAATTGCAGCTCACCCCATCTTTGGTTCATTACAGCCTTTAATAAAACAGCCAAGTTGTCAATGAAATCTTCAAACAGAATCAGGCTCCAAACAGACCCTAGAGAAAGTCTGTTTGGTAGAGCTTTTCATTTTGGCCACAGATCCCTCGTAACTCTTCTATGGTACAATTGCCCAACTAATTTTGAGCCTACCTTACAATAGTTTCACCTAGCTCACGTCTTGAATTCATTATGAAAGTGTTGTGTAAGACTGTTTTAAAAGCTTTTCTGAAGCCAGGATACAGAGGGATTTATTGCTTTGCCTCTATCCACAGATACGTTGCCCTGCCATAGAAGGGGGTTACATTAGTTAAACATGATTTTTTTCTTGAGATATTTTTGGCTGCTCTCTGTCCTAAAGTGTTGTGTAAGACTGTTTTAAAAGCTTTTCTGAAGCCAGGATACAGAGGGATTTATTGCTTTGCCTCTATCCACAGATACGTTGCCCTGCCATAGAAGGGGGTTACATTAGTTAAACATGATTTTTTCTTGAGATATTTTTGGCTGCTCTGTCCTCTATTTCCTAGATATTTCCAAACCGTACATTAATTTGTTCCAGAATTTTGCCAAAGATTAAAATCAGTCTGACTAGTCTACAAGGTCCCCTGCTCCTTTCCTCTCACCAACCTCTCTATTTTAAAAGATAAACCAGCATTATCCTTTTCCTTAGCTTTTTAGTACCTCATCCACCCTCCACAAGTTTTAGAGATGCTTACTAAACAGCTAAATAAATCACTATGGTCAAGGACAGGTCCAGATGACAAGGCTTACCTTCCTATCCATACAGAAACATCACCCCTTTTTTTCAGGGGTATTAATTGCACTGGCCAGCAGCGTGCAATTGCCCCATTCAGTGACAATGGATACTAAACAGTTAAAGACTTTAGCCTTCTCAGCTTCCATCCTCAGAGGCACAGACCAACTTTGTGTATTACATCCCAGAATTTTACTCTCCTGAACCAGAGGCAGAACAGTTCCTCTCAACCAGCAAAATGGAGGAAGAAATCCTTCAAGCTTTCAGACCAGATTGATCACTCAAGAGACACAGCTAACTCGGATAAATGTCCAAACTCAAGGTTGCTTTCTGAATTGATGCTCTTGAGGTTTGCTCATACCAATCATTAGTCACTACCATTTATTAGCTTGCAGATAAACTGAAATAGATCCTGGGAAAGAGAGAAAAACATTCTCCCAGGACCTTGGTTATTAATTTTATTTATTAACCAAACTCAAGCTAAGGCAAAATTAATAACTTTCTACATGTGTAGCAGAAACTTGGAGGAGAGAGGGAAGCTTTATAACACTGTGAAAGCAGGCCTCTCCCATTTGTATACCTCTGAAGAGGTCAGCTCCTATCATAGGCCTCACAAATTCAGGACCATAAAGATCAGTGAGCATTAAACACCAGGAGACAGGAGCAAGGCACGCACCAGGTTATTTGGGAGGCATACCAAAGGACTCCACCAGCACAGCCCTCAGAAATGACCCCTGCCACACTGATTCTCAGACCCTAAACAAACAGGCATGCACGAAAAGACATTGAATTTCTCATGTCTGACAGATGGGAAATTTGGAGCTGACTAAACACATGCCCAACCCTATATTCTTAGCCCAGATAGCACTTTATTGACCCCTGGCTGATGGAAATGCCAGAAGAGTATCATCTGAATGTGACCCCTTAATGTAGTCCATGTGTGAAAACCTTAAGAAACAGTTCTCTTTCCAGTGGAGGCCAGGAAATGAATGAAAAACGTCCGCTGAAGTCAAGGGATTTACATTGGCATAAATCTGACACACAGAAAAATTAGGGATCCAAACTCTGTCCTCCAAACTGAGGCCAAAAAAATCCCAGGCAAAGATCTTCTACAGCAGTTTCCATATCCATAGCCACATCATTCTGTTCAGAAACATAAAATAGCCAGTGCCATATTCTGTAACACTAATTAATACAAAATACTGTCCTGAAAAAAGATTCCTTTGAAGAATTTTTTTTTTTTTTTTTCCTTTGAAGAATTTTTTTTTTTACTGTAGACCTAAGCGCTTTTCCAACTTAATTAAGTTTTCCAAAAGAGCCTAGGGGCATAAGGTACTGAAATTGTATTGAAATTCAATAGGAAACTGGCCACTAAATCTTATTTCAAAAATCCTAGTGTAAACTAATTATTTGTAAAGAGTGGATCTTCAGAAACATTTACTTCACTAAATAGATATTCCCAATATGTATGATCTTTGCCAAAACAAATTTGTATTTGCTTCAGCGCAAACACATCTATACACCAATATTTATAGGTTACACCACTGTGATTCATTATCAAATAAAGTCCATTTTCTGTGCACCCAGTTGAGTTAAAGAATATTAAAATGAATTCTAACTTCCTTGTTGGTTATGGAAGGGCATCCTTTTATTGACATCTTTATTTAACAAAAACGCTTTGAGAGATATATTTGGCAAATAATATTGCTCTTACAGATCTCGCTGCTTCAGAAACATGACTTCTCTGAGGAAACACTAGATCTTGTAACAGAAATATCTTTAAATCTTTTAGATAGCCAGTCCACAGGGAAAGGTTTAAGAAAGGATCAAAGCTTGTCCTTTCAGCTTGAATTATTCCATTACAGCTGAATGTGACATAATTACAAAAGATGTTGTATGTGGAATCTCATCAGGATTATCTGACACTCATCTTTGTTGAAAAAGTCTCCCCAGCTGTTGCTCTGATAGCACAAATGTGACAGGAGTGCAAAGCACAAAAGTAGTTGCAAGTGACCACTGCTTTGGGGCTTGTTTAGGTTCCCTGTGCCACATTGTGACTTTTCAGCCACCACAAATGTTGAAGCTATTTAGGACTGACTAAATAGGTGACCTGCAGGTGAGAGGGAATACCAAGTATGCTATTGAATTTCTGTATAAGAAATTAATTTAAAACAGCCCATAAACCAATATCTGTTACTTAGCTGATGCACATAAATTCATCTTCTTTCTTATGCAAGGTCAACATAATTCAGTGAGTAGCTTGGTTTGGTTTTGTTTGTGGTTTTTTGTTGTTGTGTTGTTTTGGGTTTTTTGGGGGGTTTTGTGGTTTGGTTTTTGGTTTTGTTTTTTTTTTTTTCCTCCAAAAAAGCCTGCTATATTGTCTGAGTTTGTTTTCATTGAGGCAAGAACACAGTGCTGCTTACAACATCTAAGATAAAGCACATTCTCTTTACAATCTACATTTCTCTCTGCACTTGATTCCAAACCAGTACATGCAACCTCAAACAGCAAGGAGTACGTTTTTTCTTATAGTGCCACTATATTTTTTTGTGTATGTATGTACATTTTTTCTTTTTTTCACCTTTCTATGAAAGGAGCTCAATTGTAAACTATAACATCAAACATCAAATCTTGAATAATTACCCATTCCAGAGGATTTGGTAGCTGTAAAAATACTTTTCTTTCCTTCCTTGTCATGGATTACATTTCCTTCATACATTATTAATGAAGTTAAACTACTAGTAACATGCCAAATGTGCTGCATAGGAGATTTGTGCCTAATCCAGCACAAAACAGGCCCAGTCACATAATGATAGAAAAAAAAGAACAAATGTCAACAGTTTCACACTGGGACTAGATTAAGCAGACCATACTTACTGATTCCTTACACAGGGATTATCTCACTTTTAGTGCTATGAGAAGACAAGCCACACTTCTCCAATGTTATTAACACAGAACTGCACCTCAAAAAAGGACACCAGAGTCCCTGAATCTGCTTCCAGACAGCCACACACATGGACTGCTGTTTATTAAACATAAACTCTCCTTTAGATGACAGAAGCAAAAACAGGATACTAATAGTAATATATATCAAAAATGCCCTCTTACTGCATTAGATCTCAATCCAACTTTCAATGGAATTTGCGGCTAGCTCTTAAGAGGATATTACTTACAATTAGACTCCAACTGAACCCCAATTAAATTAAAATAACTGGTGTCTATAGGGTTTACCTTCCTACCATGGAAAACTTTCTTTGGCTTAGGACCCAAATCATGCCAACAGCTAACAAGTGTTTGCCCGATAACTAAACGCTCACTGAAGCTAACAAAACTGTACTCACTCTTAAGTGTTTACAGGACCAGGCATTTGGCACAAAATTACCTGTCAACTAAGCAATAATGATGTCCAAACAGACTAGAATTTGTTGTTTGTTTGGTTTTTTTTAACACTCATATCTACAAGCTATATCCATCAACCCCCCTATGGCACAGGCAGATGTTTACTGAGATAGCATAGGTATGGTTTTGTGAGATGAAGAATATTGCTTTAAGATGCTTACTGCTGCATCAGGAATACTGAAGCCATGACACAGACTGAAGAGCCAGTGAAAACTCGCTTTGTCATTTCAGACTTGTTAAAAACATTCAAGCAGTAGCTGCCCCAGCAGACTAGGCGAGATCAGGTGTCATCTGTCTACACCACTCTTAACTTTATGCTGGATCAGGTATCGTCTCTGCTACCACAGCTGGCATTGGTCTGGTAGCAACAGCACAGCATGTGCTACGCCTGGCTCAACATGGCACAACTGAGCACACACACTGATCCAGACCTAATTAGTATCAGCAGAGATCTGGCAGGAAAGATTGTTGAATCACAGACTGAATTTGCAGCTCCAAGTTGCTCTTTTACAGGTAAACAGGCTTTAAGCAGTTCTCTCTTCCAGCTTTAGCCCCATCCAGTCAGAGCTACATGGTCTCTGGAAGTTACCATCCCCTTTCCTTGTGTCAATTCACCTGCTTCTAAGGCTGGACTCCAAATCAGATCTTTGAAGGGACCCTGGTTTTAAAAGTCAAAGCATGAAATGTATGCTGTGTGCAAGTTTTACAACCTGGGTCGTTTCAGAAATCTAGACAGGAACCTACAAATGGCTCAGTGACAGCACAAGGACAAGTCATTCCCAATAAAGGCATGCCTTAAGCCACTTTCGATGATAGACATCCTGTAATCGACCTGCCATCTACCCAGGGGAAAGTCCAGTCTGTTAGGGGTCCCACAACATGCATTAGAATATATACAGCAAATAATCAAATGAAAACCTACTCAGCACACTGTACATTCATTCTGAGCACTCTTTTCCACAAGCAGAGAGGAAAGAAGTGAGCAAGAAGAAACTAGAAGGTTATCTTGTACAAGCTCTAAAGCATTAGTAAATCCAAATAATTATATCGTCACTAGCACATAAAAATTAATTTGCTTACTAAGAGCCTGGGCTTATACTCCCTTACTGAGAGCATGAGTCATTGCAGTCACGAGAACCCATGCCTATTAGTTTCTTAGGGTCTTCCACTAAAACCTATGAAGAAAACAGTACATTGTGTCCAAAAGACAGCCTTCCGGCTTTTCTTCTGCACACACACACACCCTGTGGCAGGAACTGAATGGGGAATGCTGAAGGCAGAAGAGGAAGAAAATAACTTAAGTATATGCTCAGGAAAGATGACCAGAATGCATTAATCTCTCTGTAAAGAAATAATCCACAGATTGCTAGAAGGTGCAGCAGACACTATCTCCATGGAGCCCCTCCACTCCACACCAGGCTTAACATTTGTCACTCTTATGGCGCGCTCCAAACCTTGTAACTCTGTGGAGCTGCTCTGCTGGAGCTTTCTGCAAATACCCCGTGAAATGCAGTTTCTCACTGCAGAAGGGGGCCCATGAGGAAAAGTGCTAGTCAGCAACAAGTTCTTTCCACAGCCTATGGACATTTATTAATCCAGCCCTTTTCCTCCCTAGTCTGGGGCCTCAGATTTCCCAAAGCTCCGCTTGGACCCCACAGGCAGCAAGAAATGGTGTTTCTGAAGAGGGTGAATACGAAGGTTAGGGAACATCCTAGCATAAAGGTTTCCCGCTTTGCAAATCTCATTGAACTACATGACTCCATAGCATTGCCTAAAGAGGACATTAAAAAATAAATTTTAAGTTCAAGTTCATGTGACTTTTCTGGCACACTTGCAGTTACTTAAATATTGATTTTTGATCCCATGAAATGTGTTAAGTATGAAGTGTCCGGCTTCAAAGCAATATAATACCACGGACTGCGCGCTCAGCTTCAGTAAATTCTAATTCATAATTGCAGCCTATGCTTTACCCAGTTTCAAAGTAGTTACCCAAGTCAGAAAACAGTCATTACATTTCATTCAGTAAAAAGAGCACATCCCAAATGAGGTGTCTTTAAAGAAAAGAAACAGGACAACTTGCACTGACAACGTTTGTCCTTTGTACTGTGCAAAGCTCTCCTGATTCATCACCTAGTCGTCTGCTGCAGCCACATCACTGGCCAACATCTGTTTGCATCTTAAATCATAGCCTTACTGTGAACTCTCTCCAGTTATGTTCCGCCAGTAAAGTACAAGTCCCATTCTGACACAGTCTACTGGGAGGAGATTTAGGAACTACTGGAGGATTATAGTATAAAAATACCACAATTACTTTTTCTGTCTTAATTGCTATTTTGCTAATTATAGCATTTCTTTTAATTTGTTAAATTTAATTATTTGGTTCTTTTAGGCACTTCAGGTCAGAAAGGTCCAAGAGCAGTACTTTTTTTTAATGCAAAGACAGTTTCTGGTATTATTCCATTCTGGAGGGAAGCAGCTGAAGTTCAGGACACTGGCCTTATTCATACCTTATTTTTTTTTGACCCCCGGCTTTCTCCCCCATATGCCTAGGCCTGCCCCAGGCATCATACAAAAATCTTGTAAGCAAACTCCTATCAGTCATCAAGAGCATGTCAATCACTAGCTGTACCAAAGGTAGAAAATTATGAGTGAAACAGGTTTTATCTGCTAATACGAAGAACGAACTAGATGGCTAATTACTGGAAAATATGGGCCAAGGGAGCTAATAGAGGTAGGGAACAACAATATCTTCTAAGCTTTGTAGGCTTACAGAACTTCACCACCATTCAGGATTTGAGCCTTTAACTGGTAATTTTGGCATGTGCACACGAGGTTTTTGACAACTCACACACTTTAAAACTATATAGATATGTACCTACTGATGTGCAAAGAGATTTCCCTGAGAAGTACAATAAGGAATTCACGCTCCTGAACCAGAGTACTTAGTATTATAAGCCCATATAGCATTTCTGAAGATACAGTTTGGACATTTATGTCCCAGAGCTACCATGCCTTGACCAAAAAGGGTTTTCCTGAGGAAATCTCTCACTGTGCCACCTATTCGCACCGTTCTGATTAACTCATTCCAGGAGAAAGAGAAAGAACTGCCTTATTTTTCCCCCGGTTCACTCCTTACTCCTTAAGACGCAAACAACAGAGGCAATCTCCACACTTTCCCCAAATGCAAAAAACAAGACCATGTGTGCTTATTTCTGCAGACAGACCCAAACAGGGAAAAGTTCTTTCCTTGGAGGAATGCTAACAGAGTTACAGGACAGGCAGGAAGAGCCCCATGAGTCTTGCAGGAGAATAGGTTTCACTTGTGCTCTGGGTAACATTTCCATACCAAAAAAGCCAGGAGGCTTGCAACATTGGAGGCTTGCCACAAAAGGACATCTATTTGTTGAGCTCTGGTTTATGTTATACACAGTACAATAAATTAAGCCAATGAATGTTTTACAAGCGTGATGTTAGTATTCTGTAAGATATTTCTCCATTAGAAAATCCTGATACTTAAAATGGATTCAGAGGGACTAATAAATTGGTCCGGTAGGTGTTAATCAATAATATAAATGAATAACCAATGAAAAACTAATCACTAGTATGCCAAAGGGGAAATCATCCAAGAATGAAATCGGTGCAATAATACAAGTGCATTGTATCCTTCAACAAATACATGTAAAGCATACTGGACAGAGACCAATTCCCAGTACAAAACCACGTGCTTCTTTAGACTGCCTCAAAATACCTAATTTTATAAGGTTTTTTTAAGGGATAAGTTTTTTTCTAATTGTAAACACTGATAAGTTGAATTCAAAGATGCACATATGCGGTGCTTGTGCACTGGATATTTTGTTTAAATTTTGTAGGGTTTTCTTTCTTTTTTAATTATTCCTGCAGACAGCTTTTTGCCACAGCTCTGAACCCTAGAGGAAAATCCCTGGAGATTTACATGAAAAAAGCTGGCGTTCCCTCTTATTTGCCTACTGAGCACACGCACAGTGACAGATTGTCAGGATGGGCAAAGCCTATCCTGTTTTAACATCTGAAACATCTGTCCAAGATCCTCAGACAGTCTCCATGCATTTATAAAGCTCTGACTTCAGTCAGGTTAATAATGCTCATTTTAGCTCTCTGCAGCTTACAGTGCTGCCCATAGGTTCTGCAAGAGTTGAGCTTGCTGATTTCTGCCACTCAAAATTCTCTCTCAGGTATAAACTACTCGTCTCCCAAGTTCATTTGGCTGTCTACTTTAGAACTTCTGGTAAAAACCCACAGAACACCTGGCACAAATTTTTGCTATCTTCGAAATTAAACCAGGCCCCAAATCTATCTATAAAATGCTTGAAGTTATTGGAATTACTTCCTTTGACAACAGGGGGAAGCTGGACTACATCCTTCATTTTCTAAGAGGGAGGGAACAAATGAACTAACACCTTCTAGGATTATTTGTTTCCTTTGTATTAATCGTTCCCCCCCCCCATCACCAAAAACCCATTGGCTCATTTGACCGACCACACCTCCACATTCTCCCATCCAACACTGCTGAAGGCGTGGCTGCTGCAAAGTTGGCATGAGGAATTTTGACAAGATTGGCAATACTGATGCTGAATATTTGGATTATCACCAAAAGACAGGTCAAAAATGCTTAAGTAGTCCAGAAAAATTTTACATCTTGCAGTCCACAACCCTTGCAAGACTTGAAAGTTTTATCTTCCGTGAAACTTCAACGGCTACTCTTTGCCAACATTTTGGCAATAAAATCCACATTCGGTAAACTTGATCTTTTAAAGCTTCACACAGCACTATTATAGCCACAGTTGTCAAAACCCACACTTATCTCAATAAACACTGAGAAGCAGCTTGTCAGAAAGGGGACTGCTAGTATGCAAAGCACCAGATAAAGGCAGCCTCATGTCTAAAGCTGCTAACCTTGTGGGGAGGGACAAATACCCTTCAGAGCAGCACAGTAGTTTTACAGGTACTATATACAATGCTAATCTCAGCATCACGAAACCATATCACTGTTCAAGTCAGTGAAAATTCAAATCTCAGATGATGTTTCCAGAAAAGTTGTGCCTGTACTGTTCTTCATTCAGCAACTGGTATCATATCTCTGCACTGGGGATCCGATGGCTTCTCTGCCTTATAATGTTTAAAAATAAATGTGTCGGTATATTCCTTTGGATCGGATAGGTGTGATAGACTATCTACAATCAGAAAGCAAAGAATAAAATACAAAACAGAACGCAACCGATACCGTATGTGTCTGAACTAGGTATAGAAGGTAGTTGATGTAAATCCACCCCACCTTACCCTGTCACTCTGTTTTATGTTATTCCCACTCATCCCCACCACATCTCAAATTATATGGCAAGATCTCTGCTGTGTAGAGCTTGGCCCTAAGTCTAAGCTGTATTTATATCATGCCTCCTCACAGGAGAAAGGTTGTAGCAGCAGAAGTTTTATATCATATTCACATTTGCTCTCCTTTATCCCTGGGCTGGTCCCAGGCACAATAGTTCACACCTAGCTTCATATGGAATCAGAAAGCTGTTCTGGCAGCCAGGAGTTCCTTGTGTGTTAAACGTTACAGCCTACTCACTTTTGCTCAGGAAAGGGTGCTTACACTGAACAGGAAAGCAGAAGCCTCTTCAGGCAGTAGAAGTGCCATCCCGGTGACCTTCTGTCAACAGAGGAGTCTTCCAGTCATGGGTTAAACCAACATTACAGCTACTTCACACTACCAGGTAGCTAAGCTAGAGAGCTGTCTGCCCATCTTTTCTGCAGTCTTGCAAAAGGCTCTATCTAAGGAAAAAAAAAAAATATATATATAAATAGGAGGCCTTTGACAGGCAGCACAAACAGAATATGTTTTGTCAGTAACACCATGTAAATCTAGCAACAGATATGATATGTTGACACAGGTATAATAATGTGCAGCAGGAGCACAAGTGTGCCTAGCCCTCCCACAGGTATCCAAGCAAGCTTTTCATACTCAGATCTGCAGCGACTGGACACATATGGCAGTTGCAGGATGTTTTAAGATTGCTCCTGCATCCCTGCTGCTGCACAGAGATTTGCTGGCTTTATTTCAGGCATTTACCAGACTCTGCAAGCCCTTCTAGGCTTGGAATTGATAACTGCTGGATTGCACACAAGAAAATGCTCATTAGAGTTGATGTTAAGGGAACTATTGGCACTCCGTGTTTTTAAAATTCTGTTCTTTCCTATCTCTGGATTTAGGAATAAAATTTAAGGCACATATTTTTGCAAACAGTGGTTATCATGTCTTCAAAACAAAACATAATATAGCAATAACCACACACTCACAGGACACTTGAAATGGTGGATAAAATTCTTCAAGCCAATAAGAGACATTCAAGTATTACGCAGGCTGAAAAGGTGTTATATTTAATATTCCACTCCAATGCAACTCAAGTTTTTTGGTTTGATTTTTTTTTTTAATTAGCACTCTACAGAGAACTGTTATTATCACTCTACAGAGAACTGCCCCCAGTCCCAAAGGTGATTGTTATAGTTCCCATATCAACAGCTATTTTAATTAAAATTTTGACTCGCGACAAACTATACGATAATGAATGAGAGTCTCAGTGCATTAAAGAAAAAGAGCTATAATATCCTCGTCTACATGTTTCCACCAGACTAATACCTATCAATCTGCTACTAAACTAGCAAATATTAACCACCTATGCTCCTTATCTTTACTGGAGCTTTGTTAATCTTTAATAAAATTCCTCTACATTCAATAAATTGAAAATATAATTTCAACCTATTCTTATCAAAGATGGAGAATAAATACATTGAATATTTTCTTCAGGTATTAGATTCAGATTTCAGTTCATGGTAACATTGGAGATACAAATTCATGTTTGAGTTGGACTGACATTCTTAGCTACTCATTCATCATTATAAAACAAAACCCAGTAATAGCTTTTTTAACACCAATTATACAAACGTTCACTGCAAAATTCCTGTTCCTACCAGGAAAAACATGCGTTGCTTTACTTCAACTCCTTTTTTGCAAATCTTTCCCTCTAACTCCTCTTCAATTCAAATTATTTTGTTCAACCACATACACTATCTTGAAAAATCTGCAGTAGTAAATTTGATTAGTGTCAATTCTGGCATTCCTCAAAACCTCGAGGACTTCAGAGACTTGTGCCTATTCAGAAATGTTTTCAGCTGTTGATAGAAAATGTATCATAACATTACGGTTTGCAAAATGATTTCCTGCACTTATTTAGACATGCCTAAATAAGTGACAAGAAATCATCAGTTTGTATCATTCAGGAAATGAAACAATTCGCAGTTAGAATAAAGCAGCACCTCCAGGACAGCTGGTCTCTAGTATCCCTATTACTCATTATTTGAGCCTACAGTAGATAAATAACAGACCGTGAACTGAAACATCTGCACAATTCAACCCAAATCTTTTTTTGGATCCACTTATAAATATGATTCACATTCTGGGTTTTAAGGAAAGTAAGTTAGACATAACATTACCACCACCTCCCTGCTTCCATTTTTACTAATTAACATGACTTCATAAAGTTGATAAATGAAGCACATACCTCCACTATTCAAGATGTGCTCCATGCTTCCTATACTTGAATCTATATGCCTCCCTGAATAACATTCGTCTGAAGTGACCATCCGCATGTACATTCTTCAAAAGGCACTCACGTATCTAACTGCAATCTTGATCTCACTTCTGTCACCTTTACAAGCCTCTGCCATCATTTTTATTTGACACTTGCTATTCAGGTTTCAGCTTCACATGATCTGCAGTTTTCCCCAATAATTCCACCCTCAAAAAAAAAATGCAGGGGAAAGCAGGTGTGAAACAATTCACCAGCCAAATAGTCAACACAAAGTATCTGCATCTGAAGCCTATTAAACTGATAAAGTCATCATGGATAAGGAACTTCAAGGATTTGAACACCTTGATCCCCTAGCTCTGCCATAGAAACTTCCAGCACAGCCTTGAGCAAAATAGGCTGTCATCCCCATTATCTGCAAAAATGCAATAATAAAGCTACTCCTACCTCCCAGCCTACAAGAAACTTGACAGGTCCCGAGGCGTTCAGGACCTGCCTACACGAGGCAACGCAGCACCATGCTCAGTGGACATCTGAGCCAGCTCTGAGAGCAGCAAAGCTCCTCACACAATGTGACGCTCGGGTCCCCAGCACCACCTCAGCACAGTGCTGGGCCTATGCTGACTTGGTGCAGTGCCCTGCCGACACAAAGAAGCTGCTCCCAGGCTCAGCTCAGTTGGTTCTTGCTCAAGTAGATCGTGCTACTTGGCACAGAACAGGTATGCGCTGAAGCTGCAGTCATCCAAACACACAGCCATGGTGAGGCCACAAAGCTGGTCACGCATGACAAAACCACTCACTCCTATCTCAGATTAACCTACAAGTAACCTTGCTGCCATGCAAGAACACGAGAAGGTGACCCATGTTATTTGTTTAAACCACTTTCTGTGGGAATGGGTTGAAAGTGTGGCTTTGCTGGGAGAACTTTGACATCATCTTCAGAAGGACCAAGATTTTACCTGAAATCTTCACAAATGGGATTTTCTCTGATCAGGATGAGAGCATGGAGATCTCAGCGATGTTTGACAAAAAGGGATAGAAGGGAAGAACTTTAAGTGGTAAACATTTTCTCCCCTGGCCCAAGCAAGTGATTTTAGAGCAAGATGGTCATGATTTATTGGACAGTTGGAAAGTTCACCTATTTAAAAGAACTGAGCAGATACACACTTCTAAAATGTGCATTTAAAAAAATAAATAAAATATGCAAGCCTTTAAATAAGGGGATTTAATTTTCTGAATGAAACAACTTGATACAGTAAGTCTTACAAGATCTGTAACATTTTTATTGATAAAAAGGGAGAAAAAAGACTATTGAGGGAGTTAGATACTGTTTTGTTTATACTCAGCATAAAGAAGCAGTGACACAACCTATTAAGAGTCACCAATTTCCTCCCTTCCTTCTACTCATGTGCTTACCTCCCACAGACAGGTAGATAACTCCTTCAGCCACTGCGTATTTGCTTTGCTGGTAGAAGTGGCGATACAACCAACCATCCTTACAATCGCTCCCTAATTTGGTAAGTGATTAATCACCAACAAGAATGATGGCAATGCCCGTCTCTTCAGTGGATTATGTTATCACTACAATACTTTACACTGCTAAATTCACGTGTGGTTCAGCTCACGCTTCACTTAAATATTCAACTAATGAGAGCTTTCCCTTGGATATTCCTTGCTGTAAGAGCAGCCTTTCCAGATCACAGGAAATCTCTGCAACCAATATTTAACTCTGCAGTAGTCTTAACAATGAATTATTGATCTGAGTTTTTTAAAACCACCTATATCATCACAACTATTAGCGGTTACTTCCAAAGCAGCAACTAAAAAGAGTGAAAATAAGGTGAAATATGGACATGCATTGAGACCCTTGCAGGATCATCTATATTACCTCTCCCCCTGCCAAGCCCCCCACCACACACGCACTGAACTAAACTTTGCACAGAAAAGTAAGTCGCATGCAATGGCACTTGTTAATTGAGTCTGTAGTAAGAGCATCTGTCTGAAAATAAATTCCAAACATTCCAGCACAGCCAGCAACATTTTGGCCTACACTTAGTGTACAATCTTTGTCATACTCCTTGAGGATGCAGTCCAATGAAATATTATTCAACTGATCCAATCACATTATTGAACTCATGCTCAGCAGTCTGTGGTAGATTACATGTTCTCCATTCTCCATCTTTTACAGCAAGCAAAGGAGAGCATTGCAATATCTTTTTTTCTGCAAAAGACATTGTCCACATTACTGAGGAACAGATTATCACTCAGGAATAGCAGGCGTAGCACTGCTTGAAGTCAAACTTGGAAAAAAAAATTTTTTTTTTTTTACTGCCCTACATGAGAGAACTTTGGTCACTACAAGACATCCAAGCAACATAAAACTGACCCCTAAAAGCCAGCATGACATTCTGACAGTGATGCATTGCTGTTCCTTATGTCAAGGGAGCGCACATCTCAACAGCTGGCTGATGCAGGAATTGGACACACATCCTTTTGCTGGAACACAACCTCCTTATGGGCCTTGCCTTCATTCCAGCTTGTCAGGACAATTTCTTCCACTGCACCCAAATATATTGCAAGTGTTTTTCCTGTCTGGTGGAAGGAAGACTCTTCATTTGTTTCCTCGCAGTGCGCAAGATGCAGCCCCAGGGAATCTTCTTCACACATGAAGCATTCATAGATAAAAATGTAATTTAAGGCAATTGATTAAATAATAAGGAAAGTAAGCTACGAGACTCTCTGCTAATATAAGTGTTTTTTAAAAAGATGACCTAACTCTATGGGACACTTTCCACTTCAAATATGTAGAATAGTGATTCCACCTAGAATTTTTTTTCATAAATTTAGTTTGAGATGGTTTAAATATGTAGTTTATGACAACTCTATTATGAGAGTGAAAAAAGCACTTAGTAAAAAAGTGTTGTTGAATATTGGAATGTAAGTCTCTGAGGTCCTTATCTTATGAAGTCTTTTTGTGTGCATAAAATACAGTTTAATGTTAAGTATTTTCTAGAAAACGGGACAAATCCCAGTGTAATCTTTAGACAAAGTTATTTCAGATGCCTAATGCTTGTAAAATTATAGCTGTGCCTGATCCTAAACTTGAGGGTCTTTCAACATTTCCATTATAAAAGCAGTTTTTCAGAGGCTTATAACTCAACCATAAAAGTTTCATTCAGGGTGAATCTTGGCATAAGAATGCTCAGCCTGGAATATACCTACAAGTTGTCCCCACAGATACGGGAGAGTATTTTCATCCAGGCATAGGGTCCAGACTGTCTCTCTAAAAGATACTATTTGCATTTACAAAATTCATATTTGTACCATTCACATACATGGAATCAGTTTCAAGAGAAGAGCAAGCAAGCTGGACTTCTAGCTACCTGCCCAGTAAGTCTGCACTGAGCAACCAAAGAACAAAAGCCCTCACTTTGTACAGTAAAGCGATGGCCATGCAAAAACTCAAACAGTATTTTAACATGTTTTAAAAAAATAAAAAAACAACAACTGAAGCCTGTTCCCAAAAGAGATTTTCCTAATCTACAATATTATTTCAAGGTTAAAATAAGAACCACTTAGATAATGTACTAAATTCCCAAAATTACTATTTTTTTAAACCTGATATGGAAAAGAATAAGAGGGCAGGCCACCCTGATGAGGCCTTCCTGCTGGTCTTGGGCAAAGGAATAAGGTAAACTGAGAAGCCGGATCTGATCCTAAAAAACTCTCTTCAACAACATGAGACTCTGGCAAGAGCAAAGGGACAGGCTCGCTGGTTATTTTAGCCAAGTGCACGTGTGCTACTGCCTGCAGCTCACAGCTGCTGAATTAGGCAGCAGGAGCAAACAGACACACGGGCAGGCATCTTTAAGCAGAAAAGGATACAAGCAGCAACGTTTGGATTCGTATTTCAAATGCACCAACGTCCAGTGACACTCCAATCCAGCATTATGGCAGCAGGCACAGCTCTGCTTTCACTGTGCTCAGCCACGAATTAAAACAAACAGAGGAAGTGTTTGCCCATTCCACAGTATGGCACCACAGGAGACTGCCAGCTAGATTAGGATTAGGGCTGCCGCTGGCTCTGAAAGTCTAGGGGGAAGAGAGGCAGCTGCGGTTGAGGAGCACATGAGCACCTGAAACCAGCCATCCTCATTCCTGCTCTCTTCTTGTATGTTTAAGCACAGTGACCTTCCAGAGATTAGCCCCATGGCACAGCGAAGAGACAGCTAATCCTTCCCCCCACTCTTCAGAGTTTACAACCTAACTGGAGAGACAAAATGCACGCAAGCGTGACCAAAAAAATCCACAAAGAAAAGGAATAGCAGGGATAACAACTATAAATACCCACACATAATCTGACTATAGGAACAACTCAAGTAACAACCAAATCATATTAAATCGGCAGGAGACCAGGAGGAGGAGGGAGGGCTCAGGTCAACTATTTGCTGTCATTTAACTTTTGCCAGTTTGAAGTGCCCTTTCCAAACATCCATCTTTCCTTTCCATTTCTATTATGTTTGTGGGTTCTGCTAAAGAGAAGAGGAGCAGGGGTCTGCCAAGAAGATTCCTGATCATTGCTATGTGCCAAACACAAGTCATAAGCCAAATTATCTTTTTCCATTGTTTCTGGGGCTGTGCTCTAGACAGCAACAGTCCCCCCCAACCAATGCACACATACTTCAACCCTCTCCTCACCAACAATCATATATGACATGAGCCTTCCCCCCTTCTGTCTCTGCCGGGAGGCTTCCATGCCCTGGGATGTTCTTGGGACATTGCCAGGTGGCTCCTTTCCTACCCTTTTATTTGTAGCTGGCAAAGGTATTTTAATAAAATGTACAGACTCTACTATTCACATTCGGCACTTAGAGATCTACCTTGTTGAGCTGTGTATCAATAGCCAGGCACCTACCCGCCAAGGAGCTCCTAGCCTTTTCCAGAAATTGGAATGCTGCCACAGAAGGGGTGGGGGGAAAGAATCATCACTATTTTAAATGGCAATTCTAAACTTTGCCATTTAGGAACAGATGCAAATCCAAGTCAAAACAGCTGAACTGCCTAAAGTCAAGCCAAAAGAAAACCCACACCTAGGTTTTGGTGTGGGTTTTTTTATTTGTTTTTAATAATATAATCAAAATACCTCTTCTACACTCGAGAACAACTTAAAATCTAGTGAGCAGTCAAGAGCTATCTACTGAAATGAATGGAATAAGTTCTGCTTTCCCTCTTCCAGGTCCCTTTCATTATCACACTATTATGCTGTATCAGTTAAGATAAATAATGCCACAGCAGCTAGGTCTCCAGTAACTTATCATATATCTCACTAATGAGAAAATTAAGATACATTGACATACATGTTACAAACAACAAATTTAAGATATCATCTCTGTTATTGTATACACTTAAATTCATGTTTTACATGAAAAAAACCTATACCACTGCAGTACAAGTGTATTGTAACAGATCTGTGGGCCTAAAGGATCTGTTGTAATTGTGTACTGTATATGGTCAAGCATGAAGAAAGGCTTATGTACCTGAAAGCTTGTCTATTTTATACTCCTCACCCCAATTCAGCTGCCTGACTGGCAGGAAGGGTATGTTTCATTGGGAGAGACGACATACCACCGCTGTATTTTGGAAGCAACAGTGAGTTTGCATCCATGATAGGTCAATGGAAAGCTGATAATGAAAAGATTTCATGAGTGTCTTTTGGGCTAACAAGAAAAGAGTACAGCACTACAGAATACACACAAACCTATATAGGACTCATTTATAATACAGGGAGCATGAGTAGAAATACCCCAGTAGCGTGCAGAGACCCCAGCCGAGATGCAGGTCCTAACGTACTAAGTGATGCACGTATCGTAAAAGCCATAATGTCAGCAGTGCAATCTATGTAGGTACATCATTATACAATCTATGAAACAACATTTGTTGTTCCATGTAACAAATTTTGCAAAGAGAATTACAAGTATTTCTCATATTTACATGGAACAAAAATAGTTAGCCTACTAGAGTCTTCTTGATAATATACTCTGAAAACACACACTATTTCATAGATTTCTGTACATGCTGTGACTGTATATTGGTGCAGCTAACCACACCAGCCTGAGGTGTGGACTCCTAAGGACGAATTCCTCACTCCCACCCAGCCCTTGTCTGGAGCACAGGCCCCCACAGGACTCCATGCACATCCCACATGGGCAGCAGTATAAAGTGCTTAACAGCAGCCTGCTGGGAAGGTTAAAGAGAAAAATTTTGGCCCTAATGTTTAAGAGCAGTGCAGAGTTATATTTTAGAGCACTATTTTAAAAGAAGTGGGAACAAGGGAATCCAGAAACAAAAGATGGGGGGAATCATTTTTCAAGTAGGACCGCATGTAAAGCTTTCCCCTGCGTCAACTATGACAAGAAGTCTCACTGGCGCACACACACACAAAAGAGCTTCTTGGTAAAAGCCTTCCTGAATCGGACCTGCCAACTTCTGACTGGAAAGCCAAGAATACAAGCTAACATTAGCAATTAACTCCATGGCACAGGCATCTGGAGAGCTGATTGTTTTTACACAGCTTTTCTCCACGACTCCCACGGGAGTTTCACCCACAGAGCAAGGGTTTATGTCCTGGATGTGCTGCTGTACTGAACTTTGGCTAGGGGAAGGATATAATAAAGTATAACTAGCAGCTCCTTGCTGCTTTATATTTCTCTTCAATAGCTGATTTTTTTTTTAAAGGTGTAAGGTTCTTTCTTGAATGGAAAAATGCCTTTCTGTTGCAAAAGCAAGCCATCTCTACATTTCTTGAAGCACCCTCTACACCTTCCCAACTAACTGACCTCAACTAATCAATACTCAATTAAAAAAAAAATTAAGACAAGCATGGATACTATACTTCCCAGGCTCAGCACAGTAGCAGCTGAATAAAACACAGGAGTATACTGAATCTATAGGGTCTTTAATTCTGTGAATCTTCAGTAATACAGGTAGAGTCGTGACAGGTGATGCTCAGAGACCACAGAACCTGACCATGGATGTATCCTTTGTGTGATCAAACACAGCTGTACTTATAAAAGTAGCATCCTGAAAATACAAGGGAATGAGATCCAAGAGAACATGGAGGAAGAACAGAAAGAGAAAAGGATTAGTAAGACACAAAGAAAAGAATATGGGATCCAAAGAGAATAAACACCAGCAACAAGCTAACCAGGGAAACCTGGTGCCCTTGGACCTCTCAGAGGAATCATTGCATCATCTTCGTGTTGAAGACCAAACTTGAACACACACACACACCCCCCCCAAGGTCAACCTATGAAAGGCCTGCTAAAGACAGACTCTGGCAGGAAATGGGGCAGGGGGGAGCAGGGACATGAGGTATTCAGGGTTAACCGCACTTTGAGCAGCAAAACAACTGTTGTTGCTCTGAAACTGTTCATGCTTTATTAAAAAAAATTATTACATTCTTCTGTGGTACAGGGCTATGAACCATTTGTCTTCAGGTGTCAAATTATGGAAGTCTGAAGGAAGAAATAGCCTTAAAAGTCACCGTGGACAAAGATACTTCAGGACAGAGCATATGTGATGGCCTCACTAGTGGAAAAGGACCTCAAGATGTTCTGTGACATGAAGCACAGAAGTACAAATCTCAAGATTATCCAGAGTGTTCAATTTTGTGTTTTGCAAACTACAAAGCAGAAAGCGTAAGGTCTTTATTGTAAATACTTACTCATTCTTTAAGTATTTTTCTACTTGAGATGCTGCTACATTCACAACCAATTCCATTATGGTTTGGGTGGGTTTTCTTTGGGTTCTTTTGGTCAAAGGATGCCAGTCATTTTCTGGTTAAAACTGCTCTATCCAAAGCATTCAGAACACTAACAAATCATTTGCCTTTGACTGTACACACACAGTGTGCATATGTGTGAACATATATATTTCTATATATTTATTTTGTATCCGATAAGAATACTGCACTTGGAAACAAGTATAACATCACAGTGCCTATTCAAACTAGAATTTAACAACTGGATTTTATGTAACATTTAGATAGCATATAATAAAGCCAAGTGCTCGGTTTCCCATGCAAGTCCACAAGAAAATTTTAAGAACTCAAATTCGTTTTAAAGCATCTGTTTACACTCTAAAGAAATCTTAAAGGGTTAAGTAAACATCATCACCATTGGCAAAGTTGGAGTATTCCTGGAAGCCTTCATCTTTATCCAAAAGCAACAGTTTAGCAAAAGTGATTTTTAATACAGTCAGTACAGTACACATTCCCCTGACATGTTAAGGTGCATATATACAACTCTATAGAACACTACCAAAAATAAAACCATTTAGGAGAGAATGCACAGGTAACAAGAGGTTAAACTGCACAGTTTGGCCAGTTTCCATTTTAACTTGCAGTAGATTCTGACTACGAGAACAAATCAAAATTCAAAACCAAAAACATTTTTCAAGTAAAGCCACAGTAATTTTTTTTTTTTTTTTTAAATACTCCCAGTATTCTTGGCTGCAAAAATCTCTTCTGGCCAAAAGACAGACTGAAAGCAAACCAGAAAAGCAAATTATGACTATGCTTGCATGGATACCAGATTAAAGGAACTGCACTCTCTTTTGGTGTGAATTACTTAGAGTAGCGTGCATCCCCATTTTATGTTCAGCCTGAATTCCTCCACTAGCCTACATTGCAAACTTTTTTTTTCATTCAGCAATCTTAACAGATTTTAAGCAGATGTATCATCAAATGTATTACATGCCAATCTGTTTATCATTAAAATGAAAAATCAATATGTCTGATTCAAGCGTAAACAGGAGTTGAATGTTCAAGCTGTCATTGAAGATGACATATAATTATAGAATATGATTTGTACTTGGCCAATCTTTGTTTCCTGAAAAGGGCAACAGACAGTAGCAAGAAACTTTTCACAGCAAGTCAGTATAGTGCCACTTATAGCCAGGGAATTAGTTTTAAGAATGCAGAAAGATACCTACGCAGCCAAAAGAAGCTATAAGCAAACAATCACTGTTAAATTTAATCATTATGTACGTTTAGCTGATGAGAGAACATGTAGCTTTATGTTACTGGGCTGCGTCCAGATTTTTATTTAAAACAGGAGTACCGAAAATAAGAACTTCAAAAAATACTACGAGGTTTCTGTTCTGGACCATTATTTTTTCAGTCAAATCAAACTATCATTTAATTGAATCCTGATGCTAGAACTTGGATTCTACATTAAAAACTTGAAACTAAAGCACATAGAATAATTTGTTATGTTGAGCTGTTCAGCCCAATACGTCTAGGAAAAAAAAAAAAATAAGACAAAGTCAAAATAAAGTTAGCCTACTTTCTGTGATGACACAGAACTAATAACAAAAGGAAACAAACCTTTGTCCTGGCCAAGAAACTAAGCCATTAACTACCATTTCTTTCTAGTGGATGCTTAATTTAAAAAACACATTTGCAAAATGACAGAAAATACTTAGCAGGAATGCAACACCTATAGGTACTACTTGCAAAAAACCAAGGACTTTCAAAGACAACTAGCCATTTTAGGCATCCTCCTTAAGCCAGTACAAAAAAAGCTTGCCTTTTGGGAGGAGGCGAGAACAACCTCAAAACAAAGAAAACTACCTCTAAAACTGTGTCAAATCAAATATTTAAACGTTATGGGGATGGAGTAAGGGGCCACTTCACTGCTGTACTCATAATTTGATACCTCAAAGAGAATTCCACTTCAAAAAAGGAAACAGGAGTCCTTCCTCTCCTATTTTGAATCACAACTTACAGAAGCCTCCAAACCTGGCATTTTGGGGGCTTCAATTAATGTTTTGCTCCTCCTTGCATCTCATTGTTCTTATTCTCCCCAACTGCTAAGTCACTAGTTAGCACCATCTGCATCACGAAAAGAGGAAAGTCTTTCTATGTCATTCAACTAACCAGCTGTGAACTTTTTCAGACAGACAAGAACATGCTGAAAGACTATGGCAGCCTTCAGCTGGGGAGCTGAAAGTATCCTGGTTCTACTGAACAGTTGACAGCTTCTATTTGCACATGAACCGAAGCATCTCAGTCTTAAAATAGTCTCAGTACACCAGAAACCATCTGAGATTTCAAACAACGATAGAGAAGCCAGTATGCTGCTAGGTCATAAATATTAACAGAAAAAATCCCCATTGAATCTTCCTAATACCAGTCATCCAATTATAGCCTCACAATTCGCCTCCAAATCACTTGTGTTCTTCTAGAGAGTCCACAGCTGCAGTCTATAAAAAAAAATGGTATTTCTACTTTGCAGATAGAAGAAAACATTGGCCTCTTACTTCAACACTTTCACATGTAAAGATCAGCTAGGATGACAAAGTAAAAGTAGCATTCTGAACCTAATCAGATTATTAGGAAGAGTAAATTTCATAATTATGCCGCTCTAGTATCTTTATTTTATTGACACTAATAAGAGCGCTAAGCACTTAGCACATCTACAGATTATATCAGCAATATCACTGCCAGAAGTTAAGCACCTGAGCACTAATTTTGACACTTCTAAATGTATTCTTATTATTACATTTCCCTTCTTCCCCTCAGGTCAGACTGTTTACAGAACTGAAGGGTACATTTTAATATCTGCATTACAGGTGTGTTTAACAAACCCCCGTCAAAGATGCAGCAGCCTCCAGATATCCAACTGATATTCTAGCCTACACACCAAACAAAACAATTTTCAAACAATGTGTGTTGAATTAGCACAATTAGTTTCTTTTATTCAGCTAGAACACACAGACATACTTTAATGTCAAAAACACATTTGTAAAATACTGGAACTGAAGCTATCGTATAATACCCCTAATAAGTATAACAGCTCAATGATTTAGAGCTCCAAGCTTTGCTAAAGTTCTTTTAAATACTAGCCTGCTGATATAAGCTTAAAATTCCCCAATACACTAAAATTCAGATTTACTTTACCTAAAAACACCATCTCCTATGTTACTGCTAAAACTAGGACTGTCTAACCTTTAGGAAGAGAACAGTGAAGAGTTTGACATATTTAAGATAGGGATACAATAGGAAAGGATAAAGCAAGTTAATTTTTTCAGTTACTTGCTTTGTTATAAGAATAGAGCACAATTCTCTTCTGTATTCATCTACATATATTCAAAGTATTAACACTATTAAGTCAGAAACACAGCAATTTGGATGCACTCAGTACAATATCAGAGACCCTAATAATAAAGCCAGAAAGGGGGGGGGGGGGGGGGGGGCCGCG
>NW_008794665.1:9063518-9071464 GCF_000699145.1 Aptenodytes forsteri | reverse complement strand
AAAAAGAAAAAAGAAAAAAAAATCAGGAAGAACAAAGGGCTGTTGCACCAAAAACCAGAAACAAAGACACCCTAAAAATCCCAGGTGCCACCTTCCCTTGAAAACTTTATGCCAACTAGAGAGCTAATGAAACAATAGCACAAAACAGGAAACTCAGCATCTCAGATATACACAGAAATTGCCACATCTAGGACTAAGGGAGGTCATGAGACTAAAAAAAAATCAGGAAGAACAAAGGGCTGTTGCACCAAAAACCAGAAACAAAGACACCCTAAAAATCCCAGGTGCCACCTTCCCTTGAAAACTTTATGCCAACTAGAGAGCTAATGAAACAATAGCACAAAACAGGAAACTCAGCATCTCAGATATACACAGAAATTGCCACATCTAGGACTAAGGGAGGTCATGAGACTATAGAAAAGCAGAAGTTTTATGCATAGTAGAAATATTGTTAGCTGAGAACAGTCCACAGGCTTTTACCTACCGCATCACTCACAGGTAAAATCCTCTTGACTGTAGGTCAGCCTAGTCCGCTCCTTAAGCACGTGGGCTCTTCCTAACTCCCATTTTGTCACATTAGCCAGTCAGAAAACATAGCTGGTATCCCACCAGCAAGGGTGGTCTGGTCACCTCCAGCTTGTACAACACAGCTACTAGAAGACATGAACTAAACTTGACCACCCGCACAATGAAGCCACCTGAGAGACAGAGAAGTAGGCTAAGACATCAACTCAATGGATTTAAGGTATCCACAGCATACCTTCTTGAACTGAGTTACTTAGCTTTAAAGTCCTTTTCTGGATACAAACTGAAAGCCTAATTCTGCTCATTGTTAGGAATTATTCTGCTCATTATCAGGAATTATTAAGAAGCGTGAGTAACTTTAAACGTTACCTCAGTGGAAGAGAAAAAACCTTCCAGCAAACATCAAAACCATACTCCAAGACAGGAGTATAAGATTTTTCTGGTAAATATATATACACACACCCCCATATGTGTGCACACTCACGCTACCCTTAGGGATAGGAAAGGGATGGAAAAAGAAAATAAAACAAATCACTAAAAACAAAATAAACCCCTTCCTCTACAATATATTTTTGGGATGGAGCAAAGCCTGTCTAAACCCTCAGCTTCCCAAGGTGAACAGACCCTCAACCCCAACAAAAATAGTCCTCTCAGAGCTGGTATTTAAAGTGCCAACACCTGACTGGGCTTAACAGGTGTTCGGAATTATGGAAACAGTGCTGTTGATTACTCCTGGGTGTGTTTTCCTCTCGTACTCCCAGTTCCCTCACACTGTCTGTCATAAGACCAATATTTTTGGTTGCCTGTAACAATGCTAAATTTTAACTGGGAAGGCAGCGCTTTTCTGGGCTCAAGAAGCGTTCTAGTAAAAAAAAGTCAACCTTTGATATGCCAGTAACTTATCAGAAGAAGAGAAAGGCAAAACATTTTTCCTCTATTAAAAAATTACATGTTAAAAAAAAAAGTCTCTAAGCTTGAGAAGTTTCAGCATACCTATGTTTTTTCAGTAATACCTAGCATTTGGGGAAAGGTGAGGTTCTGCACCAGGGTGAGTTTTCTGTATCTCTAGGAAAACGCGTAAGACTAAATTCTAATCCTCATATAAACTGTGTGTAAACACCCCCAGAATGGAAAGCTGGAGTAAATGTGTGAGACCGAAAGTCTGGAGAGCTGGTGTGGGAGAAAGAGACCAGAGAAACAAAGAAAAAGTCTGGTTTCAGGTTTCAGTTGGGATAGAGTTAATATTCTTCTTGGTAGCTGGCTGTGTTTTGTGTTTTGGATTAGGATGAGAATAATGTTGATAACACACAGATGTTTTAGTTGTTGCTGAGCAGTGCTTACACTAACTCAAGGACTTTTCAGCTTCTCATACTGCCCTGCTAGCAAGGAGGCTGGAGGTGCACAAGAAGTGGGAGGGGAGACAGCCGGGACAGCTGACCCAAACTGGCCAAAGGGATATTCCATACCATGTGACGTCATTATTATTATTATTTTCCCTTCCTTTTCTGTCCTATTAAATTGTCTTTATCTCAACCCACGAGTTTTACCTTTTTTCCGACTCTCCCCCCCATCCAACTGGGGGGGGAGTGAGCAAACGGCTGCGTGGTGTTTAGCTGCCTGCCGGGTGAAACCACGGTAGTCTCAAAAAGTGAGTCCTCTGGCAGGGCACTGGAATAGGAAGATCGTAACCAACTCTGTAGTTCATCCTTCCAAGTCAAGCACAAAAAAACTTAAGGAATGCCTAAATGACCTAAAGATGCCTTCCTTTTGTATTATCGTATCATCTGCAAATACAGGATTACTTACTGTTTGTACCATAGCTCAGGAGGTGTGACAAACAGCCCAACAGTGGAACGCGTTGTGTTTCATTGTGCTTCAGCAGATTAGGAAAACCCACAGACAGGTTTTCTAAAGAAACAGCCTGTCATTTGATACAGACTGGCCCCCCCCAGCCTCTACTGCATGTGAGCTTATGTTGCCTGGCCTTTTCAGGTACCAGGCAGAGCTGGAGTTTGGCAGAGAGTGATGCTGCTGCCCATCATGCCTGTTTCTGTGCCCACTGCTGCTATTTCAGCCTGTCCAGGCACTACAGAGCTCCCTACCTGCTTGTTCCCAGGAAAACTTCTGCCATAGCAGCAGCTGCGGCTCCTGCTTTAGTATCTGGAAATCTTTTTCTCTCACCCCCCTGTCTGTGAAGTGCCAAGAAGGAGCCCAGCTGTTCAGCATTTCATTGCTGATTTCTTTGGGAAGGCCTGGAGAAGCCACAAGTGGGCTGCCTTTCTTTTCTGTGGGAGAAGAGGAGCCTTTTTAACTGAAAAAAGAAAAAAGAAAAGCAACTCAGGACTTTTCCTTGTTCCCTTGCCCTGTGTGAACTGAAGAATCTCAAAATCTTCACACTCACCATATTTTGAGCCTCTCTCTGCACTCTCACAGGTCTCAGAGCAGCAGAGGGAGTGTCTCCGCTTATTACTCATCATAAAGCTGTACATGAGGTAAAGCCCATATTTCAGGCTTCTCACCTCTTTGCAGAGACAGTGCAGTCTGCTACTGAGCACACTCAGAAGAGATCTTATCGTGCCTTTTAAAAGGATTTTTCTCCCAAACCAAGCAAAGTGGGAGTGGCCAATGTCATCTATATTCATGCCATGTTTTATAGCTCAAACATCAGATCGCTTCTGCTGTAACCCAGTTTGTAAAGTGTGTTTGGAGGGAATGAAAACAAAGCAAAAAAGTTGTTGGTTTTTTTTCACTGCTTGCAGATCAAAAGGCTTACATGCTGTACTTTCACCACAAAGCAAATGTTTGTGCTATGTAAACTCCCAACAATTGAGATTATAATGAAAGCACTAACAGCCATTTTTGTTGACCTACAGCTCACTTATAATCACAGGTATGTTCAGTAGCTTTTAAAATCTGAGAAGACAGAAATAACTTCCTGGCTGTTCTTATTACGCAGTGTTTTCTGAGCCTCCCTGCTTTAATTCAGGCTTTCATTTCACGGCAAGGTGGTTGCCACGAAGTGTTTGTGGCCCCTTGTGTTCCCAGTGCTCTGAGGCAAAAAGGAAAATAAATTAAAGACAAATGGGCTGTGTGAAAATGTTTGGTCTCAGAAATCAGGAGGGAAAACAATAACCAAAATCAGCTATAACTGCTCAGTAGCAGGCAGAGACAGACAAATCAGCTGCAGAAAGATCTCCTTCTGTCTCCAGCAACTTTTGTCTGCCAAATTTAAAAGGCCTCTTTCTTTTCCCCCCAAAGTGTGCATGGGGGATATATTCATTTAAATAGCGTGATGCTAAACAGAGGAAGGCAGCATGGCTCTTATCCCCAGAAATGATGGCATGAGTAAACCCTGCCCAGGATGGTAAAAGCCTGAAAAATAAGGCCAGTAGACAGCAGACAGAAAAAGTGAGATATGCTGGTGTGGAAAGAGTTCAGTCGTGAGATCGATGGCTGTAGTTACTGTGAGCGACTCCATAAACACGAGTTCCACGATAGTCCACGGAGCATAGCTAGTTAGGGTCGACGGCACAGGGATGGCCCAGCTGAATGGAGAACTGTTTTACGTGGCATGCTGTCCTCATGAGATTGTATCAACACCATCAGTGAAAGCATTTGGAAAGGAGCCTGCTCCTCGCTTCACCAAGCTGTGCCTGCGCTCAGCAGGGTGGTACAGTGCCAGCAGAACCAGCGGGCACACTGCTCTCCTGGGAAGTAAGGTTCCTGAAAGGAGAAAAACGTGGAAGAGAAACCTGCTTGCAGGCTTTCCTCTTCTCCTTTTTTGTCTACCAGAGTGGTGTGAACACACTGAACACTTTTTTTTCTCGTGATTCTAAGTACATCTTACCTTTCCTCTTCAAGTCCAACCTCAAAGTCTGTGTCTGTTCTGCCTGGGGGAAATGAAGACACTCCTATAGCATACCTATAAACTTGTCTTTTAGTTTAGAGCTTGGGTTGTGTGGGTTTTTTGTAACCTGGTGATCTTTCCAACTCTATTCTGCATCTTATTATACCCTCGTTCTATTTCCAAACACTTTTTGATAAGCTGTCCAAACATGCCTGAAAGTATGGCTTTATGTGATCGTCACGATGTCATCAAGAGACATTTTATCTAACCTACCATATTAAGCTAACCATAAATTTGAATAGCAGATCACATCATAAATGCCATCAGAACAAGTATTTTTCTAAAAGCATTCAACATTTTCTCTGGTGGGGGATGACAGAATGGCTTCATATAAAAGTAGCGAAAGGGGAAAAAAAAATAATAAAGTAAGGAAGCAGCCCTAAACTGGTGAAGAAAATTTACCATTACGTTTCCAAGGGAAACACTTTTTAAAAGCAGTGTCTAATAAGGAGCCAGCTCTTTGACACGGTGTATTACAGTGAGTAAGAGAGCTTGGCCACACTCCCAGACAAAGAACGTCCCGCCGGGTGCCGCTGCCTTTGCCCTTCCTCGAGCGACTTCCCCAAATGCCGCTTAATACTTTAACCTTTCCAAAGCACTGAGACTTTCCAAAGGCTGGGACATGGCCTGACCAGCCGTCCCAACCGCCCAGCAGCTGCTTTGGGGTGGAGGGAGCATAGCTGAGGGGCTGGCGCCAGGGCGGTGAGGCCTTCCCATTGGGGCAGGGGTGTCGGGGCCAGAGCCCCCCCTCACAGCGACGGCGGTTACTCAGCCGTCCCAATTAAGGAGCCAGGCTGCTTTTAAGCTCAGTTTCCCTTGGTTTCAGCCAGATCCTTGGGCACTGAAACCTCTCTTGATGCTGGCCACGTCCCGTCTCCTCCCGCCATAGAGGAAGGCAGTGGCAGGTGTCCCTTCAGCCCAGGAGCGGGGCCTCCCTCGGCCGGGTAGGATTTTCCCCTCCTTCTCCCCACCCCACTGCCGGCGGGGATGGGGGTTGATGATACCCCGCACTCCTGGACGGGTTTTGTACATGTCCCAGCCATGGGTGAGGAGGCCACGGGCAAGGAGGCACGGCGGCAGCCGCCCCTGTGGTAGCCATGAGCTGCCCAGGACCAGTCACAGCCGGTTCCAGCTGGCTCCGAAGGCCAGGTAGTGGGACAGCCCCGCCACATGCCAAAACCTGACTGTTGCGCCCCAAAATCTCACCCCAAAACTTCAAAGCACACACAGCACCCCTTCCCAAACCTTCTTACAAAAAAAACCCAGCAGCCACAGGGTGGGAGATGCGCTCTGGAGGCCTCCATGGCGAAGGGGGGCAAGCGCCCTGAGGGACTGCGGCCACAGGCGACCCACACCAGGGAAGGGACAGCCCAGAGAAAGCAGAAAGAAGAGAATATGTATTTCTGTAAGGAATGATATGAGATCAGACACAGGTGGATACTTACTGTGTGCATCTACGTTTTCAGCAATGTGTAGTTCAGCAAAGATACCAAAACCCAGGAACAGATCAATTGCAGATCATCGCGCTGGATGACCATGAAACCACATGTGAGAGGAGAGCAAAGCCTAAGCAATGCACATTTACCTCATGTTCTTCAATAAGCTTCTCCACAATTATGTCATGCCCAACCAACAAAATAAGAGTCAGAAGAGGTACTCTCTTTTGTAACAAAACCACGACATACAGATAATTCGGGGTCATTCTGGCATCGTTTCTCCCCCTTATCCTTCAGAAATATTTAAAGACCACAGCTGGAGACCACGCGCAAACACTTTAAGCGGAGCATTTCATATCTTGAGGGGTGAACTGGCAGCAACAGAGGCAAGTGGGACACAGGAGAAGCAGTCGCTTGACGAGCATGACAGAGGCTCCCTGAAGAGGGTGAGCACAAACACTGCTGGTACTCACAGCGTGAGGGATGGGTCCCTCCGCGCCACGACGGACAGGAGGTGTGACACCTGCCTGCTTTCCAGACGAGAGCAGCAGGGAGGCTGTGACGCTCCAACACTGGCAGCACTGTTGCGCCGTACCTGTTTTTTGAAAAATGTGACATCCCCTTCAGCCTACACCTGCAGCACTTACCAGAAGGTCTAATTTTACCAGTATGGATGAAAACGAATTAAGCAACTACACAGAGATCCTGGCTTTCCGTAAGCTTTGGAAAAGGTCTTCAAAGCAACATAGAAATCCATGTCAAGAAAAATCCAAGTGGCACCCCTTCTAGGGTTTCTCTGCTAAGCTCCCAAATCCCCCAAATTTGAATCCAGCTCCTGTAAGATAACAAGGGGTAGTTTCATTCATTCCCTTTGCTACAACACAACACTGTTGAGAAGGAAGTCTAGTGACAGTATTGCAAAGCGTCATGGCACGCAGGGAGAAGATAGAAGTTAAGTATACTGTGCTGGACACGGGATATGAGCAAGCTATGGGCTGAAAAGTCCTGTCACAAATGACTGAAGCCATACAATGAGGCTTGAAAACGAGTGCTAGGCCGTCTAATCCATATCAATAAATGTTGCCACCCTACAAACCAGACTTTGAAGAGCTGAGGCTCAACAGAGAGTGTAAGACTCGGGTATAACCAGACAGTCCTGGTTTCCATATCGGAGCAGCCGACCCACTGGAAATGGGAGAGGTGTGGCACACACAGGGACAACGTCAGCCCTGCTCGAGCGGGAGACATGAACGGGTGAGACTGGCATTTGCTCAGAAAGGACAGTGCCCCTTCAAAGCTAACAAGGGTACAAAATGCTAAGCAAAGCCTGCTGAGCATTCGCAGCCTGGGTCCGGCCACTGCTGCGAGGTGGACAGAATCAGAGATACTAAAATAGGTGCTAATCCTGTCCCTCAGCTTTCTGACACCAAAATAAAGAGCAACCACGGGGGGGGGGGGGGGGGGGGGGGAGAGTAAAAAAAAATAGAAAAAAGAGAAGGAGGGAGGGAAGATGATGCCCATAAAGGATGGTTTGCTTTGTCCTGCAGAAAGAGCAGCCAGAGCAGGAAGGAGAAGGAATGTGCATGTGTGTGCGCACCATGTGGGACAAAGGCAGCGTATTTCTCTCTTCAGCCAAGAGCACTGCTGTCATCTGTCAGCGCTGTACGCCTGTGTTACAAGCAACACCAAACACTATTTGCCTTCCAGTGCCTTTGACAATAGGTTTTTCGTGTTGATTTCCTCATCTGAATTTTCCTTTTGGCTCCCTTGCTCAAAGTGTATACATCTAGTTTTGATGACACTCAAAACAGCTGGCTGCAGACAAGTCACAGGCTCGCATGTCTGGTGGAGTGTAACACACGCACACACACGCACACCACACACCCCCCCCTCGTCCTGACCTCTCTCCCCTTCTCCTCTGTAATCTGCTGCATTTGAAATGTTTTCGTTTGCAACTCCCTTCCCAGGCTCGCCTCCCCGGCCCCCGAGGGCTGCTCCCCAGACCTGCCCTCGGTCCGGGTGAAGGAAAGGGGGGCCGGGGGGTGCGCTCTGCCTTGGCCGCCGGGCGGGAGCGTGGT
>NW_008794665.1:9061705-9062846 GCF_000699145.1 Aptenodytes forsteri | reverse complement strand
CCGGGGGCGGGGGCTGCGGGCTCGCCCCGGCTGGCAGCAGCGCCGGAGCGAACCGGGAGATACTTGCGCTTCCTCTTCTTTTTCAGTCCTTAGGAAAAAAAATTAATAGAAGAGGGGTAAGGGATGAAAGCGAAGGAAAATAAATACGGGATTCACTGCGTGAAGCTTAGATTGCTCTGTGTTAACAGAGGTTGCTCCGCACCGGTTCGCACCGTCATCCTTACCCCTAATGTGCCCCGGTTTAACAATCTTCCTAACGACCGACGTCCTCGGGACGTTTTAATTAGGTAATTCATTAGTGAGTCAATACAGACATTTATATATTCTTTTAGCTCAAGTGGTTAAGCGCTAATTTCGAAATGATTATAAAACACTGGAATACGCGAGGCATAGTAATTTTAATTTATATGCAAATCAACGGGTCCATTTGAAATGCTTAATTTTTTAACAATTATTGTATTGTAGCATCGGGACGAACCGCCTGAATGAGCAATTTTGAAACCAGATCTGGACAGGAAGAAAATATTCGAGCAGCCCAACAAATCAATAATGTTTGAGTGTGTTAAACATAGCCAGCTATAGGTATTTACATACTCGTTTGCTGTCAGATAAGGAGCTCAGAGAGGTGGGAGGAGAGGCTGGGGGGGAGACGGGAGGGATTGCTTGCGAGGGCTGAGATCACAATCCGGGAATGAAGAAAGTAAATGGCCGTGAATTGCCCCACCGCACACTTTCGAGGATAACTCCCTTTTCCGCCGGTCCCGCAGCGCTGGCGGCCGGTGCAAGACACTGAGGGACGCCTGAAACACGGCTCTGTATTTAGTCACCGCTAGACACGCTTTGCCTTTTTGTTGTTGTTGTTGGCTTTTTTTTTTTCCTTCCCCCGTCCCTGTGCAAAAGCCTCCCCGGCCGGCAGCGGGGAAGCAGCCCGGGTCCTCCTTCGGCTCGCCCACGCTGAGCCGGGATCACCCCGGGGGGGCGCCCCGCGGCTCCCGCCGCCGTCGGGAGCACGGCTGGCTGCGCCAGGTGCCTGCAAACGGATAGTCGCGATAGGCATTTATGAAAACGGCTTTTCCGCCTGCCGGGCCGAGGAATAGCCCCGGCCCTCTTCCCAAGCCGTTCAGAAAGCCGGCGTGCCTGC
>NW_008794665.1:9059952-9061046 GCF_000699145.1 Aptenodytes forsteri | reverse complement strand
GCGAGCGCGGAGGCGAGCGCGGCCCCGCTCCGCGGCCGCGCTGCCAACGCGGGCGCCGCAGCCTGCCTCGCCTTCCCTGTCCAAAACACAGCGGGGCTGGGGGGTGTGGGGAGGGTGCGCCCCGGCGCAATCGGTTTGCTTTTCCCGGGGAAACACAAGCGCGAGGTGGGAGCGGGGAGCCCCCCTCGCTCCCGCTCCTCCTCGGATGCGCGGGGAAACTGGATTTCACCTGGCAGAGCGCTCCCAAGGACAGAAGCGCAGGTAGCCGAGGACACACTTAATTCATCTATTTCTCCCTAGAAAAACTCCCACGCGATTTCATTTCTTGCGAGAGGAGGCAACCCTCTCCGCTTCGCGTTGCGGCTGCCGCGGCGTCGCGTTCAAAGGGCTTTTCTGCGCACGCCGGGAAGCGGCGGTGCTGCCGGCCGCCGCGGCTGGGCTTCCCCGGCAGCCGCCGAAAAACGACCCGCTGGGAACTCGGCCGCTTCCAAGGGTTCGCTTTCTCCCTCCCGCAACAATTGCCTAGCCCCCTGCCCACGCCTATAAATAACTAAAACTCGCTTCAGGCCGAAATAATTTAAAAATAGCCACAAAGAGATCAGGTGCAGCCTCCGAGTTAAGAAAGCGCCTATTTTATTTTCGTGTGGTCCCTCTATAAACAAAGCCGCGGAAACGCTGCGAGAAAAAGCCATCGCTTTAGTTTGGTCTAAACAGAGACATCCGACTTCGTTATTTTCTTAAACACGGAAAACATCGCAAAATCGAAAATAAATTCCCCCCTGGCGCCAGGTCGGTGTCGTTTGGGGGAAAGGGGGAGAGAGCCTGCCGTAGTCTTTTCTCGCTATCGTCCGTAAACGAGGCAGGGCCAGTAACAGGGATGAGCGGCAGGGTTTCGGCTACCCCGGCCCTGCGCTAGCGATACGGGCACGAACAAGGACCCCCGGGAATTAAAAAAAAGAAAATAGAAAAAGTAAAAATAAAAAAAAGATTACAAAAAAGTGGGTTAAAAAAGGAAACCGAGAGCTCTCACAATGGGTTGGCGATCCCTCTTCACACCTGGTGCAAGGACAGCCGCCGGCCCGGCCCGGGACACT
>NW_008794665.1:9058076-9058906 GCF_000699145.1 Aptenodytes forsteri | reverse complement strand
CGCGGCGCGGCCGGGACCCCCCGGCCCGCGGGGGACTCTGTTTTCTTGGGGGGTTGTGTTGGGTTTTTTTTCTCCTCGAAAGAATAGCGATAGATACCCACAGGAAAAAAAAAATAAAATAAATTCCGCGTGACACCGCTTTTTTGTCCGCGCCCTGCAGTTGTTACAGCCGGAGTGCTCCGAGCAGGTTGCTGCTGAGCGGGCCCCGCAAGCCGCGGAGAAAGGGAAAGCTCGCACGGCCGGTGCGATTGCCTGGGCTGTGAGTGCACGGCGGTGCCGAGGTATTTAATTGCGAGCGGAGGAGTGCTCGGAGAAGTGGAAATGGAAAAGCAAGTGGAGTTGCTTTCGTTTGAGTCTCCGGGCCGGAGACAATAGGAAAACGCTTCTCGCTGCGCTTGGCCCCGCGCTGCGATGTGGTTTGCAACAAAAATTAAAAGAGGATACGGAGAGCAGAAAGGGAAGGAGCAGTACGGGCAACCGAGAGCGAGGAGGGAACGATAATCCGTCCGGGAAAGGCACTTTTCTCCGAGGAGACCGGCGATTCAGGAGAGAGGAAAAACTTCCCCTCGGTGGCGGTGCGTGTGCGTGGGGGGAGCTCTGTGTCCCCACTCGTGAGATCAGTCAGCCATCGAGGCAGGCGGCGGGAGAGGGCAGCTGAATTTGTCATGCAGGACTAATCCTGACGGAGAACTGTCCCGATTTAAGGACCATCGGCGAAGAATTAAGGTTCTCTTAATCGCCTCCCCGATTAATTTAGGCACAGCTCGTGTGCTAGGCCCGGCTGCTGGAGGGAGCGGTGTTTCTGCCAGGCGTCCTTCAGCTTTGAACAG
>NW_008794665.1:9054044-9056540 GCF_000699145.1 Aptenodytes forsteri | reverse complement strand
CTCTCGTATTTATTTTTATTTTCTACTTTTTGACACCCCCCCCGCCCGTGAACAAGCCGCCGGCCCTCTCCTGCCCCCAGAGGCAGGCACCCCCGCGGCGCCCCGTCTGCAGGCAGAGCGAGCTCCTGCCTTCTCTTCCCCTGCCCGTTTCAGGGGGTCTGGTAGGCGAGCCCGAGGAGTGGTAAAGAAAAACAGCAATGCAAACATATTACAAAGAAGAAAACAAGCGCTCTGTATTTCGAGAGACTGTTTAATCCAAGATAAACGTAATTTTGTTTAAATAAAATATATTAACCTGAATTAATAATACAGGAAACTAGAGTGAATTAATAATGCACGTATTCCTGGTCTCGTGGTTAAACACTTCCTTGTAAGAATTCTGTATTAACCCTGTTTGGCCAAACAGCTCGCTATTTCTCAAATAACATCCAGTGATTTCGGGAGGAGCCACGTCCCCTTCCCGAGTCCACCCTCCCCCGGAGAGTTTAAGCAGGATTTGCTAGCTGGACATCAAAACCCCTAGAAGAAGAAACGCTCAGGCTAAAGGAAGGTTAGCGAGCAAAATCCGGGGTAATTCCAAACGCGAAGGTATTACGAGCCGATAATTTTTAATCCCGGAAACATACGTGATATTAAATTGTGCACAAATAGGCTTTACCGGGGTCTGGCACTTTTTCCCGCCGCCGGTAATAAGTGTTAAATAATGTGGAAAGGAAGGGTGACATTGCTTTATATATGGTTTGCAAATAAGAAAGGCCTTTTTACGCTCCCCTGCCTTTTCCTCCCGACGAACAGGTGGTCTTAATCAAAGCCCTCAGCACGATCTAATGGGAAAGTGGGGACCTTCTGATATAATAAATTTATGAGCCCTTCCACGCCAGCTTTATTCGACTAAGTATTTATAAAAGTAATATCCACATATGCTCCCTGACACGGTAACTTTTACTTCCTCCGCCGAGAAACAAATGGTTATTTTCTTAACCATCAATTATGAACCCGGATTATTGTAGTACACGCAAAATTTCCTGCCTCGTGACCGTATCAGCCGGCCTGGTTTTTACCCGTCGGGCTGCAGGGGAAACTGCTATCTAAACACCTTTAATGCCGTTAATGAAAATGTAAGTCTGAGCCGAAGAAGCAGCGCGGGGTTGCCCGACTATCAAAACCTTCCCGTTCACGGGGAAGGGGAGCGCGGAACGACCGCGGACGCGGCTGTACGCCTGCAGATGTGCGGCTATATCCCTGCAGACGTGGGGGTGATCCCCGTGTGCGGCGCCAGTCCGTGTCTCTGTGCGACGGATAATGGCAAGTCCTGAGACGCCCTGAGCTGCCTGGGCGACTCGCTGCAAATCGTAGAAATCACGGGTGTCTTCTCGTGATTCGGGCGGGTTTTGTTGGGTCTTGGCTTTGATTTGCTTTTTAATCGCGCGGTGCTCGTTGATTTTTGCCTTCCCTGACTGTCAGGACTTCGTGCTTTATGGGATTTACCTCCCAAAACGTCTGGTCCTCGGGGCGGGCTGGGTGAGAGGCGGGGAAGCGGAGCAGGGGCTTTCTGGGACCCCCTCCGTCAGAGTTCAGTTTCGGAAATTGCGAGGGCGGACAGGTAATTCCGCGAGTTAGGCACCGCCGGTGGGCACAAGGAGAATAATCCCTAACAAGCAGCATCGGTAATAGTAGTAAAAAATGCGAATGTTTGGTCAAATCGATGCTCCCGTGAAAGGAGGAAACGAAAGCCGGTAGGAGACCCTCCAAAACGACACGGGCGCGCTGGGTTCCCGCGGGGAAGGGGACGCGGGGAGGGAAGGATATTCCAGAAGAAACGGGTCCGTGGCCACGCCGGGGAAAGGAAAGTGGGAAAGTATGAAAATATTATTGCAGCCTAGAGTGTCAAACGCAGCCCGGCGGGTGTCATGTTTACCCAGAGAGACGGGAAAACTGCTGCCGGGTGACCAGTCCCACAAAATCAGGAAAACTTCAGCCCACGCTTCGGCAGCCCCCCAGCATGCGTAAATGGTTGCTGGTGGGTTTATTCGAATAATTTTTATGCAGGGCGGGAGGACGCTTAAACTATTCGTGTGTGTGTGTGTGTGTGTGTACGCGTGTGTGTGTGTGTGTGTGTATAATCTATACAATTTGTTAGCAGTGTGAATTCTACTTGAGGAATCCTTTCCTGTAATCGATAATCTGGGTATTGCTGAAACGGCAGCCTCCAACATAAAAACGTTGACATTACATTCCGCCTTATATCATCATTCAGCATCACAAATTGATTGTTTCAACTCTTTTAAAAGAAAAATATTCTTTGGTCTGAATATTCCGTAACTTAACATCTCTTCTTCAAAAACAAAAAACCCAACGCTGATTCAGCTTTCCGTCCGGATCAGCTGAAGACACGACAGCGTGCAAAGCAAAGGCCCCCGGTGCCTTTTTTGAGCCCCGGGACGAAGGGGGCGCGCAGCCTCCGCCCCCGCGGGAGGGAGCGGGCGGGGGGGGGCC
>NW_008794665.1:9053425-9053817 GCF_000699145.1 Aptenodytes forsteri | reverse complement strand
CGTCGTCGTCTGAGGATAATACATGCAGCAGTTGTTAGCCTCACTCCAGGGAAAACTAAATGTATAACGAAAGCTTATTCGTGAGTAGGAATATACTAACGGAACAATCTGATGTCTTCTTAATCCTATGTAAAAAGCTCTGTAGTCTTCCTAATATTGACTGAATGGGTAATTAATGGCTCTTCATCGAGGAGAATACCCGGTAATCCGAGATAGGCGAAAGACAACAAGCCAAAGGTAAAAGACAACAGGACTAGCTGGAGACTCTACATAAGAACCAATTTATCCATTTAGGAGAGTATTGCGCCTAGAAACAACGATCCCGTAAGGACATAAAGGAAAAGTGGGAAAATAAATATCCGCAGTGGGTCTGGCCACCCCCGGCACCCCTG
>NW_008794665.1:9052533-9053004 GCF_000699145.1 Aptenodytes forsteri | reverse complement strand
CCAGCAGGAAAAAAAAAAAAAAAAAAAAAAGGGAAAAAAAATTAAAAACGCTTTTGACATTTTAATTGAAACCTTTACCGCTAATATATTACTTGGGTGACTACAATTAGGTTGTTTTTCGGTTGGCTGACAGCTTTTAAAATATTATTTCACTCGGGAAATAAAAGCTTCATCTCAGATTATAGGTGGGTATTTTTGGATTTACGTGATTTATGGTCACCATGACAACTAATGCCGCGTGGTAGCTCCCCTCCTGCCCGGGGTGGGGGAGTTTTAATCAAAGGCATGTAAGGAAATGCCGGCACCCTCTCCCTTCGGGCTGCCGGGGCCCGGGCCGGTGCTGTGCCCCGCTTCTGGGGACGCGGGGACGGCCGGAGGGTCTGTCCCGGCTGGAGTTGGGGGACGCGGGGTCGGCGCTGAGAAGGAGCGGGAGGGCGGCGCGGTGGCCGGGCCCGGCTCCTCCTCTCCCCC
>NW_008794665.1:9048058-9049042 GCF_000699145.1 Aptenodytes forsteri | reverse complement strand
CGATGCGCCGCCGCCGCCGTCCCTCTGCTCGGGAATGCCCCGCACCCGAGCCGAGACCCGTGTCGTGTTTTTTCGTGCCTGTGTGCCGGCGTATAGAAAGATAATGACATGTGTAAGGATAGGCGAATGGCATGCACAGCGGTTGGCGAATAACATGTACGCCGGTGGGCGAATTATACGGATACAGATGGGCGAATAATACAGATCGACGAATAATACGGGTACAGACAGACAAATATGGGTGTAGATAGGCGAATGGTGTGGGTACAGATGGGCGAATAATTCGGATACAGGCAGAGGAATAGCACAATACAGGCAGGCGAATAATACGGGTATAGATAGGCAAATAATACGGATTACATGTATACAGGTGGGAGAACAATACGGGTACACATAGGCGAAAAACTTGCGTATATCGACAGGCGAAAAACTTGCATACATCGGCAGGCGAAAAACTTGCATATATGGATAGGCGAAAAACTTGCATACATACAGGCGGAAAAACAAAACTTGCATATATGGATAAAAACTTGCATACACACAGGCGGAGAGGCGGCTTCGTCCCGCTCCCCCGGCCGGGGCGCTTCCCCCCGGGCCGGGCGGGTTAATCATTACACCGCCGAGCCGCATTAGGGGCAGTCTGTGGGATCCGGCGGCGCTGGGGACAAGCCCTTCCCCGGCCGCTGGAGAGGAGGCTTCGGAGGCTGAGGCGCCCTCGTTTTCCGCTTTGTTGTTTTTGGTTTCCCCCCCTTACAGAGAAAGATAAGAGCCAGCAGAGCAAGAACGAGGATGCGGGGCCCGAGGACCCCTCCAAGAAGAAGAGGCAGCGGCGGCAGCGGACTCACTTCACCAGCCAGCAGCTGCAGGAGCTGGAGGCCACCTTCCAGCGGAATCGCTACCCGGACATGTCCACCCGGGAGGAGATCGCCGTCTGGACCAACCTCACCGAGGCCAGGGTTAGGGTAAGTCCCGACACGACACCCC
>NW_008794665.1:9026935-9027789 GCF_000699145.1 Aptenodytes forsteri | reverse complement strand
ACTCGCTACCCGGACATGTCCACCCGGGAGGAGATCGCCGTCTGGACCAACAGGCCAGAGGCCAGGGTTAGGGTAAGTCCCGACACGACACCCCGGCTACGGGGGTCGGGGCGGGGGGGGAAGGGAGGAGGGATGAAATGTTTGCAACTGCTTTCGATTTCGTTTGTGTGCAGGTCGGGGCGGGGGGGGAAGGGAGGAGGGCTGAAATGTTTGCAGCTGCTTTCGATTTCGGTTTGTGTGCAAACTTCAGAGCCTTTGCACAAAAGCAGGGCAGAGCAGGACATTTCTGTCAAAGCGAGACAGATTGGGATCTCTCTCTCTCTCCGGAATATGGTTTGCTGCACGTTTCGCCCTCACCGTGCAATGCGTCCTGCTCCTTTTGATCGAAACGCTAATGAAAACATTAGCCAAGAAAGCAACTTGGAACAGGCTGCAACCTGCGCTGCCTCTAATGAGAAAAAGATGTAAAATACACAAGGGCTTTTACTTCACTCCGAGGCACTCCCGACGTGCCCTTCCTTGCATTTTCTCTTTCTTTTGGTTTCACAATTCGACGAGCGTCTCTCTCCGCCCTTTCCCCCCTCTGAGATTTATGGGACCATCACGGCGCTGCAGAGATACCGAGGCCCGATCCTGCTCGCGTGCAAACGCTGCGCCGGGGGAAAAAAACACCAGAAAAAAGCCCCCAAACGGGCCGAAACCCCAGATTTTCGGAAACCCCACGTAAATCCTCTCCCCGCGGTGGCTTGAGGAAAGCGAGGCAGTGAGAACCGGGGGCAGCAGCGAGCGGGGCCGGCTCTCCGCCCCGGGCCGGCGGTGTGCGGGGCCGGGGCAGCCGCGCGGCGGGGAGCGGG
>NW_008794665.1:9026087-9026508 GCF_000699145.1 Aptenodytes forsteri | reverse complement strand
CCCGACGGGTCAGACACCCAGATGTGGATTGGGAAACGGCACGTTTTCCCCATTGTCTGCGGGGAGGGTCCCTTAGATCTCATCTAGCACGTTGTTAAATGGCGATGTTTTTTCTTCCCTTTTTTTTCCCCTTTTTTGTCGCCAAAGAGCAGTCGAACAAGTTTCTTTAGAAAGTGGTTTTCGGCTCTGGAAGCTTTCGCGCAGGAGGAACTTGTAGCTTTAACAAACTGAAGCAAGGATTTATTAGTTGCTGGCTTCCCCCTCCTTCCCCGTAATAGGAAACATCGCTTTAAAATTCCGCGGGTTTCCAGGCGTTTTGCCCTCGCTTTTGCACTTTTGTATTTCCCCTGGATGGCTCCAGTGCGGAATAAGCCAAGGAAGGAGGGAAGAAAAAGAGAGAGAAACGGGGGAGGTAAAAAAA
>NW_008794665.1:9023414-9025821 GCF_000699145.1 Aptenodytes forsteri | reverse complement strand
TCCTGACTAACTCGCGTCTCGCATCTCCCTCCCTCCCTCTCCCCCCGTTTCCAAAGGTTTGGTTCAAGAACCGCAGAGCCAAATGGAGAAAGAGAGAGAGGAACCAGCAAGCCGAGCTTTGCAAAAACGGCTTCGGTCCACAGTTTAACGGCCTCATGCAGCCCTACGATGACATGTACCCCGGCTACTCGTACAACAACTGGGCAGCCAAGGGCCTGACCTCCGCTTCCCTCTCCACCAAAAGCTTTCCTTTCTTCAACTCCATGAATGTCAACCCTCTGTCTTCTCAGAGCATGTTCTCCCCTCCAAACTCCATCTCCTCCATGAGTATGTCTTCAAGCATGGTACCCTCTGCAGTCACCGGGGTCCCCGGCTCCAGCCTCAACAGCCTGAATAACTTGAACAACCTGAGCAATCCCTCCCTGAATTCTGCAGTGCCAACGCCAGCCTGTCCTTATGCTCCTCCAACACCTCCGTATGTTTATAGGGACACATGTAACTCGAGCTTGGCGAGTCTGAGACTTAAAGCCAAGCAGCACTCCAGTTTTGGCTATGCCAGCGTGCAGAACCCCGCTTCCAACCTGAGCGCTTGCCAGTACGCGGTGGACAGACCCGTGTGAGACACCCGAGTAGGAAACACTGCATGGGAATCCCTCCCCATTTCCCGCAGAGACTGAGAATTACACTAGAAAGTAATGGGCACTAGAGAGAAAGAGAAAGGAGGAAAAATCAGAGAGAGGCAGAGAAAGAGAGAGGAAGAGACAGAGAGAGAGAGGAAAAAAAGAGGAAACCACTGAAATAAGATAGTTCCTTTGTTTTCAAAGGACCTCCTACAGATTCTGAGATCTTTCTTTCACCAAGAGTATTTCAACAGTTACAAGGACATATATATATATATATATATATGGACAAATGTTTGACTGGATATGATATGACATTTTAATGTTACTATAAGCTTGTTATTTTTTAAGTTTAGCATTGTAGAGGAAACCACTGAAATAAGATAGTTCCTTTGTTTTCAAAGGACCTCCTACAGATTCTGAGATCTTTCTTTCACCAAGAGTATTTCAACAGTTACAAGGACATATATATATATATATATATATGGACAAATGTTTGACTGGATATGATATGACATTTTAATGTTACTATAAGCTTGTTATTTTTTAAGTTTAGCATTGTTAACATAAAAATGACTGAAAGGATGTATATATATCGAAATGTCAAATTAATTTTATAAAAGCAGTTGTTAGTAATATCACAACAGTGTTTTTAAAAGGTTAGGCTTTAAAATAAAGCATGTTACACAGAAGCGATTAGGATTTTTTCGCTTGCGAGCAAGGGAATGTATATACTAAATGCGACACTGTATGTTTCTAACATATAATTATTAAAAAAAAAACATTGTGTGAATATCAGTTTTAGAATAGTACCTCTGGTGGATGCAATGATGTTTCTGATATTGCAATGTAAAACATGCCCTGTGTATAACATTTCGTACAATATTATTGTTTTACTTTTCAGCAAACATGAAAAAAATGTGTTTTATTTCATGGGAGTAAAATATACAGCATACAGTTTTGTCTGGATTTTTATTTACTGAGCCAAGCTGCGCACCGGTAACTGGTCTGCAGTGATTGACTGATCGTTGACACTGGATCTCGTTCTCTGGAAACACAGGGCAGTACTTTTTATTGCAATACAAATAAATGCTGGCATTTTTTTTCACGTAAAAAAAAAAAAAAAATCCCTCGCGCCAACGTTGCATGCTAGAGAAACGCGGGGCTTGCACACGCTGCCTTCCGTGCAGCAGGATCCCTTTATTCCCCCCCGCAGCCCCGAGAAAATGGATTATTTGACATCGTTGGCCTCGAGAATTACCAGCCACAAAGTTGCTGTATCTCGAGCATAAATTTCTCCCGCTGTGAAGGAAGCTTTTATTACATTAAAGAAGAGGGGGTGGGGGTAAAAAAAGAAAAAAAGGAAAAGAAAAGCCAGTTTGCAAACAAACTGCTCCTGTTCAAAACAATCTGTCCCCTTTGCCGCCCCTTGCGCTCACCTTCTCCCTTCAGCGGGGAGATCCTTCATGTAATATTACATTTCTATTTCCAAATCCCCCTTTCAGACATGAAGAGAAACAAAGAGCAGCCCAAATAACCGCAACCCCGCGGAGCGCGGGGGTTGAGAGGTTAGCCCCGAGTTTCCTGCGACTTCGTGCTGCAACACGTCGTTGAAGGGAAAGGTCGTGCTCTCGTGTGTTTTGTTTTAAATAATATCGACCCATTCATTCTCAACCTGCTTGTTCGTGAAATTATACAGGATTATAACTTTGCCATCGCCGGACAATTGAAACAAATCATGATGAATTGCTGCTCGGCCCTCCCATCGGCTCACACCCCGGGCGGGC
>NW_008794665.1:9021861-9022427 GCF_000699145.1 Aptenodytes forsteri | reverse complement strand
AAAAAAAAAAAAGTCCAGTATATATATATATATATATATATATATAAAAGTCCGTATATATATTTAAATATGTGTGTGCGTGGAGAAAGAAAATATATATAATATATAGCATACGCATATACCTTTAGAAGAATAATATATACCGTTTCAGGACCAAAAAAATATTGGATCAGAGTTTTCCACTCTACTGTGTAATGGCTCAAACGATGAAAAATCAACGTGACCGCTCAGAGAGGACATAAATCACCCCGAGTGTAATCTGAATTTCTTTCTCCCCCTAGCTGAAGCCTTGAGGGTCATCATTTTTCTGCGCCACTTGACCAAAGATATAATGTTTTGATTAGGTCGTAAATCAAAATCTTGGGTCGTGTTTTTTCTTCTTCTGGGATGGTTTTTTTTTTTCCGGGGGCTTTCCTTCCCCTTATCGGCGGGGGGGGGGGGGGGGGAAGCCACAACGAACTGGGGAATTTGCAGAATATCTATTTGGAGAAGCGGCGGGGAGAGGGGTTAAACAACGGGCTCGCACCCCCCCCGGCTCCCCCGGCCCTCGGGAAGGCCGCTCCGGG
>NW_008794665.1:9020736-9021157 GCF_000699145.1 Aptenodytes forsteri | reverse complement strand
TGCGAGTGGGGTGGGGGGGGTCGCACAGCCCGGTTCAGGCCAATACCTACGCGTTTTCGGGGCATATAATTTACCTTGCTAAATGCCTGCTTTAGTACGCGTGTTACACATGTGTATGTCTGAACATTATGCACCCGATAGACCGTAACAGTCAATAATCCAGGAACTAGGAAGGATTTACACCTTCGGAGCTCCGTACAATGCCGGACTAACTGGTTGATAAATCTTTCTAGTTTTCTAAATACGAGCCCTTTTCGGAATTAATTTCTCCAGGCGCCTGCATCTTCTCCTCAGAGAAGAAAAGAGAGGAAATAAAGGAAACCCTCACTTGTAAATTTTTAGCGGCGAGGTCTTTTTTTAATTAAAAAAAAAGCCGTTCGAGGCCGCTTTTCGCCAACTCGGCCCCCGCTTGTGCCGGGCC
>NW_008794665.1:9019616-9020088 GCF_000699145.1 Aptenodytes forsteri | reverse complement strand
GCCCGCCGCCGGGAGCGGCGGATGGACGCGACTGACCGCCAGCCCAAAACCGGGGCGGGGGGAAGAAAAGAAAAGAAAGTAAAAGAAGCCACAAAGCCCCCAGTAGCCCACCCGGGAGCGAGAGTCCGCGGGTGCCTTGCTCCGGCCGTGAGGAAGAGGCGGGAGCCCTTCGGCCTCCACCCCCTGCCCGGGCGGCGAGGCGCAGCGCTGGGGAAGGAGCCGTGTGAGCCCTGTGCCCGTGTGTGTGTGCGTGTGTACAAGTGTGCCTGTGTGTGTGAAGCGTGAGTGTGGGAGAGGCCCGCCTCCGGCCCGGTGGGTCTCCCCACCTCTGAAGAGGCTCAGATTTACGCCCGCATATATATACACACACACACACGTATGTATGTGTTACACATACATATACGTATACACACAGACACAGACACACACACGCATAGAGTGCTGTGCGGGCTGTGCTCTGTGGCCGCTGCCC
>NW_008794665.1:9001454-9018994 GCF_000699145.1 Aptenodytes forsteri | reverse complement strand
TGGGGGCGGCCGCAGCCGTCGAGGGCGCTGGGGCCGCCCCGCTCCCTCCAAACTGCGGGGAGGGAGAGAAAGAAGCTGGACAGACACGGCCCTTGGCCCTCCAAGGCGGCGGGAGCCCCCTCCCCCCGGGGCCAACTAAGGTGGGGCGGCTCGCAGATGTCCCTGCTGCTCCAGCCCTCCGAGGGGGACTGTGCCTCTGTGTGTGTGATAAGAAGAGATACTCATATATGGCATCAGGGTCCTATAAAACTCAGCAAGGCTCCCCCCTGCAAATTCGTTACATATTTTTCTCCGGATTAAAGGGGAAAAAGGAAGAATATTTAATCCGAAGGGAGCGCAGTGCTGCGCAGCCTTGGTGTGTAGGCATGGGCAAGGATCGATGAGCATGCAGCAATCAATGCAGCCCACAATTTAAATCTGCGACTGAGATTTATGCAACTGGAAAGGAACCCGAGGAGCAAGCCCCTGGCCTGCTGGGTGTGTATGTGGAGAAATGGCAGCACTCAGGAAAACACGAGGGTGGAGCCGGGCTCATCACTTGATGTATATATTTAGTGTGATGGTAGTTCCACTGGCTCACGGGGGACTACTTCCATGCTTAAAGTTATTCACATGCTTGAGTGATTTGCTGGATTGTGGCCATATGTAAAGCAATAAATATAAGTGGCTACTTCTGTGCAAAAGGAGATCCAGAGGTCTCACAAGTGATTTTCCAGCAGATCCAGACCTCATACTGTTAAGATAAAAGTGAACTCTTTTCTGTCATTCAATTAAAAAAAAACCCCAAACAACAATTAAGGTCATCGGGACAATACAAGCATAAAGGAGCATAAAACCTTTCCTTTATGAAAATCCTTGCTGGGCACTTTCAAGGCTGCATTGTCTGGAGAGGAGCAGGAATCTATGAGCCCTGTACCTATGCAGTTGTTTTCAACCTCCCAAGCCGCAAATCCTTGCACCCGATTTGGTGGATGCAGAGCTGAGGAGTGAAGTGATTCTTGCCAGGCTGGAGGACAGCGTGTCGGTGTGAGAGTGGGTCCCAGCCCGTTTGGTGCTCCTTTGAAGTCAGCAGAGCCTGAGCTGGCAGTGCTGAGTGCGAGGGGAGGTCCCAAGCAGGCAGAAACTCTCCCTATGAGGTTTGGGGCGGTTGAATTCCCATGATTTCTCCAGGGAAGGTCACGTGTGCTTCCCACTCCTCAGCTGGGATGGGAAGAGCAATGGAGATGGAGGTGGCTCTTCTGCCCTTTCTACTCTATCTGTGGAGCCGAAGTCTCTGGCAATTCACGTTTTTTTAGTGCAAAGTAAAACAGAGTTTGATTAAAATAATAATATCCAGCTTTTGGCAATGCTTCCTATAAATTCATGGCTTTAGCCTGGACTGTCTCATGGCCAGACTGTAAATTTTCGCTTTCTAACTCCCTGTGACAAATCTCTAGCCCCAGTCATTGTTATTTCCTTCAGCTTTCACATCCTGCTGGCAAAAACCTCCAACTCTGGTATTCTTCCCCCTAAACAGAAATTCCTACCACAAGGGCCATTGCCCCGAGAACATTTTTTAATAAACATGTTTGGAAAACAAAAACAAGACATATAAAATATATGAATACGAGTAACATCAAATGGAGACTTGGAAGCGGCTTCAAGTAGTATTACAAATAGGAAATAGCTTTCCAGAGATAAAAATACTCCATGTGTTTTGTTAACACCAACATGCAGTCGGGCTTTATTCTCATGGTTTATTTGGATGTTAAGGGACACCTTTGTCGTACTTGATGTACTTGTAACTGCTGGCTGAGCCAGGAGGTTGGAGACTTTAGCTTGTAATCAGTGGGTGACCAGCAACATCCCTGACAAATAATGTCAGTGTGACACAATCAGGGTGACAGCCATTCTTGCATGTCAACAGCTATGGCTCCGCGAGTCCGAGCAAAGGACGTGGGGAGCGATGTTTCATAGCACAGGCCATTTTTTTAAGTTCTGGTCCATGCACCTGAGATGCTGTTCAAAACTTCAGCCCCCGATACAGAGCAGGGAAAATGGCTCCTGCTGACAGGGGTGATTTGTTTGGGGTTTTTTTTTGCAACAAAAAGGGATATTAATTACCCGGAGAAGCAGCCTCATCGCTGACTTAGTGACAGTTGTAGGCTCTCAGCGTCTTATAGGGTATTTCCTTTTAATTGTCTAGGGCGCAGGGAATGTTGCATTTTTCTGTCTTCCTAACAAAAAGGCTTCTGAAACTGGAGCACAGCTCTAACAATTCTCTCTGTGACAATGGAGTACTTAATTCTTGCGATGGCCAGGCGCTGCCATTTGAGACCACTCAAATCCCCTCCGGTAGAACTGTCGATTCTGGGGACATAAATAACACAGCTTGGGGACCCGAGCGAGCATTGTTTATATGGCAATATTACGGGCCTACACTGGTCAGTGTAGCGTTTTCCTCCTCGCGCTGGAAGGAGCAGAAGCTGTGATGCGCTTGTCGATTCAACAGGGCATGAAAAAAAAAATTCCCAACCAGAAAATAGTTAATGTCCCACCACAGAAATTGATCAGCTGTTTGGGACCAGGGTATTTCTGATGTTTAGGGAAATTAGGATGAATTAAAATTGGAGGAAACCCTCCAAAGGAGCTCTGTGAAGGCTTTTCAGAGAACCTGCAGCCCAGGCTACGAAGACCATGCTGACTCTGTCTGGAGGCTGTGGGCATGAGCAGACAACAATGCAGCCTTGTGTTAGAAACCTGTTGTATTAGAAATTGTGTAGCAGTTCCCTTACTTTTCTCTTCTGGCTGGAGAAATGAAGCCAAAGGAGGAGTAAGAAGAAAAGATGAAGCAGCTTGAGAAGAAGAAAAGAGATCTTATTTCTGGTCCCTGTGAGAAGTCTTATGCAGAGACTGTCACAAGAAGAAACCTTCGTCGAATACAATGCCACTGAAGCCAATGTGCGGTCATATTAAGAAAAGTCTATGTGCTCTCTAGATCAGCTCAGGGGTGGTATGTTACAGGAGTGATAAATGTGAATTCTTTGGTGACGATACCCAAGCAATTATGTTTTATTGACTTATTTTAATGGCAGACTTTCGCTTTCTTAAAAGAAATCTAATTGAAATAAGCTTACAGAGGGAAAATAGGACAGCTAAGTTGGTCATCTTAATGCAGTTTCTAAAAAGGCAATGATGATTCTCATCATTTATTCTTTGTTATTCTTCATGGCATCTGATTAATTTCACTGCAAAATTTAGTTTACACATATATGCAAGCAGAGCACGTGGAGTGTTGTGGGCAGAATGCCCACTCGGACTATCCCAGAGGATTATGAATGCCAGGCTGTTACGAAGAGAATAGTAGAGCCTAGCACAGGCCTTAAGAATAAACCTGCCGGTCCTGTCCTGCCATCGTTTCCATTGGAGGGAACTGTGGGGTGCTTCCCTTTGAGAAGATACCTGCTGGAGGGGTTGTCCTCAGCACAGTGAGGTCTCCCGGTGGGGCAAAGAAAAGCCTCACTCTGTCCATTAGGAGATGCCTGATTTGAGGCTGCAAACATGGACTTTAGCCAAATGAGTGAAAAGTAGAAAATCACAAAAAGCAGTTATTGATATCCTGGCAAGAAATTCAAGACTGCATCTGACACTCATCTACACGTAACGCTATAGTCCAACACCACTTAACTCTTAAGGGCATGACATTAGATATGTAATCCTGGCTCTGTGGCCTCTGTGATTAAAATGCTGTCATGCAATCTAGCTTAGTAACTGGTGCTGGATGCGCTTTACAGTACCCCAAGGGGGTCTTGATGTTTTAGACTGTAGCTGAGGCTCCTGCAAGAGTTGCTGTGGACTGGAGACACTGTGCTAACGCATCTTTCAGCTGCTTCCCACTCTCCCGTTTGCCCTGTGAAGTGTTTATGGATGGGACCTCTCTTTCCTCTGAAAGTGAACTCTTCTCTCCCAACTTCCTCTGTGAGCAAACAGTAAAACCCCAAGGGAGCTGGGGGCTGAGTCGGGTTTGGGTCCCTTGTACCAAGAGGATGAGACGGTTGCTGGATACTATGCATGTGAGTGCTGAATGACCCTGTGCCTTTAGCACAGAAGGTTGGACAGACACACCGTGTCTCCTGGACCCTTCTACATGTAGGGCCCTTGGCCGTGGTGTTACTGGCCCATCCTGCAAAATGGCAGCTCCTAAAGCTGAGCCCATCTAACTAGGTATCAAACTGGCTGTGCATCTGCTGAACTCAGCGAAATGCAGGACACCAGCGCTAGTTCACATTTCAGGCACAAGGACAAGGTCAAACCACTAAGACTGTGTTTAAACTGATGGATCTGGGATGCTTCCAGACCTTCAGATCCAGGTGCATATCCTAGCCATCTAGTTTGGTATAATGCTTTAAGCAGTCAAAACCATGTTGAATAGCCATATATTCAACCACGGGAAGGAAACCAGGCATGCAAGGAAGCTAAGAGGGAACCACAATGTGTTCTCATCAGGTCCTTGGTGTGGGCCAGAGGAGATGGGCACCTGGAAAGCCCTGTGTAGTTCATATGCCATGCTGGCTTGGTTCAGATATACTTTGTCAGGTACCACTTTCACCTGCTCTTACCTGAACTAGAGCAACAATTGTGTCCCGTGTGGTGTGAATATAAAAGCGCGTTGGTGGTTGTGAAACGCTCAGCTAACTTGGTGAGGAAGATCATTTCGGTATATGGACAGCAAACAAAATCCCTAATTTCTACCTAGCAATGGGCACTTATTGGGCATAATGCATGCATTCATTTTTGTTAATTTTTTTTTTTTTTTTGCATACATAAGATTAGCAGTTCCAACTCCAGGCCTTTTATTCAGGTGAAGAGCATAATCTTCATAAAAGTCTCTACAGATAAAGTGGCTTGTTGGCCTATAAACTGGAAATAGCCTACCTCCACTAAGCGCCACAAAAGGTTTCAATCAAAAAGGCAAGCGTAGCTCCAGGAGAAACTGACTCAGAATGAAGCAGCCACTTCACTGCAACATCATTAAGGAAAGACTTTAATAGGCTGGGACAGATTTATAATAATTAATACAACTTGCTCATTATCTGAGACAAGGCATCTACAGCATATAGCATGTCTCTGCGTGAAATTGTAGACTTATTTGCACAAGTGTGGGCTGATTACATTACATGTAAGTAGCGGGGTGAAGCAGGACATTTGGTCCAAATACATGTAAATAGAGTACCTAATAGTTTAGAGAGTGTCATGTCATGGGTGATTTATACCTCCCTAGTTTGTCAAATCATGTTGACCAGGTTAGACCTTTTCATTTCGTCTCCCCAGGGACAAAAGGATAGTATTTTAGGGACTCGTCTCCAGAAAAAAGTGCCACAGTGGTAGAGATGCCAACTTTTCATTTTCCCAGTGGGTGGTCTGCTGTGAAATCCCCAAAAGACGAAGGATCTAGAGCTAGCCAGGGCCTCCCTTAAGCTGAGGCGTTTAAGAGATTTTTATGTGTAATTTAAGATGTTTGCTGAGAAATAGAGACTCTGATTTAACTATTTGCAGCTTATGATTTTTCCATTAGAAAATCTTAAGGAACCATCAGCACATTCCATATTTGACTGACTACAAAATCACAATTTTTTCCCTCAAATCTATTGCCCCACAGCAGCATCCTTTGTTCTTCTCCTCTCTCATTTGGCTTGCACTTATTTGGAAATTGTTGGAGAAGACACTTGACCACTGTTATTCACACCAAGCAATACGAGCCTCTAAAAAGATTGCCACCAGCTTCTTCTGGGGCAATTTGCAAAGCAAGGGTTTCATCTGCAAGGCTGGGTGGACTGACATCCCTGCTTAATGTTTAATACAACTCCCCCAAACACCCAAAGGTTTCGCTCAGCCCTTTCTGTGCAGACCCCCCTCTTAAACACCCTGGGAGCTCAAACTGAAGAGAAGGCGAGCGGCACACAGCAGTCTTGCATGTAAACCTCCCAGTCGTCCCAAAGATGTTGGAGCTGCAGTGCCATAGGCAAATGCAACTACATCTAATTGTCTCCCTTATTTAAGTGTTTTATTTTTTGTAGGAAATATATAACTTTTGTTTGACAATGCAACAGGGTGGTCCTCTTTAAGTAGTCAAAAGAACCTGGAGCCAGTTTTCCCTCCTGCTTCCCTCCCCAGTAAGCTCTTTTTAAGGAAGTAGATGTGTGAAGGAGCAGCAGACAAGATAGAGACCGGAGCCAGATGTTCCTCCGAGAGCTGCCTCCTGACTCGGATAGAAACCCAGCTGTTCGTTGACTCAGGGGGATTCCAGGCAGAAAGCTCTGGGATTTGCCGTGTGCGCACGAGAGAAAGGCACAGCCTGCACTCCCCTACGCTGACTCTTCCCGGCTTGCAGATGGAGGGTGGAGGCGTGTGCTTGGTTGGGAAAAGGATGCTGCAAGGACGGTGAGTGTGTGCTGAGCAACCCTTTTGGGAGAAAGCCTCAGCTCCCAAAATCGTGCCGATGAGGTAGGTAGGCACATTTCTCCTGGGACCTGTGTTAAGAAATCTTGCTCTGTGAAGTGAACTGCTGCCTTAAATAGTCTGGGCATTTGTCTAATTTATAGGAAGAATGCCGAGGAAATGGCTCTGCTATGGATGTGCTTCAGGCTGACAGCTTGCGCCTGGCTTGTAAAATATATTAGATATTTCTGGGCATATTTACAAACATCTCCTAGTTAGGATAATAAGCCACTTGGCCAAAGTCAACATAAGCTGCAGCACACATTATATCCCTGACCAAAACATACCTTCCATCCAAAAATCATGATTCAGCCTCAGAAAACCTCCCCACTCTAACCTGTGCTTAATGCCGTTGGTGTTGGGGGAAGACAGAGTTTTCCTGCACCATTGGTCCATAGGTTGCAGCCCCTAACTGGGGGTCTGGCAGGATATGGCTCTACAGGCTGTACAGATGGCTTTCTCAGAGATGTCTACTGATAATGTGCCATGAAGAAGGAAGAAAAGCCCCTCCTTAAGTTTGTTTGTATTTTATACTTTTTCCAGCATTCAGGAACAGGTGCCACACATGCAGATGTCTTGCTAAATGGACATTTGAGGCTCTTGCATATAAATTCCGGACAGGTGCACCCATTACCCAGGACTCTGAAGGCGTGCATGGCAAGCCTCTGTACTCTGTACCTGTTCTTATTCATGGTGTATTTCATTATGAGACACAGCCAGTGACAATTAGCCACACTGGAAAAACTAGGACAGTCTGTGGCTCTTCACTGCCAAGCAGGCATGTCATTCAGCTGCATCGAAATTACCTCCTCAAGCACAGGGGTGTTGGCGGGCTGCAAACCACCTGGGTTATCTGCCCTCTGCCACTTCAGGCTGGGTGTGCGGGTTAAAGGGAGAGAGCTTTGCACACAGTAATGCCTGTGGCTTTACTCTGGGTGGCTCAGCAGGGCTGTGTTGCCTGTGAGCCTGACCATCCTTGGAGCTGGCCACCGCTGGCGGTCCCCAACCCCTGGGACGACGCATAGCGCCCACCCGGGGCTGCGAGTATGGATGGCTGAGATCCAGCACTGCTGGCAGAGGAAAACCTTGGCAGCTCCGCAGGCTCACTTTCACTCACAGTCAGGATTAGGAGCACCTCTCGTCCTCCTTGATAAAGCCCAGCATGGGAGTGGATTTGACCTGCTCCTAAGCCAAGTGTGGCTCAGCAGCCGCAGTCTGGCCAGCTCTGCTTCACGCTGCTGCACCCCACATTTTCACAGTTTTGAGGCTTGCCTCCAAAAACCTGGCTGTAAAGTGGCAGTGTTGTTGATGCCACTTCACAGCTTCAGCTCCTGGATAGGAAGAACAGCAGAAGTGAAGTATTGGAGAAGGGGGCATTACTGCTCTTCTGACTGCAGCTAAGACCCCCTCTGGAAAAATAGCTTATTAGTATTTTACACTAGCGCTTTTAATTGGTAGTGTTACTTGCTAGCTTTGCAATACAATAATCCCAAGGAAGACGGGTTCACATTGAGCTGAGCACTGCTAGCTAGCACAAGGTGAGAAATTCCCTGCTTAGAAAGGCTGCCATTTAAATAGATAAGGCAAATTGTAGGAGGAGAAACAGAGCTAGAGAAAAGTGAAAAGACTTGCTCAAGGTCACATGGCAGATCAGTGGCAGATCAACAAAACAGTCTGGGTCTCTGAACTGCCAGTCTGCTGTCCTGCAAAATCTTTGGAAAAAAGTCTCTAATAGCTGTAGCACCTCGTGCCCATAGTGAGCCTCTGCAAATAATATATCAGAACTCAAATTCTGTCATCCCAGAAATGAGAATTCCGTGTTTTATGCACTCGGCATATGATCCTCTAAGATGGCTAATGTGAAAGTGGAATGGTTGGTTGGGTCGGTCATTTATTTTTAAAAACTAACTTTTGGCAAGCATAGTTATCCTGAAGTCTATTTTTTTCCATGGTGAGAGCAACATGCTGGTGACCATAATCTTGGCTAAAATATAGGATAAGGAACTCTTCGTCCTTCCCCCCCATGTGCTATTTTGAGTTGGCATGTGTTTACAGAGATAACATTTGATGTCATAGTTGCCACATTTGACAGAGAAAAGCCTGAGAGAACCATTAACTATAGGACGAGTCAGCAATCTAAAGCATCTTTGTCCTTTGCTAAATGATTAGCTCAAAGCAATGCTTCTTCTGATGTTTCCACCCCAAGAAAATCCTACAAACAAACACTCTAATAGCTATTATAAAATAAGGAATCCTTTATACATAACAGAATTTTACAACTGTGCAAAATCAACTCATCTTTATTGCCCACAAGAAAAAATATTTATTTGTCATTCACTTCTAAATGCATTATAGCAACGTTAACTACAGATTTGAAAGCATCAGCGAATGAACGAATAGAAACTAGAGACAAATAGGAGTCTGGATGTAAGATTTCTTTTTCCGTGCTACCACTTGGTTGCTTTGTAACCCTGGGCATGTCACTTAGCCTCCCCACCTTAATGCAACCATATGCAAAATGCTACAATGATTTCTAATTCACAGAAAAATGCTTCTCCTTCTGCTGTAGACCCAGTTCCTTGACCCTCCCAGGGATCCCACAATTTGCTCATGAAGATTTTGGGAGAAGTTTTTTTCTCAATGAATCCAGGTAATCCCCAAAGCGCTGTGAATCCTACGGGATCGTATTATTCAGTAGATTAGACGTTGCTGTCAAAAAGAAGAATTGCATGGAAACTACATTCCTAGGATGCTGCTGGTCACAGCTGCTTTGAAGACCCTTGAGGGGGAGGATAATGCTGGCCCATGATGAAGCCCCAGACCACGCTTTATTCTCTTAGATGCCTCCAAGCAAGCAGAGGAGCCACTGATATTTTTGCCTGCAGCTCAGTTGGTTTCTGGACTGTAAAACTCCCTCGCCTTAGCTGCGTCCAGGGGAAGATGGGAACGGGATAGGGACAGCTTAATTTGTCTCTGTAGGAGAGGGGAAGACAGCACACAGGAGGTCCTTTGGATAACGGGATCTGAGCAGCTGGGGGAAGATCCCATGCTGAAGCATATTTAACTTAACTGCTAATGGGTTAAGAAGAGCGAGATTATTTTTAACATACTACTTGTGAAATATTTTTCCTGTTCCTTGAAGAAGCACTTTGGCAAAAGGTGTGGCACAGATGCCTGTAATAGTAAACGCTGTTACTGGGAAACATGGCCCTACATTGCATCCATAAGAATGTAAAGTTGCTTTTTGTAAAAGATTATTTTAGGCACTCAAAATTTTTCCATACTTTCCTTCATACTAAAAACATCCATGAAAGATGTCTATCTTTGGTTGATGATTTATTTATCTTTTGGTTAAAGATTCAGCAGAAATGGCTCAGCCAGCATTTCCAGGGATCAGGAAATTAATCTGTCATTTGGCTCATTTTCTAAAGGGAGAAAAAGACCTTCATCCCGCTGCAAAGCACTGGCTTGTATGCGCTTAGGAGCAGGGATGTGAATTTGCTGACAGGGTTACTCTGATGTCAGGAACATGCCCTTTGCTTTCCTAAATAATATCTGCCAAATCTGTGAAATTCTAGTTTGGACATACTCTGGAGAGACTTGTTAGAGCTGGGCAGCTAAATTCTCTGAAGCTTACACGTGCTGTAGCGCCTGCCAGCTCTCATCAGACTATGGCTGCTGTAGGAAACACGCATTGATGTGTTACAAAGCCAAAACGCTGCAGTATGTCCCAGCCGGTTCCCCGTGATGATGGCGAGGTGGGGGCTGTTGCTTACTTCACTTTCTGGAACCACCCAGTCATCTGTGAAACAGACTCGCAGGCTGCACTTTTGAACCCCAGCTTTCCAGCCTAGGCTCCACCGGGCTGGGCATGCTTGTCCTCGGCCAGCTTGGAAGATCTTAAGGAGAGTTTGTGGCCAAGTGGTGGCTGGAATCGCCACTTTTTGTAAAGCAGAACTTGCCAAAAGAATTAAGTCATCCAGGCCAGACTGAAATTTAGGGAGGGCTGAGTGCTCTCTCCGTAGAGGTGATGGAGAGCTAAACATTGCTTGAGACAGATGTGCCCAGCTGGAGACCATGAAAGGCAGAACAGACAAGGGCACTATGGCATTAGGAAGAGCTGCAATGGGTTATGTCCCCCACAGAATTTGTAAGCATGAGCAGAGGGCAGTTGGCATGGATAAGGGAGGTGACAAGAGTGGTTGTGGTTAGAGGAGTTTTTCATTGGCATGGTGAAGGGCATGCCGGGGAAAGCAGCTCAGCCCGAGAGGCTGGGCCCTGCTGCCTGCATCACCTCTACCATGACCGTCCAAAGCCAGGTGGCTGCTGCTTTCACCCAGGAAGGGCTCAGGGCTGAGGTGGCAGCAGCTGTGGCTGACAAGGAAGCGGGGCTGTCACCGTCAGCCAGACTGGGAGTGACATGCCTCTGTCCCCCGGATTTTGCACACAGGAAACCAGTTCCGGTCCATCCCATTTTCTCTTCCCTCCATCTGGCAAAGCGGGCTGCCTCTGCCCTTGTCTGCTTATCCCGGGAGAGGAAAAGGGTGGTTTGCTACACAGCAGAGAAGCCTCAGGCTGAATCTTTACTCATGTGTGGGGACAGGGGGGCCAAAGAGCAGTACTGGTGTGCAGCCTTCAGCTCCCAGGACGGTGCCTACATGCTTGGGACTGGCAGCACTTCAGACTTCCACAGCGCACGTACGTGTCCCAGTGATGTCCCCAGCCCACGTCGGGTCAGGACTTTGCTGTGCAAAATTCCCCGCACCTGGCATGGAGCTGCAATAGGCCCCAGGATGGAGACCTGAGGGCATGCAGTGGCTCTGCCACAAGTCAACATTGGCAGTTAGTAGCTTATATCTATACATGAGCAGTTTTATACCTATGCATGGAGATTATGACTTGTTACGATAGCTAGAGAAGGGAGATGTGGGGAGCTGGAGTTTGAGGAGGCTTGTAATCAGATCCTCATGCAACAGAGCAGGAGGCTATCAGAAGTGCTGGCTCTAAGGGAACACTGAACAACACATTTTTCTGCAAAACCCTTTCTTCAAACCCCATTTAGTCCAATGGAAATAATTGCTAGACATGTTACAGGTAAATCATGCCTGTGGGATTTGTACCGTGTAACGGTGAGTACCCAAAGAATAAGAGTGTCACTTCTGAGGTATCCTAGTTTTGTGGAAACTTCTTGATTTTAGCCTCTCTGTGCTCATTTCACCATGTTAAAAATGACGACAATACTTTTCCTTTTTTTCTTCCCCAGGAAAATTTTATTTGTCTTCTAGCCTCAGGAAAATGGAGACAGGAACAAAAGAAAAAAAAGGAAAAACAAAATAAGCAAACAGAATTAGATTTTTTTTCCTTAAAAACTTTGAATGTTTTAAAAACCAAATATTTTTCACAAAAAAAGCTCACATCTGTTATTTATAAACTTCAATTTTTATGTGAATTTTTTTTTCTACTAGCTCCCATTCAGACACCAACAAAACAAATCAAGAACAAGTATTACATGTTGTACCAGTAAGTGCTAGAGTCCCTGAAAGAACATAGCAGCGATTATTTTTTTTCTAAAGATTTGGTAAGGGAGGTGTGTTTGGAGGAGGGATAGAAGGAAGAGAGGTAGCTTGAGAACAAAGAGAAGGGTGATTAATAGAGTACAACCCACTTTATCTTTGTCTCCAGATACCAAAAATATTCAGGTGAGTAAGGAAAATGGCAAGTAAGCGTTACATCCCTGATGAGAACCTCAGTCAAATGAAACAGACTTTTAGATAAATCCATTTTCTTCTTCAGATGAATATATTCAAAAAGGCACAAGCTTGTCAGCTTGGGCACTAGACTTATTTTTAAACATTTATCTAGTCAGCATGCCAAGCTCCTAGATATGCTCACAAGCAAAATTCTTAAGCCCAGTGCTTTATAACTGCAGAATGGCACTGTTGTGTTCCTTGGGAAGCACATTATTTCAGCTGGGTCTGCACACAGAAGCCGTGTCGCTTCGACCGCTCGGGCATAAGAGCACCAGCACAACCTTTCCCCTCTCCCCCACGTCGTGACTGCCATTATACCAATATAAAGACCCCATACCGATATTATTATTCCTCTCCAGGAAAAGGAATGAATTGCAAGCACCTTCCTGCCACTGTAAGTGAATTGATACAGGAGCTATAAGATGCAGTTAAAAGACCCCCCTTGTGCTCCGGTCTCCCACACAACCAACACAGTTACACTTGTACAAAATCTAGCTATAGAGTAGGCTTTCATGGACCAGGAGTCTTTACCCTTTTTTAATCCACTTAGATTAACAGCAGTGCACTGCTAATTCACATGGCAAAGAGCTAAGGGCTGTCTGCAAGGCACAACTTTTCTTGCAGCGAAAATAGATGAACCCACTTTCCTCCAAAGAATTGATTACTGGATGCCTTTGTGGGTTCTGTACACCACTCTGGTCGTGTGAATTAGGCATAGTTTGGTGAATGTGAAAGCTTAACCCCCCTTCCTCCAACCATATGTGGGGAAGGAAGGAATTTGTGTTTAAGTTTAGGATTGTAAAAAATACACACAGCTGTATTTTTTTTTTTTTTTTACACGTAACATTTTTCAATTTACATGTAATACCAAGTATTTTAAAACAACAGAGATACAGAGCCCTCTGAAGTTGTCCTAAATATCTGTCATGCTAAGAATCTCAATCTCCATTAAACCGGCAACACATTTTAATGGGAAACAAATAAAATCATAAATTTGTTATGCTAAGGGCTAACTTTGTCCTGTTAACATCGCTGCTAGTCCAAAGGAGCCTTGATCCATAAAGAAGTTTCTTATGAGATGGACAACTAAATATTATGGATTTATTAAATAGTAAAGGATTACACGCACTTTACATACAGAACCTGTCTAGATTGGTTTTTAGGCCACTCAGGATTTTCACTAATAGAAATCAAGCAATTCAGAATCCAGGCTATTGCTAGCCCTCTGAAGTTGTCCTAAATATCTGTCATGCTAAGAATCTCAATCTCCATTAAACCGGCAACACATTTTAATGGGAAACAAATAAAATCATAAATTTGTTATGCTAAGGGCTAACTTTGTCCTGTTAACATCGCTGCTAGTCCAAAGGAGCCTTGATCCATAAAGAAGTTTCTTATGAGATGGACAACTAAATATTATGGATTTATTAAATAGTAAAGGATTACACGCACTTTACATACAGAACCTGTCTAGATTGGTTTTTAGGCCACTCAGGATTTTCACTAATAGAAATCAAGCAATTCAGAATCCAGGCTATTGCTGCTGCCTCAGTTGAGCTAAGCTGCTAAAGCGATTTTTAGATACGACATGGTCTCCTATGTACCACCTACCATTCAGTTACGTCAGTACTATTTGACCTAATGCAATAAAGATAGGTGCTGCAATAATTTTAAGAGAACAGAAATATATATATACACACAGTGGCAGGTGTCACTAGAAATGATCGTAAGCTGTCGGGGAGGCACATGAAGGCAATTTGTACCCATGTTCATTTAATTTTTTTAAATCTCCTTTAGCATTCAGAATTTTTGTTCTGGAAATTTTCTCAAAGCCGTGGGAGATCCCTCAGCAATTAAATGAAGATGCAAATATTTTAAAATTTCTAACACTGGGTATAAGTATATGAACTAGTCAGTGATATTATTCACATAGTTAAAGTTAGGCTTGTGCTTCAGTACTTTGCTGAAAGAACCAAACAGATTTTTCCCTGCTCGCTTAGCAAAGGAGTTACATTGGTGTTAACAAAAAGACTTTCTGTATGAACTGGTTATTAGTCACATTCTGTCAGTCTGTCAGATTTCGCTTCCTCCTTGCCTGACGCCACATCTACTAAATCTCCATTCACCTGTAGAGTAAGGCAAGTAGAATAAACCAGGACCCGACTTTTTTGCATAAAGTATTACAAGAAAATCTCAGTCTGGAAGCGAAAACAAAAAACTTGGTGGATTAGTAGAGATTAAAACTACAAAAAGTTATTTTCTCCCACTATTCAATCACGTTTGAGGGTAGCCTTAAATCTGCACTCACTTGCACTTGCCATTCTTTTAAAATCTTCCAGTGAAAATTGAGATTTGATTTTCTTGACAGTAAAATGTCAGCGGCAGTATAAGAGAGGCTGTTCTTCCAGGCCGTGATGGAGATCAAGATTGCATGGCCCTTCTTTTCCTCTTCCCTTCCTCAGGCTCTGTTTCAGTTTCTTACCCTGTGATAAATGGCACTTAGATCCAGGCGGATCCTGCTGTACCACAAGCACGGCTTCCTTAAGCATAACATCGTGCTCTCTGTACCAGCACGCGGCCAGAGCCTGGGGTAGTGCGGAGCGCATAACTCCATCCAGCGGCGAGGATATGGGCGTAAGCTGTCCTCTGTGTACGTCAGAACTGGAAAGTAAAAGACAATTTTTGTTTGTGTAAAGCACAGAGCCAACATCGTCGTCAAACATAACTGTGATGCTGACAATTTCTGCTAATAACAATAACTTCGGTCTAATATGTATTGTGGGGACTAGTGATGTTAACTTGCTTACTAACATGTAGACCTTTTGAGCTCCTGTCCTGCAAATTATATCACACAGTTGGTCCTCCATAGAGAAAAGGCTCCTCTTTAGCTGACCAGATGGCAGGTTTAGGGTTTTTAAAGACTGTATCCAAAACGCACCAGAGCAAACAGACTCAGTCATTTTGCATCCAGCGACTCTTTGGTGAGTACATGAAACAAAGAGCTAGCTTCTGTACTCACATAGATGCACAAAGCTGGTCATTTCGGCTTTGTGAGGAGGGATTAATTCCTGGTGGCTGTCTCTCACCTGTGGGACAGGGGTGCTCCATATTACTGCACCTTGTGGAGGTCGCTCTGGTTCCCTCCTAGCTCACAGACCCCCTTTCCTCCCTTCAGACTGGGCAGGGCGCAAAGCAGAGTGATTGCATTCCCACATTTCATCCCAACACAGAGGCAAGACATAGCCGAGGCAGACTGCAGGACCCAGGAGCTAAGCAGTACTCAGGGTCAGACTGCGTAAACACAGTCAGTATTAAATCTGTATTATTTGCTTTCGCTGCAGTGCCTCGGGTCTCTGAGAACCTTACTGTGCCAGGCACTGTACAAGTCCAGAACAAACTTACCCCAATATAGACTTTGAATAAGGACAGTATTGAACCATGACAGATTTGGAACAGAGCCTTTAAAGATATCATTAAAAATATTTTAAACCCCTGGGTTTTTTGAGCAACAACCATCCCCCCCCCCCTTTAGAAGGGAGACCTTGTCAGGCACTAAATAAATGTTTACAGAAAGGTGTTTATGACTCAATATTAAATAATGATTTAAGATGGAAATGTTGACAGAGCCTGAGTGCTAACAATACTTCTAAGATTCTCGATGCATCTGGGAATTTATTTCCTTTTACAGCCTATGATAAAAAAAGAGAATAGCTCTATCCATGTTTTAAAATAAAAGCAAAACTTCACATCAAGGGCCAACCAAAATGATCTGTAATCCCTGAAAACAGGAATCTCTACTGGAAACAGGGACAAAACCTCTACTGTAGATGTTTCGGCAGGAAAAACAACATAAAAATCATCTCCATATGTCACATAGATTCCTTTTTCTGTTTACAACTCATTGTTTCAGAAGTTAGGATTTTTAACTAGTGCTGTCTTTTCATTTCTCTATTCCCCTTGTTTGTCTTTTTATCTTAAAGTGTGTATTTGCTTCAGAAAAGTCGTCTTAATTTTGACCCACTGGTGGCCCGACTAAGCCTGAGCTAATATTGACTAATATTTCAAAATAAATTGCTCCCTCTAGTGAGATCGCAGCAGTACTGATGTCTAGCAGATGTGACTGAAAACTGCTTGAATGTGTTTTTCTGTACTACTCGATTAAGCGGTTGGCTCATTATAGATTTGATTCTGTGCTCCTTACTCAGACAAAACTCCAGATGATCTCAAGAGGAGACTTGCCTGAGCAAGGAGTGCATGATAAAGCCTTCTGCATTTAAGATAATATTATTTACAAAGGCTTATGCCTCCTACACCATTAAAACCTTCCCTTAAACAACATGCCAATTAACTAGCAGACCTTTGGAGAAGCACGCTAGCTCGCAGAATGCTAAAGCTTTTGCTATGAATAGGTTTCATACAAACAATACTGTTATCACTGTCTCCTTCGTTTCTTTCAGCTCCAAGTTGTTTGGGAAAAAAAAAAAAATCCAATTAAAGGTAAACCTCACTCCAAACATGAGCCGGATGCTTCAGGATGCTCCCCTACATCCAGTAGCTTTTGAAATAAAAAAATATTAATATGGTATATTTTGTGGCATCTTCAAAAGGCTTCTGAGCAAAAAGACATTAAAAAGGAACAGCATTAACATTCTTTTCAGCACCTTCTACTATGTCAGTACGATAGTATTAGAAGTAAAGCATTTCATAAGAAAACAGGTGCCCTTTCTCTTTTTGATTAATAATCTACTCTGGGAACACTCGGGAATAACTCTAAGAGAGGCGAGGACCAGGGCGCTGGGACGCTTCTCTGCTAATTTGTGTGAGATATTAATTAGCAGCATTATCCTGAAGCTGGCTACGCAGTCACTGCAAGTGCTGCAGACACCACCTCCCTCCCTGAGCATCTGTGCCATGCGGCCCACGGAGGCCATTGCTCAAGGAGGCCCGGCCCAGGCAGCCTCCCAGCAGCTCCCCAAGCAAAACCATGCTGGTGGAGAAGCAGAAAACCAGTAATCGTGTCTCGTTATCAGCCATCCCGCTCTCTGCTCCCTGCCATCTGCCAAGCAGGGCAGGAGCTGCTGCTGGTGGAGAGCTTGAGCCTGAGCTGCCGGAGTGGCTGGCAGTGGACCTGCTGCTTGTCCCCACCAGCAGGAGTGGGTTTGGGGTAGAGGTTACCTGCCAGCACAGCCAACCCAATGCTGAGAGCAGCACTGCTGCAAAGTGATGCTGGCTGCCACAGGGTGATTTCATTAGCAGCACAGCCTGGTTTCATTAGCGGGATGATTGGATTAGCATCCGATGAGTGGCTGTAAC
>NW_008794665.1:8966652-9001434 GCF_000699145.1 Aptenodytes forsteri | reverse complement strand
ATGAGTGGCTGGTTTTTTTTTGAGAGTGGCCCCAGCCACCTGCCCCTGCCCTCCCTCATGCACCAGCGGTGTGGGGGACTCAATCTGCCGAAGGTTTGGGTGTTGTCCAACCTCACGTGGGGGGATGGGGCGCTGCAGACCACACAGTATGGCATCAGGGCCTTTCTTTCTCCTTCTCACAGCCCACAAACACTTGGCAGGCTCCCTGAGAGAGGTCTCCCTCACGATGGCCTTGGGACAGCCAGGGATGTGTTGTGCTGGGAGGGGCCGTCCCCTCCCTCAGGCTGAGCTCATCCCCAAGCATTGCCGCCATCCCCCACGGTGGTGAGGAGGCAAAGCGGGCTGTGGGTGACCCTGCTGGGGAGAGCCCATGAGGGGACCTGAGGCAGCGACGTCTTTGGGGATTGTGAAGGGACCTCACCGCCCAACGGCTGGCATGAGGTGAAGCCAGAGCTGCCCCAAGTGCTCGCAGGGACACAGCTGCAAGAGGCTGCCATGCCGCGGGGGCCCAACTCAGCTGTCGCCTGGAGCCCAGCGGCAGGGCCAAGCCTTCACCCGTGCTCTCAGGGACAGGCTTTTTACTTTAAAAGAGAAAAACAGCGGCTCGACTGGTGTGAGATGAGTATCTGGAAGAGGCCTCGGCCCCTCAGTCTGTGTGAGAGCAAGGCCACCCCACCGGATGAGGTAGGTGTGAGGGGAGGCAGGAGACATGCCTGAATACAGGGACTTCATGCTCCAAACCCTCATTTCTCTCAGGGCAAACTCTGGCCCGCCGCTGGGTGCAAGGCTTTGTTCACCACAGCTCGTGGAAAGTCAGCGGTGCAAGGGAGGCCTGTCCCTCCAGCGCCTTTTACTCCTGGCCTGCCTGCCCGGCTGCCTGAGGGAGAGGGGCTGCACCGCCTGTGCCAGCCACCATCCTCCTGGTGCTGAGGGGACAGGTGCCCGATGCCTGGCTGCTCTCCAGCCTGGGCCACCATTTCCTGGCCTCCTGCTCTCCAGCCTCCCTTTTTAACGCCGTGAAAGTGTCACGGAATCACTGAGCTACAGACATAGTTGTGACCATGAGCCTGGATCCATTTTCTGGAAGCAAAGCTCCACTGGCCAGAGCAGTTCTCTGGAGGTCCGAGCAGACCCCTGTGTGCGGGAGAGCAGCCACCACGGGCAGTGGTGGCTGATTCGTTCTTCTGTAAATGAAGTAATGACTTAAAGGCAGGTCCTAGGGTTTCTTAAACAAGTATTTCCTGACTTCTTTTCAGTGGGGAATAAAAGAACATAGGACTTTCAAAGGCAATGGATTAAAAAAAACAAACACAAGCCTGTCTTGGAAATGTTGAGGGCTTTGTTGCGGGCTACTGGCAGGCCTCGGGGGGACACTGCCTCTGGGGGGAAGCAGCTCTGCAGCACTGGCCCTGCCGTTCCCTGCCACACCTCTGGCAGCAAGAGGTTGTTCCTGACTGCAGCGTGGGTCCTGCCATGGCCTCTCAGCATTTTGCTGAGCGCAGCGAGTTACCCGGCATGATCACGGGCAGACACTTGTTTCCACAATCCCTCAAAGCACAAGTGTGTGTGTGTTCATAAAGTCAAGTTTGCAAGCAGAGGTAATATCTTTTTAATGCCTCAGTTGCTATAGGTGAAAAAAGCTAACAAATACCTGGCTCAGGATGGTGTGAAGGAGTTTATGGGCATTTATGATTTCTGAAAATTACACATGCCTCTTTTTGCTAGGAAGCTTTTTTTTTAAGTTGCAAACAACTGCTTGAGGTAAAATAGCCATCATGCCAGAGTCCAGTGCGCCTGCTGTGTACAGGCGTGTATGCAAGTTCATCACGACTGTCTCAAGTTCTGAGTCTTTGGCTTCTTAGTCCTTCGTAGCAGTGCCCACTGCTTTTTGAAACATAACTTGCATTTTCAGCAATTTCTGATGACTCAAATGGTTAAATGTAATCTTCAAAAGTGACATAGAACCTGATTTTATGGGTTGGTGGTTTTTTTTTTTTTCCCATGCCTACAAATTTTAGCCTTAATGGTTGCCATTTATTCTAGCTTAAGTAGTCTTATGAGATGTTACTTAGAAGCACCTGTGTGCTTAATGGCTGGTGCTGTTCATAAGATCTCTAAGGCAACTTTGTTTTTTTTTTTTTAGGCTGTATTACAATAGTTACGGAAGTGTTTCCGTAAGCACGCACGCTGTGTTAAAGCCTGTATAATTAAATGCAATGGCTACCAACTGTCACTAGAGGCTGCTCTTAATACACTGTAGAGAAATAAAAATAGGGAAAAACTTCACTGCACATCCTCCAACTCCCATAAAGGAGATTTTTTTTCTTTCTTTTACGAGAGGAAAAGAAGTTCATCACCATGATGCATCTGCATGGTTATCCTATTTATTTCCATTGCTAATCCATTTGTTTAGCCATAAAATCATTCTAGCTATTACAACCCTGTGAGATTAGGCAATACATGTACAAACCACATTTCCCAGACCACCAATATTCATTTTTTTCTAGTGCACACAGAAAATAGATCAAAATTTTTGAGTTGCATTTTAAGAATTATTTGAGCAATAGCTCCTAATTATAGTAGGAAATGTATGTTTTACTTTAACATATGTTTTTGGAGTAATATATTTCCCATAGTAAAAACTTAATGATACTTCACTAATATGTTTTCTGATGTTTGCTGTTTTCTGTCCTTAATTTTCCCCATCTGATTTGTCTTTGACAGGTTGCATTCATCTCCTATGTAAGGAATCCAAGCTAAAATAATAAAAATCCCTTCAATATTTTGCAAAGAACTGTTAAATATTTTGTGCAGAACTGTTAACATCTAAACCAGGTGTGTTTAAATAAACAAAACACAGGCTGTTTGTGTCACTAGGACATGCCCATCAACCCGCTTTGACAACTTAACTGCATCTCTGTTCCCTTGTCCTGCACATTGTTTCCATCCCATGTTCATTTGGACAGTCCAGAAGGTAGACCAAAAATGTCTTTTTCCTCAGTAAACCCACCCATCCATTAGATCAGAATAAGCAGTTTGTTTTGGCCAAATGAGGTGTTCTCTGTTCTTTCAAAATGCAAAGATGGCCAAACATTTCTTGCCCTGCTCTGTTCTCTTCTAGCCGTGCATCTGCAGACATGAGTAGGGGACATGGGGAGAGGTCTGGCCGGGATGCAGAGCAGAGCAGAAGGTGCTGTATCGGCGTGTTAGCATAGCACCACGCTTGCGTGAATAATGTCCTTTTGTCCTAGCCCAGACTTTTCTGACTGGGCCACTCTAGTGCCAACTAAGACATGCTGTTTGGCGGCGTACCTGCTTTCCCACTCCTGCAATCCGGTCTTAGCCGTAGCTGAGCTTCCCCTCGGTTGTGTTGTTTCAATGCTACTTACACATTGTTGGCGCTGCTGGCTGTTCCGTTTTTGTAATACACGGTGACTGACTCAATGTTCATTAAAACCAGTCCCTGCTTGCATCAGCCTTTCTCAAATTGCGCAATTGTGTGCTTCTGTTTTGTGGCTAGGGTGACACCTGAGGGGGTGGTTTGCTCCAGTTCACCTCCTAGTTTGCACTGGTTCACTTTCATGCCTGGAGCTTGTCTTTTCCTCTGTTGGAGTCTAGCCGGAGAGCTCAGCAGCCCGTATGTGAAGCCAACAGTTGTGTTATTTCGGGAGCAATTTTTGTTTGTTTGTTTTTCTCCTGAACTAGGGAGGAGGGGAGTGAGTCTGTGCAGCTTGAATGAAGCTTTGTTTTCTGCTGAGGAAATGAAAAGCTGAAATCTTGTCTCGCCTGACAGAAATGTTCCCTTTCACAGGACTGAGCCTTTTGGTTTGGAATCCTTGAGGTGGTAAAGTAAAAGAAGGGCTGCATTTACAAGAGCACTGGAGGAGAGGAACGCCCCTTACGTGCAGTGGTTGGAGACCTTGTGCGGGAGGTGGAAGACTTGGTGAATTATTGTTTCTGCTGGAGAGAATTTTAAACCACGTCTGCCCTTTCAGGCTATTGCTCGAACCACTGTACTATGGAACGGTGCTCCTCTACATTTCTAATTACTTAGGGCCTATTAATGCAGATCTGAGCTTATTAGCAGCCTCTGTTGAAGACATCCGTCTTTACTTACAGTAATAATAAAATATAAGGGGTCTCGCAACCCTGCGTTCTCAGGTGCTCACGTGAAGCACCAACTAGAAAGTTACTAATTTGCTTTTGATCCTGGGTATTATTTAAGTACCACAGGAGAATTTGGAAGACCAGGCCCAGTATTACTGCCATGTGGAAAAGTTCACGTGCATTTCTGTGGAGGAGGCAGAACTGAGCCTTGATCTGCTTGCTTTCTTTGCAAGTGCTCCAGCCCAAGAAAAAGGGTGTGTGTGTGTGTGTGATAACTTTTCATCGGTGATTTTGTAACTTCAGGTCCATAGTGTTTTTTCCAGCTGAAGTTGCTTAACGAACCTGGGTGGGCCGTAATTTCAGTTTGCTGAAAGTGACTATTTGCTAAAATAAATGAATCAAATCAGTTTTTGGCTGCCCACCAGACACCTGGAAAATCTGCTTCTTAGACTGCCACAGCAACTCTTTTGGCTCATAAGAACTTGACCTACGGCTTAACACCTTTTTTGCCATAATATTGTGCAACTTTTGCTCTGGCTAATAGCTACGTTGACTACCCTCCAGAGAGCATCCTGCAGTTTGGTTTTAGGCTCCCTCTTTGCGAAAGACAGAAAAAATACCCCCGAGTTGCAGACCTGCTAGAGGTATGAGCTCTGTAGCTCTGTGGTACGCAGTTCCTGGTTGGAGAGGCTTCTTTACTGACCTGTGGTGCATGAATGCATTTGACAGCAGGCAATACAGAGAGGGAACTCTGGAATGGCAGAACCTCATGACGTGTGCTTGGCCTTGCACTCCTTGGAAGAAACCATATCAGTGACCAGTCTCTTGTTCACTGCAAACAATTTAAAAAATTCAGAAGTGCTGAAAGGATATTTAGAGGTCACCTGGCCATTTCATCCATCTCCAAAGGAAAAAGAACATTGATGGTTTAAGCTAGGATGAAGGTTGTATGGTGGATATCACATATATAACTGCAACATCTATTTCAAATTAACCTTTGATTCTTACTAAGAATAATGACCCTGTATCCCAGCCTTCCTTTTGAAGAGTTAGACTCCAGTCCTCTCTCATGCCTGGATCTCTCCCTTTCCCTGACTGCCTGGTTCTTGAGACCATCCGTACACATTGCTTCAGCATCAAGCCACCAGCAAGCAGATATCAGCTCGATAGCAATCGCTGGACATCAGTTTGTGAAGAAGAGAGGGTTGATATGACAAGGTTTTCTGTGGGTGAGGGATTATTGAAACAACTAATGAGTGCTACTTAAGAATGGTGTCTCTCAGATACTATGTCATAGTCATGTTTTTCAGGATTTGCTCTTCCCTCACAACTCTTTAGAATATATGCTGGGAAGCCAGAAACTCTCAGACTTATCTGAACCAAATGCATTTCAGATGCTTTTATAAATAGATTTGTGGTTTTTTTCTGAAGCACATCTTGGAAAAGTTCAGATATCCGGGCAGCCATATGAGCCACTGTAGTACCTGTAAGCTGGAGAACATTTCCTTAGTCTCATATAGCTATATCTTTCTGTACCAGTTTTCCACATACAGGCATACATTCAGCTGCCATAGGTGTGGATGTGAAATTGGAATACCTCCAGGTCAACTGGCTTCTGCCTAAACACTTGGGAAAGCAAACACAACCTTGTTTGACTAACTTTCGTAATTGGATACGTATAACACAAGATGAAGTTTTAATCTGGCAGTATGGTATTGCTGCTGATAGTGATGGGATGAGGTCCTATCCTTCTGACCCTGTTTAGCTAGTCTCTCCTGTGCCTATCACAAGCTAACTTTTTCCCTTTCACCTTGAGTCCCAAAAGCTGCTGGAAGGTGCCATCACCCAAAATGATGGTAGCCAAGAAATGGCACTGGTCATTGTGGGAAGACTGGAGGGATACTTCCTAAACATGTCCTATTTCAACAGTAAGACATACCATATGTATATGGCATTTTTTTTATGTCTGCGTGCTTTGTAGCTGCCTTAACTCCTGTTTTAGAAACTGACTCAGTTGGGGAGTTGTAGACGCCTCGGTATTTGCATTGGTGCTATTCATTTTTTGTTCTGTGCAGTAATACAATGTTTTCAGTTATTTCTTTACCTGAATCATCAAGATAAAGCATTTTCATGCGCCTATCAGGTTTACAGCCTCCTGGGGCCCACGGGCTCAGGCTCTATAGGACGCACAGCTGTGACTGATATGAGAAGGATTTGCAGAGCTAGTGTAAGGCAACACTGCAACAGTCACAAGTGGCCCCTCTTTAACTCCACCACATCGCACTTTGATTACTCAAAGTGTTTCTCTACCTCACTGCGTGCAATAGCTTTTGCTATGGTACAATAGGAATAGCAGAGCCTCAAAAAGCTGTGTGGATCTAAGGGGCCAGCCGGTTCTGCACTCCCTCACTTGGCTTTATCAGTGGAAATTCCTTCCTTGCTGATCGAATGACCGAGGGAAAATTATCTCTTTTTAAAACAGTTCACATTTCTTTGGATTCAGTTTCAAATTGGCATTCTTAAGCTTATCACAGACCATTTGTAAATGCACTAGTTCCTGACCGAAAGATTTAGCATGTACCAGATTTGTTATCCGTCTAGGACAAACAGTCTGAAAGAGGCACATGCCATACAGTACATTCTCCATGAGCCATTTAAAGGTAGCAAGAGCACTGCATAATCTAGAGAACATTATTTAAAATTGACAGAACCTTTACCCTACCATAAAAGCAGCCTTCTTCTGGGGCTTTTGGATTTACTTCTGTGTTCACCTACCCACTTAAGGTCGGTGTAGAAATCCAGCTAACCTTTCTGTAACATCAAAAGTATCCAAGCATGAGCCAAATGTCTCTCTGATCCAGTATGGCTCAGGCACAAAAGCTGCACATGGTCCCTTCCTGAACAGAGCAAGAATCAAATGACAGGCGGCAATTGCCTGGTTCACTACTTTAAATCCCCTTCTCTTCTCCATTCACTCAGGGTCACAAGCCCAGTAGTTGTTCTTGTCCTTGGCTTCTTGCTCTCTCTTTGCCTTGGTGGTATTTTTCAGTTGTTTCTCTCTGACCTTTTTTTATTTTTTCTACTACAGCGATACACAATACTACCAATATATGCCTTGTCTTGAACAGGGTATGTTTGTGGGATTTGGATGAAGGTTGCTTTTGCTATATCTTTCCAGCACTATAGAAAATCTTCATTACTTCTGTTTTCCTTGATGAAAGCCTAGTACTTTACGTAACAATGTTGGCAAGTCTGCTCCTACCCAGTGGTAGTAGGGGCTACATGTAGCAAAGGATAGAAATCTCTTAAAGTAACTCCTTAATCTTGTATCATTCCCATAGTGCCCATGCCTCATTCTTTTCTTCCTACAGCAAATTGTGGCAGAAGCCTATGAATGGTTAGAGGATCAGTTTTTTCTGCCAAATTTCATTAAATCTTCTCTGAAAGGGAAAACAACTGAGCTATGTGCTTGAACATCTTCATATCGGTGTTGCATTGTTACATGGCCAGCTGTAGTTAAAAACTTTCAATTAAAACACACAGCACCGGCAGTGCACAGAAAATTTTCCTGAGCTGATCATACTCTTATATAGTCACAGTGATACAACACACTGATAGTCAGTATTACAGTGCAGTGCTATCAAACCTGTTCATGATTCTATGACCTTGAAACCAAGAGAGCTGTTGTTTGGCTTCTGCTCCTTCAGTTCACTCATCAAAACTGTAAAATTGTGAAGGTGGGTTGACATGTGTCCTACTGAGCAGGCAACTGCTCAAGGACAGCCTGCTCCCCGTGTGCTGAGCTGCTGGTACTTTGGGTGTGGGCAGCAGCTTCACTCTCACTGTCCTCTGTGTGTGAATCTGAGCAAGAAGAAAAACTGGAAGAAATTGCCTGGCCCTTTGCCACCTCTTTACTGTAAAGAGCAGCTGGTATCTGTGGCAAGTTGTAACCACTGTTAGTCAAAATCCTGACATGTTTTGTTCGCAGGAGGCAAATGACTGACATTTTCCCTTGATAGGACAACTGACTTGGTCACTAGATTTGTCTGGGCTTGTCGCAGCTATTTGGGAAGAGGCCCAAAACAGTACCAGCCCTGAATTTCCTGGGGGAGTGGGTAAAGTGTTTCCATCTGGGACTACATAAGCTTCTCTGGAGCCCTCTGTGCCATACCAACAAGGCCCAGAGGCAGGCAGAGCCTGTACCCCAGGATTTCTGTACATTAGAGCCATCTCCTCAACATCTCTAGCTTTCCCTTTGAATAGCATTGCAGGATGAAGGGAAGAGAAGTGCTTTTCCATGCTTCTGTCCTCCCATTTTGCTGCAGAGTTTCCCAGCAGCTGTGCCTAATCTCTCCAAGGGCTACTCACTGTGAGATGCTCCATGGTCCTGCTCCCAGGGCATCCAGATGGGGACCGGCCCTAGCTGGTTCCCTTCTGCTGTGCCTTTCCACTCTGGAGACTAGGGAGAAGGCAAGGAGGATGGGGCTGATGCTCATGTCTGCTGCCCGTATGGTGTCCAAGGCACCCCAGCTTCCAGCTTGGGAGGGGCAGGCAGAGTGGCCCTGCTGCCTTCTCCAGCATCATAGTGGCAGAGGGACTTGGGACTGAGAGTTGTTTCTTTGCCGCCTGTATTTCTGCAGTAGACTGAATTGCAGCAGTGGGACTCATCTGCCCCCTCTGTCTGAATTTGCCAATTTTTTTTGTATTTTCACAGAGGAGATAATAGATTTTTCCCCCTCAAAAGTCACTGAAGCTATGTGTACGGCAGCTATGTAACAACTGCTTTTCTATATGCCAGGCAGTTTTACCACTTTATTAGAAAGAGACTGAGATTTCCAGGTAGATTTTTAAATTTTATTTTCCCGAAGAAAAGAGACAGTAAATACCATATGTCTTATTTGCAGTAATGGCTGCCACAAGTTCTTCTTTTGAGAAGATTCAGAAATAAGACAAAAATAACCAAGAAAACCCCTACCCCAAGCTACAGAATCCCAACTAATAACATTGAAAAAGAAACTGGTAATATTGATCCCTTATGTACTGATAGTTAAACTTCAAAAATCAATGGAAAGGGAAGCTTAACTGGCCTTTCTGTAGTATCAGAATGGAAAGCTAAATCCCAAATGTAGAATTTTTACAGCTACAAATATAGGGGACAATTTTCAGACAATGTTAAAATCAGTGCTTAATTCCCTTTCCTTCAGGAGAAAGCTCCTATGAGGTGCACTTGGAAAGGAATCCCTGAGTGTAGTAGATACACTTCTCTGCGAACCAAGAAGTAGCTTTTCAGAGTGGTATGCGGAAGGAGTGAGACCAGCTTGATCAGCGAGGACCCCAGTTCTGCCATCACTTCTGCCTTGAGTAACTTTAAACATTTGTCCTGTTTGCTGAGGCAAATTCATCTCAAAATATAAAGCTATTCCTGCACACAAGTGCTGGCAGGGTCTGGGGTCAGCAACTACACAAATATTGCTCTGGCAGTGGTCTCCTGAGTGTTTGTAGAAAAAAATATTAGGCCTTGGTCCTCTAAGGTACCAAGGTGAGAAATCCACATTGCTAAATATCTCTGAGGATCTGAGTGCCCAGAATGAGTGCCTGGTATTTTTAACTAAGTAAGACTTTAAGGGCCTGGCTGTGCTTCTAGCCACATTCTTATTTCCTCCTTGTTTACTTTTAGCCATTCAATGTTGTTCTTCACCTGCTCAATTGACTGACTCCTGGGTAATTCTCCTGCCCCAGCATTAGGATATTTCTCAAAGAAATTTTCCATCTGGAAAAGAGAGAGAAAAAGAATTGACGTAAGTAACACTGCTATTGGGCAAGTGGCTTTTTACAGGGACCTGGTCAAGGGCAGTTTTGGCTGGGAGAGATATTTAAGCTCAGGCTAGTAGCACTGGGGTACTTTTACAGTAACTCATACTGCTTTACACATTTAGAGGATAAAAAGTCAAGTTTCCTGGCCAGTAGATTGTTAAATATATTGACTTAAAACCAAGAGAAGTGCTGTCACCATACCTGCCAAAGCTGGAGCTCAGTGTTGAAGGCTTGGGTAATAGTTATTATTCGACCAAGGTTTCTGTCATTGATAGTGAATCTAGAAAAACAATTTAATATATGATGTTTGATGCAAAACTGTTAAAAAAGAAAAGGCACAAGTAATTATATGAAGCTTAAACATTAAACTGTGCCACAATAAAACAGATGCACTCATGTTTCAGCATTTTTGGAAATACTTGAAAAATAGTACTCCTATACAATATCTGTGCTGTTCTCAAATATGTTTACTAATGGAGTGATCTCTTCTGGGGGATTTTTTTTTTTAATTAATGACTTATTGTCTCATGCTGGAAATTAGGTGCATTGCTGTTCAGCAATACAAATGCTGTCCAGTTCACAGCTCTAGGCTTGCAGGTATGCTTTGCTTCTGTGCCCTCACCAAGTGCTTAGAAAGGAGAAGGAAGGAGAGAGAAATGACTCAAATATGCAGGAGCAAACCTAAAAGGTTTGCTATTACTTCCACTGCTCGTCTGTACATCTGCTGCCTGCTGCTACCATTAGAAGGAATTAAAAAAAATTCTATACACTGTCTTCTTGTTATGAAATCAATAGAAAGAGTGGAGACATGACTGACTAGTTTCCATGCAATAACCCTATTTCTATGGCCTTGGTAGAACGTTCTATACTTTTTAATCACCATTTATTGGTAGCGATCATTTAGGGAAAGGATGGGTTTCAAGTTAGCAGCAAAGTACTTTTTCACAGCAGGTGGATATAATTGCGATGAGTTCATTAGCGTACCTGTCAGCTAAGCACTGCCAGTTAAGTCGTATCCAGTCCCAGGCCATTGTTTTCCCATAGGTGTTATACGAGATGTATCTTAGGACTGTGAACACATCTTGGCTTTTGATGAGGCTGGTGTTGTAAATATATTTCAGATACCTAAGGGAAATGCCATAAGAATCAATGAGAGCCTTTCATGAAACACCATGGAAAGCAAATAATAAGTTAACAATTTTGGTGTAGACTTAACTGATGATTATGAGAAATAATGCAATAATAATATCGATATTTCTCAAGTATTTGCCACCACAGTCTACAGCCCACTTCCAAGCAGGAATATTATTTTTGTCTACAGCATTTTAAAGGTGAAGTACACTGATCTAAAACATAAGTATTTGTTGATAACTGTGTCAAGAGATAGTTGTATTGAAAGAAATCTAAGCAGTTAGGCATCTCTTTAGAAAGTAAGTAGGGTTTATGTCTCTAAGTTACTTGAAAATAGCCCAAACCCATTATTATTCCTATATTTTAATCAAGTAATGAAAACAAGATTGGATCAATCAGTAGGCCAGCCTGTTTGGGTAGCCAAGCACCAAAAAAGTAGTAGTCCAAGCTATAAAGATCTTATAGGGACCATGAGTACACACGCAGGTGTCTTGCTCACACTGAAATCTGTGCCGTGTGTTCCAAAAGTCTTATCCACACAAAATGAAAATTCATTTGGGCATAGCATGCCTGCAAGTGCTGCAGTTATACTTCCAGTTACACCAAAAATAGTTTTGACTGACAGAGTGGAGGGATCCCTCAGCACACACGTTTGCAGGGAGATGAGTAGCGTGGTCATGGCTTCACAGCAGCAGCTGCAGAAGAACACGCTTAAGCTGTTGTGTGCTGAGATTAAGGATTGTCTTCTTTTTTCCCATACGTGAGGGACAATTTTCTCAATCTGTTTGCTCTTTTCCCCTTCCTTGTTATTTTAATAGTAAATTAAGAGACAAGTTCTCCCTGCTTTAGGGGGGATTTTTTATTTTCTGCAAACAGAGGCTGATCTAGCTAATTAATTCATGTCTTAATCATGTCAGCGATTAGTTATTGAATGACTTTAGATTATGGCTGTTGTGGTCACAAGAATTTAGGAATACAGCTGCCTCCTATCACTATTTTAATTACTTTAACTCTTATATTTACCCTTCCTGAACCTCCTATACTTCCTTGTTTCATCTTGTTTAAACTTGGAACTCTTCCAGGCAGAGACTGCTCTATCTTATGATGTTTAGATAGGGCTCCAGCAAAGTGGTGAATGTCCCTGGTGAAGATGTTTGCCTGCATCTCTGCTACATGATACAATTACATGCAAAGTTATCAGATAAGCTTAAAGGAGCTAGTGTGTCTATGCAAAGCGGCAGCCTGGGGAGATGCTCGCCCAGTCTGACAGCTGGGCCAGCCTGGGGCAGTATCCAGACTCCCCATTACTACCATGGTGGCATGAATATATCATTTCTGGTTCTAGCTCAAGTACCTCCGCACAGCACTTCAAGGAGCATTGCAACTTCACACAGATGCCTTCATAGGACTGTTAGTAACAATTGTTCAAGGTTGGTTGCCTAATTTTGGCTATTTAGAAGGTAGACATCTAGTCTAAGCAAACTCCCTCTGTAGCCAATGGAGGGTGACTGGCAACACCCAAAAGCAAATCTTCCCATTGATTTTAAGCCCCTTTCCTGGTCTGGGATTAACAGTGCTCTGGAGGTCCTGCCTCCCTTCACTGATTATAGAGGAAACATAGAAGACTAATTTTCTCCTGATGCTTAACTATTAGGCAGCTAGAATTACACAGGGTGAAGGCACCGTTGGAAGAGCTGAAGGCTGTTGACTGTGTGCAGAAACTACCATGTGTTCAACATCTTTCCACTAAAGGAGCAAGGCTTTTTTTTCTACTATAGTACAATCTCAGAGCGGGGGTGTTAGATAACTAGTCTTGAAAATGTGTTGCATTCTTCATGCTGTAATCTGACAAAAATGACAGCACAGGAGAGAGGCGAGGGGAATGAGCAAATGGTGACCAGTTGCTTCTATAGGGAAAGAAAAATCTTTGTGTGTTTAAACCACCTGTCCAAAAGGGTGATGTTCTTCACTGATGCCAGGCCATACAGCAGCTTTTCTTTTTCTTGCGCTAATGAAGTTTCTTGGTATTTCTTGAACATGTAATTCCACGATGACTCATTGCCTGAGTTCTGCATTCCATAGCGATATACCAGGAGTCGGAGATTTGCAGGAATACTAAAATAAAGAAACAGTACTTGAATATTCTTCCCCCTTTCCTGCTTGAGATCTGTGACCAAGTCACACGCTGTGTTCTTCACCAGCCATGAAAGCTGCGAGCACTCACGTTTTCCCTTGTAGCCATTGCTCGAATAGTTGAGAAGCGTTGTTCAAAGATTCTGTGTCATCCATACTGCAGGCAAAGTCTAGAACAGACGCGCGAAGAAGCCTTTAAAAGAGAGGGAGAGAGAGATATTTTCCTACTGCTTAGCATCTTTGAATCCATCAGTAATATGAGAAGGAAAAAAAGAAAGATTGTTCAACCTCTCCAAATGGCCTCCAGAATCATTCCAGTGCAGTTGATCCACAATGGGTTTTACCAGGTGGCGAAAATATTCCTGAGGTAGAAAAAGGGGGTTGGTTACTTGTGTAGATTTCTTTAAATAATAATATATTTGTGTTCATAGTTTATTCTCCTTCATTTTTCCCAGAACTAGCATCTCTTAAACAAAAAGTAACACAAACACGCACATGCATAATCTTTCAAGATCACCACAGCATGCCAAGTCTGAATGCTTGCAATACTGATGCGCAGATAGGACAAAGGCAACCTGCTTCTCTCCAGCCTTGTCTGTGCTCCCAAATGAAGGTTGGGGTACAGCAAGGACGCACTGCCATAACTGTTTTCCAGAGATAATGCTGAGTTCAGGACATACTTATTTTAGTGACCATTAAATCATGTTCAGCATGTTAGGTCAACTAACAAACCTGCTCACCGCCACATTGAGTTATAGCCATCCTTCGTGCTGAGGACAGGTGTCAGAGATTTTGCTGCCCTATACATACTTTACTGGATGCAGGACAGCCTTGACTAACAAATGTCTGTACTGTGACTTATGGTGATGGATTACAAGAATAATTAGGCATAATTTCTTTCCTCCAAGTGCATAGGCCTGAATTGAGAATCCAGGTAATCGAGAGATCAGTACTAAGCAGTTTTCGGCACTTTTTTTAAGAGTACAGTAAAAAAAAGTAAATACTGATAGCTCAGCAACATTAAACTTCAATATTATTGCTGTTACAGATCCTGAACTGTCAGATCCAGTGGTCCCATGCACGAATGCTTTTTTTTGCTTCATCACCTGAAACCGGGGATAGAGATTTGTATCATCTTCAAGCATGTTTGCGAGGTAAGTTACAGATGATATAACTCTATGCCAAGGTAAATAGTGTGTTTCATTTGTTAGGTATTTTGTGAGCTCCAGGGGAACAGAGTAGTTCACGAGTCCAGGTCTGTGGAAGGAGAAAACATAACTTCTGTTATTTTAATTAATTTGAAGAACTTGCTTCTTTAAAGATATTAGAACACTATTTACTTAGAAGGTCTGAAATAATAAATTTTGGGAGGGGGAAAATGGTCTGGAATGTAACTTGGGAGGTGTTTTCCAAAAAGACCACTGAGGATCACTGTCGGTCAACGCCTAGCCGCAGGATCTCTCACTGCCGTGAGGAGGCTGCTCACATTGTGCAGCAGCCCAGTGTGCCCAGAAGTGGGTAGCCCTCAACTGACTACATTAACTCCTGTCACACAAAAAGAAATTGCTAGCTCTGGAGACATCCTGAAAGGCAGAGGAGATTCAGACTTACAGGCTGTCACAGAAGGTCGCCTAAAGTTTATCTGTGTCAGCATGGTTGGATGCAAGAGCTAGAAGTTTCCAAGCAAGTTTCTAAACAAGATAGCTGACGTGGTAACTTCCTAATGCCACACAATGCATTGCAGGCATGCCTCTGATTTTCTGGACACCTAACTTCTTCTGGAGTACTTCTGTTATTGTTACTTACATGGCAAAAACACCCCTTTCTAAGACCTGTGCAATTAAAGCCCTCTTTTTTTCTGCTGCTGAACTGAAGGGGAGCATTTCTCTTGACTGCATTGGTACTGCAAGTTGCCGATGAATACTTGAATTTGCCCCTTTTGGAGGACAACACAAGCCAATAAACAATTAAGACTTGTAACAAATTGAGAAATTTTCTTTCAACCACCTGAGTTGAGTTAATTCTAATTAATAGGCAATGGAAAGTGAAAAACTTGTGTTGAAATCTCTGCGGGGAATTAGTTTACCTTGCTAAAGAAAAGGCATCATCCAAAATCCCTGCGCGGTCAGCAGGTGAAAAATCCTGTGTGAAAAGAGGAAAAGAGTGATCAAGAATACATAGATTATTTGCAGAAAAAACAGCCTCTACAGACCTCTCTATAAGAGACCCACCAGACAGGTTAATGTTATGACACTCACTTTGTGGTTGCTGACCAGAAGAGTGCTTAACCTGGCCCAGTTTTGACTATCATAATTCACCCGATAGAATCCAATGTGGTCTGGATTAATGTTCGCAAAAGTATTAGGAGGCGATGCTATTATAATTCCTGCAAAACAAACAAACAGTGATCGGTTTGTGCATCTTCTATGACACAGAACTCACTGGAGATTTCTTGACTGCAAAAGTAATATTTGGTTTTAATGAATATCAAAATAAGATCCAAACCTTAATTTTATTTATTTTTTAAACGGCTGTGAGTAAAGATGAGTTATTATAGACTTCAATGAATGCCAGCACTTGTCTTAGAATAATGAATTGTGGTAATTACTTGCGCCAGCTAGTTTGTTAAATTTAAAATGGAGATCATTGTGATTAGGGTGAGGATGGTGAAAATTAGTGTCATTGCAAAAAGTAAAAAATTGCAAAGAAACAGTTCTTGCAAATATCTCTTTTAAAAGGTTTTTCACCCTCATGATTACTATTAGTTTTAAAGTTATCATATTTTATCCTCCATTTGTTTCATTTTTCAGTTTATTTCAACTAACTTTTTAAGGGTTTTCTTCCCTGTACTCTTCTCTGATTCAATTTTTGTAGCTATAGATAAAGGAATTACAAAACAGGCTGAGACTTTACTCAAGCACTCATGTTTAAGGAATTTCCCATTTAAAATGAATCCTTGAAAAATGTTCCTTTCTCAGAAGCTTGGCCTGGTCCAGTTGGTGGTGCTAGTTATGAAAGTTTTCCTATTGCCCATTGAAAGCAGTGGTCTTCAATCTGTGGTTTGCGGGTGGCTGGAGTTAAAAGCACTTTTCTGTTTGGATGACCCATACAAGGTATTTCAAAATGCATTTTTTCCCTAGAGTTGCTGTTTGCCCTACTAGCCAAGATTTTTACGGATTTAGAAATAAGCACCTAATCATGTCTTTGCAGGCTTTGTCAAGTTAATAGCCCCCTGCAGCCCACCGTAACATCATGTGGAAGTTAGAGAAGGTAAATTTCTTTGTGTTAATCTCTGATTGTATCATGACAAGACTTTTTTGTTTGCTTTTGCATGGATATTAAAACCAACCATGTAAAAAGAAAGTGCAGAACAAAAGACAAATTACATTTTAAATAGGTAATATTCAAACAAGTACAAGAAGAGAAGAGCTGATGGTGATATTTCTGAAATTCCAACACGTGATGAAATTTAAAACATCAAAAAGTCAGTAATGTTTTTCTTTTTTTTCCCCATTTTTTCCTCATTTTTGGCCACTAGAGTTGTAGAATAAGAAATCCAGATTTGACTGCATCATAGAACAATCGTCAAAAATAGCCATGTAGGTATTTCCTCATTCCTGAAATCAGCATTAGAAAACTTGTTTAATCATTTGTAGCTCTTTTTCTTAAACTGAACTCAGATTACCAGTTTACCATGCCACAGATGCGTTCATCAGCCTCCCACTTCACCTCTTTTCTTAGGCTTGACAAAGGGCATATCTAAGTCCCATTGATTTTAGTATGTCATAATTAAGAGTATGCTTAGATGCTTCCTTGAATAGGACTGGATTTAAACACATGCTTAAGCACTTTACTGAATTGGGCCTAAATTGACATAATGTGTGTATAGGGGAAATAATAATCTTATTGCAGAAATGACTACTAACTTCAGCACAACCAAGCTGTGTGCTGGTTCCCGGATCTGAAAACTGAAAAGCATGAAAGTTAATTCTGTATTTTATTTCTTGTTAAGGACATTGAAAAGCTTTATCCATTCATTATTCTTAAAAGAGAAGGGGAAGATTACCTGCAGAATCTGACGTGTTGTAGAAAGTATAATTTGTTGAATTCCCAAGTCTCCATTTCACTGGTATACTCCATTTGTAACTGAAATTATTTAAAGGGAAAGAGAATCAAATGACATTTGAAACCAAATGCTAAAAATAAATCTCCAATGTATCTTTTTATTTGGTTTAATGCTTACATCTTGTTTTATGAAGCCAACTGTGTGCTTATCTACATATAAATTTACCAAATATCCCTTGAAACAAAACATAGCGTTTTACCAATAGCTGTTGTTTATGTTATAAAGATGTTTCTGTGCTATGATACTCTATTCAGGCAACAAAATGTCAGGTATCGGTGTGGTATGATTGGGGCAGTTATATTCCCTGAAAAGCAAAATAAAAAGTGTGAAGTGTCTGAGCATGTTCATGCTCTAGAGATGGGGAATAGCAGTAGCTTGTCTTAATACTTTGTATTTATGAATAGTTCTCAAAATGCCTTTGGTGGACTGAGCAAGGGAATGGAGTAAGATTTTGTCCAGTGTCCGATGTTGATGTATTAGTCAAGTTAATATGGTACTGTGTTAATTACATGCCTAAAGTTAAGTCTGAAAGCTGCACAATTTATCTGGTTCTTTTTTTTTTTTTTTTTAAATCAATGGAACTGCTAGGGCCATGTCCTTCTGAATGCAATCTTCACCTCTTGGTATATGCTGAAGAGGGCAATAATTACCCATAATCAGAGAGAGATCACGTGAATGAATTTCCATTGTGCTATACTGTGTAGCTTATTACCACAGCTCTGGAATATGCAGCCCTGCTAATCAGTATCTTCATGTCATGTCATGTCAGATAATAATCTAGCAGGGTACAAAGCAATTAATTTAGTAAAAGGTGATTATATGTGGATGGTTGGTGTCGCTGTTAATGTTGATGTGTCTAGGGCTTTGTGCAGACACCAGTTAATCTTTGCAATGCTGACTTGAAAGAAGTGGTTACGTATTATGAAACCTTTTTTACAGATGGGAAAACTGAAAGAGCTTAAGCAACCACTGTGATACAGTCAGTAGGATCTCTTGCCTTTTCCAGCCTATTTTCCTTCTCCAAGACTACCCTAGTTCCTCCATTATAAAGCACTGGGAGACAAATGTGACCTTACCTCTTGCTTTTCAATTCCTTGATTACTTTCAGTGGGTAGGTACAGGCTCCTCAGCCCAGGACAAAGCTGAGACATTTGGGCTGGAAGGGAGCCATGGCACAGCCTGACCAAGACCGTGACCAGGCAGTCAGGGAAGTAGGACGGCAGAGCATGCCGTGAGCGTACCTGCACAGCCACCTGCATAGGGCTGCTAAAATTATTAAGCCCTTTTGAACAGTCAATAGCTGTTCCATGTTATCATATTACGGTCCATCCCAGGGAGATTTTTCTTCTATCTTAAACCCCCTGGTGACCAGCACTACAGGAAAACCTGGGTCGTCTTTACAACCTTGGATTAAGTGAATGGTCATTAACTTCCAGAAAATACCAAAATGAAGGCTATGGTATCTCCTGCTGCCTCCAGGAAGAAAGATCAGCTATTGTTTTGTATCTTCTAAACAAAAATATCTTAACAGATTTATACAGATTTTTTACTAGGTCTCTTATGGAGCTTACTGCCATGGAATTTAGAGAGGTTATTGTTTGGCCAGAAGCCCCAGTATTGTGTTTCCCCAAGAGAAAGCCCATAAAAGATTTTTTTTTTAAACCCTGGTTTTGTAAATGCATTTAATGAGGGGGATTTTATTTAGTTTTCTTTATATGTTCCTGAGATTACATACATAAATACTTTTCCTGAGCGTAAGATATAATAGCTGTGTCCTGTTAACTGTGCATATTGAGGACGTGTTCCTGACATGCTATGCTGTAGTTACATATTTGCCCAGCAGCACTATTTTAAGAGCACAAGTTTTTGAACTTCCATTTCTTTTGAGTGCCAGCAGGCAGGAGAGGACTCTTTCAAGCCAAACAAGCTTGAAACAAGCAGGCAGCTCAGGAGAGTATCCCTGCAGGGTTCAGAGAATAAAGCATACACAAGGCTTGGAGTTTTCACTGCTTAAATCAAAACCCCGCACCCGGACATGAAATAAGCCAGTCCCATCTGGGGTAGGATCTCTTCAGGAGCTTCCTCATCCCCATCTGTGAGGGTGGAAAGTGGAGGTATTGATTTTCAGCAGATTGACTTCTAGGCAAGGGAGTAAGTCTGTTCCAGGATAGATGATATAAGCATTATAATATATATTACTGCATTTTATTTTAAAGTAATTTATAAACCCCACATATTTAGAAACAAATTCCCCTCTCACTTTGGGAATAGCAGGGGCAGTGCACAGCTCAGCTTCTTGACAGGTTAAGGTAGAACAGGGCTGGGATTTCTACCCAAGAAATGACAAATGGCAATGTACTGTAAGTCTTGAAGCCATGCAAAAGTGAGATTCCTGAGTCTGCTACCTCAGAGCATAGTGCAATAAGTCAAAATTTTCAACACAAAGAAGTATTTTTTCCTGAATAGTCTGTAACACCAGCCTTCAGATGGCACAGTGCTGTAGTTTGCAGCTAGAGTTGCTTCAAAAGCCTGCAAACTTTTCTGCTTATATGTTGGGAGAAATACAATGTTGCAAATACACGGGTTATTATCTCATCTCAACTCTTTTGATGCTTATCCAAAACTGCCAATACCATGGGCCTTCTCATTGCTCAAGTTTTTTCTTTTTAATCAGAATGAAATAAAGTGACCACAACTGTTTCTTCATTTTCTCCTTGTTCTTGCTCTTTGTATTAAAATAACTGGTAGAAGCTAATGGAAAATTGCATTTGGGTAGATTTAGTTCTGGTTCATACAGGCAAGTTTTATTGGTTTAGTTGATTGGGCGAGTTCAAGGAACGAAACCTTCCTAATATAGGTTTACTTGAATCTCTTTCACTGAAATGTTAGCAAAGTCATATTGCCTCAAAATTTGGGCTGGCTAAGAATATACACAATGCCAGCTCTGAACAGTTATTCAGCTGGTTAATGTCATGGTGCAGCCAAGCCGTTTTTCTGTGCAGGTCCACCAACCCACAGGTAGGGTTCATCTCCCCTCAGGTTAGTCATCTGTTAATTAAGAAATATGCTCATATACAGTATCCCACCTGTCTTGAATAGGGTAGATGAACGTCTGCAGCTGGCTGTCTGGCCACATGAGAGCCCAAGATGGCTAACTTTGACTAGATAACTATCTTTTAGATGGGTAAAATTAAGCAATACCATCCTGAGTTAAATAGGAAAAAAATAGCTCTTGATGAGGATTAATAACATTTATACATGACTAGCTATTTCACAGTAACTCACATTTTTAAGACATGTAGAGAAGACCCTGTATTGTATGCGAAGACGCTGTGATGTATTATAGATCCTATACCATATAGGAAAAGGAATAAACTATTATGGTCTAAAACACCTGGATCATGGTATCTGATTTCTGGACAGAGACAATTTTGTGTCAGTTTTCCTTAGTCTGGCAGATTATAATTTGCAGTGGTTCAACGGATGACTTGCAACCATCTGAGCTGTCTGTGTGTGGAAATAAGATTTTCTGAGACCCTGTCCAATTTTACTCTGCTGTGTTTGAGAAAGAAACCCTGAGACAAAGGGCTGATGGTGTCCTAAATTTGAAATATTTGTATCTAACTTCCTGCTGGTTTCTTTTTAAAAACAAATGCTGAGAGTAAGTTTAGCAAGAATGGGTATAACACTGCCTACGTGTTATGTCAGTTGAAGAGAGTATCTGTACAGTATTTCTGCCTGTTTTGGATAGACATTTACAGCAGGAACTTACCCAAGATCAGAAGGAGGATGAGAAGCATTTGCATTAGGATCCAAGAGAAAACGTTTCTGTGTGAATACTGAATTACTTCCCATCTCCAAAACAGGGTAGCCCATCTGCCTAGTCCATGTGTCCATGACTTCCTTCACAGGTTTATTACTTGCCTATGAATGATGAGAGAAGGTTGCAGTGAAAAAGCAAATTCAGTCCAAAAAGGGAAAAAAATAAATATCTCTGATATTGAGAGGAAGAAGAGCAGAAAGGGGTAGAGGAAAGAGCAGGTTCAGCACAAAAAATACTCCATTAAATACTTTTATGGTGTCTGTCATTGAAAGAAGGAATGAGCTGGAAACTTGAACATGGACAGAGGAAATGAGAAGTATGTGGGCAAGAGACTGGCCAGTAACATGGACAAGAAATACTGAGGAACCTTTGAGGCCTCTTGCATGCTCTAAGATCTTTCCATTTTTTCTGAGGAAATAACCGAACAGGACAGAAAGGACATAAAGAGACTTCTCAAAGCCCAAAGGCTCCTTGCAGCATGCCCTGTTTTGAGTGTGAAGGAGGAGCCAGTATTAACCACCAGCAGCTACACTAATGTAAAATTTGATCCATTCTGTCGACTGTGAGCTTCTGTCCTAGAGACTGAAGCTGGAGAAAGCTGCCACTGCCTCCCCAGGATGCCACCTGTGAAGGAAGGGAGCTAGGGTCACTGTTTCCTTCTTCAGATGAGGTAGATCACACGAAGATGCAGAGCACCAGTGAAAGAGCAGGAAGAAGCCCTGCTGAGCGGGAAAAAGTCTGGGAGCAAGGAGAAGATGGGAACTTGAAAGGAGACACAAAAGTGCAACTTCGGCTGTGTAAGCGTTCGCAGTGGTGCAAGGAAAGGAAATATTATCGGGGAAGAACCTGGTAGTATGCAGGTGGGCTTTTGGGGGTAATGAGATAGATGGAAAGAAACAGCCCAGCCTCAAGGAAAAGGAAAGATCAGAAAATTGTGGCACAGAGGATGACCCAGCTGAGACTCAGAAGCTAGAGACGGAGATAAGCACCAAAATTACTTGGGAATGGATACTGTTGAGAGCTTTCAAACAGCTGAATCTGGTTAGAGATAAGGGAGAGTATAGGGTGCATGTGTGTGGTGGATGAGGGATGTTTTCACCCATGAAATGAGTTCGAGTTGCGGGGGGAATGTTTCAGTAGCAGGCTGTTTGATAGCAAGGCCTCCTTTCTTGTTTCTTATTCCACTCCCACAGTCTTATGTCAAGAAATGAGGAAATAATATATATTTGCTAGAAATAAGATGTGTTGGAATATACTGGGAAGCTGCCTAGCTTGTGATCTCTCATTGACAGAAGAGCTACAGAATATAAAAAGTTTGGGAAACTGAAATGAGTGGGTGAGATATGAAACATTTATTAGCAAGGGTTTGGGTTGCTGCAGAACGTACCGCTTCCAGAGCTTCCCAAAATTGTTGTGTCTTGGCATTCTGGAAATGGTGTTTCTTCAAATATGCCTAGAGAGAGGTAGAAGACTGTGAAAATACTACCAGGTCTTTCTTCTTTGCCTATGAAAACAATACACATACTCAGTTGTACAGAGATACAGAGAGTACAGATCAGTTGTACAGAGTATCTATCCATGGGCAGTAGTATTGTGAGTAGGTGGTCAAATGGATCATTATTCAGCTGATGAAGCTCCTTTGCTTTCCAAGGCATCCCGTAACGTTAAAAGTCAGCATTTTCCAGTGTGACTTGTTAGTATGAAATAAATTTGTACTCGAAGAGTTCTTTGTATTTTGTTTGAATGGACACCAGCATACCCTGTTGCAAATTTCTGTCTAATGTAAGACGTTTAGAAGAAGGAAACTATTTCAGGAGATTTCACTAGCTGTGGACTCAGAGTGGAAGTAGGAAAGTCTAGTCCCCTCTAAGCTGTGATCAAAATGACTATTACAAGGAATAATGGTATTCAGCTAAGTGTTTGCACCTCCTAAACACTATTCCTGTCCTGTGTCTTACCTGGCTGCTTAACGAGTGCTTTCCTACCCTGTTATCTCGATCCTGGTGATGTTTAGTCAGTAGATGGTGCTGTTTGTTTCACTGTTAGCCACAGCTACCTACTTTAATGTTCTTGAAGGCTCTGAGTAGAGAGGAAGTATTAGTCTCTTGTGGACAAGGTAGCTGTATTTTGATATTTGATGTCCTGATTGAATATATGAAAGGGAAAATAAAGGAAAATACAACTGTCTTGTAGCAGCCCACAAATGTGCTCCCCATGAGGCAGGGAGGTAAGAAAAAATGTGGTAAACCTGCACTGCAGCTCTTCAGAGACGACAGATGTTGGTTCAGAGGAAAGAGCAGATAACCTTCCTCTTTCTGGGAGGGCTCCTTTCTCCCATTTTTTCTTTCCATAATTTTGTAGCATCACATTTTTTCCTCCATGAGAAAGGACTATGAACTGTGCCATACCTCGGCTCTCTAGGGCTGGGTGTCCCTGCATCAGGGCATGGATGATCTTATGCCTGTAAGTGTCCCTGCATAGCAGGCTTGGGTGGATTGGAGGATTGTGGCCATATGAAGCTGCGGAGATAATTTACAGCTGAATGAGGGGATCCTAGCTGACAACAGAATAACAGTGGGGTGGAGGAGGTTTCTCCACTAAAAGCTGTCATGAATTTAGGTCCTCACTGGCAGGCTATCAAATCTTAATGCAGTTCACATTCCTGCTTCAGTGGGAGCATGGAACTTCTTCCCCTTGACATTGTCCACTCAGTACTGAAATGCATTAAATACTTTTGTTACTAATACCAGGATCTCTGGTATTAACTTTTTGAATAATGGCTTTGCTACTGTCACACGAGGATGGGCTGCATTTCTGGCATGTTTTGGTGCCACCCTTACCTGACAGCCTTTCTGGAAGAGGTCTGGTGTAATCCAGTCTCGAAGCATTCTGAGGATCGATGCACCCTGAGGACAAAGGGAAAGGGGAGAAGGTCATTCCACGCTGCTCTAACAGTGGCTTTCCGTTCATCTAAAAAGCAACATGTGAACGAATATTTTATAAGGCAAAAATAGAAACCATCCATCTGACTAAGGAAGTGGTTTTTCTAATTCCTTCATGGCATGGCATGCCTGCCTACCGGAGCTTAATTCTGGATGTGAGAGTTGGTCTTTAGCTGTGATCAGACACCCATTTCCAAGTTCAGCTGTGCCAGTGGAAGGGCTCCCAAGCCCTGCTGCTGGGGATTACTGTCCTGCCACTCTACCAGTTTCTGTGAGTGGGGATCCCTGTTTCACTTTGAACAGGACAGGGGTGAGGGCAGCTGGGGAACTAGCCCTGTCCAGCAGCACAGCCTGATAGAGGAAGTGACTTCTGCTGAATGCCCAACAGGTAGGGAACTCCAAAAATGCTGCAAGTTTGGGGCTTTACATGTTGGGGATGCCATCTCAAGATTCAGAATGAGCTTTGCTGAGGACTGGTGTAAGAGCTTTGGCCTCTGAAGCAGGGTAGAATTGGGATCCGGGAAGTTACTTGGGTGTCACAGAAAAAAAACCAATTAGGACCTTGAAGGAAGAAAGAAACAAAGGGAAGACAGGAGAGAGAAGTAGAAAAGTCATGTGGAACAAAGAACAGGGTGGGCACAAAATGATGAAAAACAAAAGCAGTACAAACCCAATCTAAAACGCAAAATATGATTTTAGGATTAACATGTTTTCATTTTCCGAACTAAATCAAAGGGCAGCTGAGAGCCTAATGCTATGAATGGTTTAAAAATCCAGTTGTCCCATGAAAACAAGAGCATTATTTGAATTCTCAGTAAATCTTGTCTCCCCTATTTACGTGTCTGAGAATAACAACTTGACTGCATGAGTCACAGCAGAGTGACTGTTTGAACAGATATGCCTCAAACTGCTTTCTGGACTATTGTTGCAGCATCAAGGTGGTCAGCAGATGACTCTTTTCTGACACAGTAATTTAACGTGTTTGCCATGAAATATGTTCAAAAACAACTCAGTAAAATTTAGGACAGATATCCATTAGGGGTAATCATAAGGCTGCTTATGATTAATGGTGATCATAAGGCCACATGTATGCGCTAGGGTACTTCAGTTCCTCAACTTTGTCTATCATCAGCCACTTCTTATCTGATATCACCTCTCATAGACCATCCCCTTCCATTTATATTAAAAGTTAGAGTAGAAATACGCACTTGTGCATGCATTTGGGAACAGCGGAGATTTCTTTTGCTTTAAATTGCAATGTATAGTTAGCCCCTTGCATCTTCCACTGCTGCTTTTCAGTCTCTTCCCCCTACTTTTGTCATTCCTCTGTAGTCCATGGTGGAGTGCGTTTGAGAAAAACTCATCCTAACAAAGTCACTGGTTATAGGAACTCCAGTGTTTTAATAACTTTCCTTTCTTCAACTATTTGGGGAGGTTCAGGAAAGTGACCTTGATTTGAATAGCTGACTTTGCCCGGTGGGGATGTCGGGGGGAGTCTTTTATCAACACCCACATAACTTCTCCTAGAGAGTTGTAGTAATTGCCAAGTATATGACAAGATTGTATGTGGCAGAAATGTGGAACATTTAATCCTAAAGTTCTTTAGCTAGGAGGTTCCAAAAATGTGGGGGTCCAAAAGCAAATTTCTAGCAGAACTTATTTAAGTATGTTTTCTGAAAAGGTAATCAATATTTGAACTCCAAAACCAAAAAATCTCATTGTTACTTTAATAGAATCTTTCAAACTGAGAGAGAAGGTTACACTGGGAAAAAAGTGAGATGCAATTACTTTTTAAGAGCAGATTAAAAAAATTATATACATTAATTTTGTAGTCACCAGCTCTACTCTAGTACAGCTTTCCTAGGCGCATAATGCCCTACCAATCATACAGCAGTTAGAGGTTCCCTTACAGAATACACTGCAATGACTCCACAGACCCTTAGGCAATTCATTAGAGTTTTAGGATTGTATAAACCCTGTAATTGCTCTGGTAAAACTAACAAAGACCATTCCAAATTATGCTTTATTTGTTTAGTGATGAATATTATCATGAGGAGATTGTTTTTATAAGAAAAATGCAAAAGAGAAGCCAAAATAAAGCCAAAAAGAAACAAGTTAATTTTGTCATGCATTTATATATAAATACCAAAAGTAATTTGAGCTAAATCTACATGAAGACTTTCTCATTCAAGCCAAATTATATCCCAAGCCAAATTATATCCCAAGCAGACTGTTCCCAAACAATGCCCAAGTCCTCAAGTGTTTTCGCTTAAAAAAAAAATGAGTTCATGTAGCAATTATCTAGGCACAAAGAGATGAGTATAAGCTAGGATTTTTTTTCTCCATTGTTTTTTCAGATCATGCAAAAGTATGTCTCTTGCTTAGCTCACCACTAAAATACATTTTGGTCCAGAGTATTTGATTTAGCTCTGTATGTTTCTTGACTTTTGTTAGTTTGATTTAAGAACAGTGTTACACAGTGCAGGTTTTCACATGGTTTATGATTTGACTGTGAGGCATTTATGATGCAATAAATACTGGTTGTATTGTTGGATAGGGGATTTAACAATTGAAAACAGAAAACTGATGGAAATGGATGGATCAAGTCTAGCCAATAAAAGTAATATCTACGGCTACAGACTCTAGCACAGCTAAAGCTAAAGTCAATGCAATACATACTTCACGTTTAGCTGATCATGGCAGCTTGGAGAGAAAGTAACAAGCAGGATTTAATGATGGTGGATTTTGTGTGTTCGGTGGAAACTTGTTATGGCATCAGATAGGAAACACTGACAGAGTCATACAAGAAGCTGTCAACACAAACATGGTGTATCAGGGTCAGAAGCAACATGGGAGATGGCTGGTTGAGGAGAGAGTGAGCAGAGTCCCAGCTCCTTCCTCACCTTGGTGGCATATGTGTTGGTGAGAGGGAAGAGGGACAGGGGTGTTTCCTCCTGTGTTTCTTCAGACTTGTCTCTTAATGCACTGAAAAAAATAACTAGAAGCAACAGTGTTGTCAGGATGCCTGAGTCAAGGGACTCCCTGGTTAGATACCAGGGAGTCTGGGGGAGACCTGCTTTGTTCTGTGTCTAAGGGTTGTCTAAGGACAAAATGGCTTTGGCTATATCTGATATGGAGGGACATGAGCCAGCTTCAGCCTCCTAGACCGGATCCTGCTGACCACATCAAAGTGGCGACCCTCAGCACAGCTGCTGGCCTCTCTAATGCTCTGGACCTCAAAGCACTTTTCCACAAGTGCTGAGCTCCTGGCTGCCGCCCCACACAGCTAGTACTACCAGCGGCCGTGGGCTCAGGGAGGCCTCTGTGCGCCCTGGTCACAACAGCGGTTGGACAGCACCAGCATCCTGGCGTCTTGCTGCTCAGACAGACCCAGGGTATTCTTCCAGTCAGTTCCAGCTGGCTCCTGAGAGAGCCTTTATAGGCACAGGTCCCCACCGCCACTGACAGGGACAGCCCCAGGATGAGCAAAAATCTTGTCAAATACCTAATGGGATGTCCTCTACCACCTCCTGGGCTACAGACTACTGTACTCCAAGTCAGTCCTGAGCTCCACAACTCTCAGTGAAATGGGGAGCTAACTCATCTCCCAGTTTAGGGCCAATGCCAGTAGAGGCTGGTGTAGCCCATCTTTGCTAAGGCTTCTTGGGTGGCTGGGATACTGTGAGCAACATGAGACAAAAAGTTACTTTCCTGTTTTCACTGCTTGGTTCCCTGCCTTGCTTCCTCAAAATAGAAGTTATACTGCCCTGAAGGTGTGATGGGGAAGTGAGGGAGAGGACACCTGGACATCTGCCCTTCCATCATCTGCCCTTGCATTAGATTATGAGGCTTAACTGGGCTGCATCAGCACATGAGGTGATGGGAGAGGGATGTGCTTAGTATCTGGTTTAGGATAATTTTAAAACTGACAACTGTAGTGGCAGAAGCTGCTGACACTGTGATTTCCCTGCACCTCTGCATGCTGTGAGCAGGTTTGCATGGTGCACAGTGGCTGACCGAGGCTCTGGCTGCACTGCTCCTCTCACAGTTGCTTTTGACTGAATCATCACTGACAACAGTCGGGAACGTCCCAGAAAAAGGATCTGCACAGACACAGCCCAAGTGGGTTAGGAGTTATGATTACAAGCTCCCCTGACTTTTATCTCTTCTCCCAAGCCTCCACTTTCTTTGCATTCAAAGTCACAACAGGAGGATATCCTACCTTACTGTAGGATATCCCATCAAACACAGAGGTGATTTCAGCTGGAGATGACACGCTGACCACAATTGGGTGGGAAGACAGCAAAGAGTCATCCTTCATTACAGGAAGCACATCATCAATTAAAACCTGTTCAAGCTGAGAAAAAGAAGATGTTAGAATAGAGACAAAGGCAGGACTATACGCCTAACTTCACAAAACAAGTAACTTGAACTGCAGCTTCTCTAGGGGGAGGCAGTTGGAAATGGAATGAAATTTCAACTCCTCTAAAGAAGGACTTGCAAACTCTTACTTTATGTCTGAGAGGGGAGGGATACATTTTTTCCTTAATTAAGATAAATTGCCTTTTGCAAATCCTGTTTTCCTGTGTGTATCATAACACAAAAACCCCCACAGCAGGCAAAAAAAGGAGCCTGTATTACCAATTTCAGCAGTGTGACAAAGTGCAAAACAGTGTGACAAAGTGAAAAGCATTATGGGTTTCTCTTGCAAAAGTGGAGCTGGGGAGGAAGGGAAGGAGGGGGGAAGGAGGGAGGAAGGAGGCAGGGTTCCCCATCCCAAGGTTTATAATTTTTTTAAAGTGATTATAATTGTTTTAAAAGATTAAGTGGCCTGCAGTCAAAATCCCCTTACTTCCTAATCAATATTGACCAAAAAAGACTAAATTTCTATTTAATTTTCCTCTTCTAATACTCAATAGGATGCTAACACTGAAATGGCTTTGGATCTTAAATGAACATAGTGTCTAGATACAAAAAGGTCTTTTAAATTTTAGTCTCAGTAATTAAAATTTTTCTTATGTAGTTAGCACAACAGATCCTCTAGTTCAAACTGTAAAAGAAGTGACCTAGGAATGATTTTGTTCTCAGCCTCATATGACGTGGATGAGAAGAGAGGTTCATGGGGAGCGGGGAGGGAGGCAGGGGAAGCACTGAGTAGGCACTGCCTGCTTCTAAAGTCACTAGGCTCAGGGGCTAGCAGATTTTGACAACGGGCTCAACCTATGCAAAACCTGCTTCCTTCCACTGGCATATGTTATATACTTTCTAGTAGCCAGAATCTCATTACACCTGGACAGCTGGGGGAAATACGCCTGCTATGCGCCATCACATCTGTTTGGGAAGGGAGGAAGGAGAGAGCAAGAAACCTCCCTTTATTCACACACTGTTATCGTTCCTCAGAGTATAATGCATATTTAAGGCTACCCTCTTTGTCTGCAACCCCCTTAAAGTGACTGGAGTTGGTTTTGCTGCACAGTTAGTGCTGTGGGCCATCCACTATCACTACCTATTTTTGCGCTGTGCGGAGTAAAGGTTGTCTGAGTTGGAGCATTTAAAATGACACTTAAAATGTTGGCAGCAGCTGAATGGGGGATCTGATATTTTCCTTGACGAATAGCCCACGCTGTGGAGACAGGCCCAGGTTCCCAACCCTCACCAGGTCGGATAACGATCCTAAGACAAGTCCTGTGAAGAGACACTACAGCCCAACTAAAGAAATAAAGGGGAATCTCCATCTTCCAGGGTTAGACCTTTAAACAACCTTGCAAAATTGCTAAGGCTCTGTCCAGAATGCACCTAGGTATTATTTGCCATAATAATAACCAAACACTTGACTCAGTTGCTAAAAAAGAATGACTCTTCCCCGCAGACTAAAACTTTGCAAAGTTTATTTTGACTAGTTTCAAACCATAACATAGGTAGGTGGAAAAGTTTAAACCAACTTTTTCTTTGTGTTGCACTGCACTATGTTAGTTTTCTATAGATATACTTCAAGTTTTCATCATCCTTGTCTAATTTTTACTCCCTTCCAAAATGGTCCCCCCAGCCCCACCAACCCTCCATAAGACAGAAATAATTACCATTTGCCAATCTGGTTCTGCAGCATTTACTCCCAGGAACTCAAAATAAGTGGCAAATCCTTCATTTAACCACAAGTCATCCCACCAGTCCATGGTCACAATATTTCCGAACCACTACAGTTGTAAACATTGAAAGATGTAGTGTTAGCTAAATGGTAAATGTACATTTCAGTATCTCACATCTCCACACAGAACATTCATTTGTTCACATTTCTTCCTGTTGCGAGATGAAAATTATCATAATTCTGGGGTTTAAATAGGAATTCAGGCATCGCCTTGTGTTAAAACATCACTTTTATTATAAAATTGCACATTACTGGGGAGATTGCTAATGATTCATGTGCCACTGAAAATATTTTTAGTTTCCTCCTCTTGATTTGATGATTTGTGCTTGTAAGGAGATGTTTTCAGACAGCCTCCACAGTGTATAGTTGTCCCTATTTGCTTGCCCAAAAGAGACATCTGCACATGCAAATTAGTTCCTTTAAGACATTTCAGACAGATTTTCATAAGCTGGCTCACGGTCTGGACCCAAGCATCTAACTTCCTGAGAAAAATTCAAAGGCGTAGTTATGGTACTTTAAAGCCCTAACGGGGAACTGTTTTAACATGATATTTTGCAATCAAATTGTGAGCACACGTAGAAGATCCCGAGATGGAGTTAATGACAGTATTTTCAAGATTAAAATGTTGCGACTACACATTTGAAGCACTGTAAAAATGATTCGTGTCCTAAAATGTACCTGATGAACGAGTTCATGGGCTATCACAGCAGCTACTCTCTGTTTGTTGGAAGTGGCCGACTCGTTGGGATCATACAGCAGGTTTGTTTCTCTGTATGTGATCAGCCCCCAGTTCTCCATAGCACCTGTCCCGAAATCTGGAATGGCTATTTTATCTGCGTTGAAAGAAAGAGAACATGATTACCACTGTATCCTTTAAGCCACTTAGCTTGTCCTCTTTCTGCATATTCACAGCCTGTTTTGCTTACCTTTTGTGGTTCCGGCTTACTGCTGTGGACTGCAGTCTACAACCTGTGTTTAAGAAGCAGGGGACTGGCCTACAGCAGCTGATAGCAAGCGCCCTGGCTCTGCTGAGATTAATAGAGCTAGGATCACTTGCACTAGCTGAGGATCTGTCCTGTGAGGTGATGCTATGCCACCTCCTGGGAGCGTGCATATCATACATTACTTAATTTTGGGTCCAGAAATTAATGGTATTGTCTGGGGATGCGGTGTAGGCAGTAAATCTCCTGAAACTATCCATAGCATAATGAAGCATGACATTGTTTGTCACACTGTTGTATTAAAAATATTTATTGACATGTTAACTGAAGTAAATCCCCCATGCAGTGAACAACATCTGCTTCTACTCCTGACAATTTGTGGGGGTCACTCATTTGTGGTCAGTAATCAATACAGGTTTAAATGAGAATTGCAAACTCAATTGGACTGGCATTTTCTTCTGCAAATAGTGACCACAGCCTTTCTATGTGGGTTAGTGAAAAAGTAGAGATGGATTTAAAACTGAATAGAACAAACAACCCTCACTCCACCCTAACAGAAGATAGGAATTACTTATTTTAATTTAAACAACTTGATTACAGAATCAAAGCTGATAGTTTGGCAAGGGCTTCACTGACAGTCAAAATGAGGATCACAAGGAGAACGGCAATGCCAGAAGTCATAAATCAATGTGAAATACAATGTTTAAATAAACCATTATGCAGAAACTGATTTGATTCATCAGGTTTGATCTAGATGACTTCTAATATTGAAAGAACAACATAGTAAGTCAAGATTTGTGATCCAACAAATAGACATTCTCAGAAAAAGAGTATAAAATCTACAAGAGCATCTACCCTCTGATACTGCTGACCTGGGGTTACCAGTCCACCCTGTAGTGCAGACAGGCGCCTATCCATACACTGACGTGGCAAAATCATAAGGCTTTTATGGAAATGAAAGTTTGAATATGAAGCATAGGTAAGATACAGTCCCAATTATTACTGAGGACCAGTGTGCAAAAGAACATCATATTGTACTGATTTCCCTAATTCAGTTGTCATTGAAATGCAAACAGATATTTACAGTAAACTCAGATGATGTTTTGAAAGGAGGAGGTAAAAATCTGTTGTTAAAGTAATACAGGTTAGCCTAATAAGTACATGTGTGAATAGCCTATAAAAGGTTTGCATAGCATCGTTAATCGTCTTCAAAGTTTTGGGTTTTTTTTTTCCCCATTACATTGCCTTAACTTGTTTGTAGTTAATGTTTTTCCATCCTTTTAAGTTCATGAACGTAACTGAATTACCTCTTTGGACGTCTTAGGAGGGGGCATTTCCAAAACTCTGATTACATTCCCTACTTTATTAGTTCAAACTGCGCAAATCAGATCCAGAGTCCAGATAGCCAAAGCTAAAGGATGCCCAACTGCACTACTTTTTCTTTGCTTATTTTGTAACCACGGGCAAAATTTGATAGTGTGCCACTCTTGTTTAACTCTGGGTCTTTTTTTAGCCCAGCAGTAGAAACTACAAATTATACGCTGGACCACATTCATCTTTCTAAGAAGTGGATACACACCCACTTTGCACTAGGGTTAATAAATAGCATGACATACTCTCTGGCAGTTTACATCTTCACTTATCTCACTGCTGACTTTTGTCCAGAAGTTCCCATGGAAGTGGTACATGTTTTTCTCAAACTTCTTCTGGCTCTATTTTAGCTCACGATGTTCCTTTGCTGATGATACCAATGCTTCCCCTGATTTTCCACAAGACAGTTGAAAATAACCATGCCAGGACCAGTGCTTCAGTTCAGCAAACTGAAGTTACCAGTGAGAACTGGTAACTAAACTGTTACTGAGACCAACCCTCCCTCATGACATTTAAGAACATCTTGAACTACATGGGTACAGTTTTAAAACATCCTGACATAATATCAGCAGTTAGCAACCAAAAGCTTTCATGCTCCATTTTCCCCCAAAGCACAATGTAACCATGACAGTGAATTAACAAAATGAAAAATATAAGTATTAATAATCACCTAGTTTTGGAAGAGAATAGCTCAAATTAAAGTACTCTTCAAAGAAGTCGAATACAATTTTTGTTACATTTGCTGCATATTCTGCCGTGTGTATTTGCAGTGGCTGGGCGTAAACTCTTAGCTGTAAAAAACAGAGACAATTAAAACAGTCTTCAGTTAAAAGAAATTAGAAGGTGGCAAGCACTGAAAAGTCATTTAACATACATGCCTATAACACTGCAGGTTTTCTCTAAGAGACTGGCCTGAACACTGAATTCTGTTCCCTAACACATTTAATCAACAAAGTTTTTCAAATGCTGTACATATGAAAGACCAAGTAGCATAATCTGTGCACGCTTTCCACAGTATGCCTAAATTGTAAAACTGGCAAGACCCGTGTCCAGAAGCTCACAGTGGCCAAGCTTGCAACAGGGCCTGGGTGCATACCAGTCCCTCCTGCCCCAAGGCCTGGTTTTCTCAAGAAGAAAGGCTGGGCAAGAACAACCGAAGGAAATCCACTTGTTCTGAGCAGTTCATTGATCTGGACTGATCCCATCAGACCAATCTTTAGGAGCATATCTGTCCTGAAATGTGTCTGAAGCCCATAACACCTTATTTTCTTCAGTTTCTTCCTACCTTTTCTACCTACTATCACCATAATTTCCTCTTGTCCTTGTATGTTTGAAAATCTCAGACCCTTCGAAGATAGTGCCTTTACCAGATCTGTAACTCTTCCCAGACATGCTGGCCCATGCAGGTTGAGTGGCTGTTTGCCCAGGACCTCAGGCCGTACAGCCACCCAGTCACAGCTATGGTGCCTGCTGGGCTGCTGCGCCTCTGGAAATCCCAGACAAAAATCAGCTCTCTCGCTTCCCACCAGGCAGGTCCAGGAAAACTGGCATGTTTGGTAGCCCTGTGTGCGATGAGTGACCATTTCTGTGCTCCTCTTGCATATCTGAGCATGCTCTTTTTTTCCTGAATGCAAAAAATGGTGTGTTGAGTGCTGACCTTTCCGTCTCTGCAGCTTGGTGCCTGGGCCTGCTTTGGCTATTACTGTCAAGCAATAGGAAACCTCAAGCCCTGGAGGACTAGGGGCACCCATAACCACGATGAGGAGGCCTACAGCTTGAAAAAGCTTTTTGGGATGTTATCTCCACATTGTGAAGACAAAGTGTGACTCAGAATTTATGGAGTCTTTTGGGGGTCTTTTCCTCAATCTGTTTGTCCCAAAGCTCACACAGGTCTCTGCCCCAGAGCAGAGTGTGCTGGTTTTGGCTGGGATAGAGTTAATTTTCTTCATAGTAGCTAGTATGGGGCTATGTTTTGGATTTGTGCTGAAAACTGTGTTGATAATACAGGGATGTTTTTGTAATTGCTGAGCAGTGCTCACACAGAATCGAGGCCTTTTCTACTTCTTACACCACCCCATCAGCGAGCAGGCTGGGAGTTGGGAGGGGACACAGCTGGGACAGCTGACCCCAATTGACCAGAGGGATATTCCACACCGTACAACATCCTGCTCAGCATATAAAGCTGGGGGAAGAAAAAGAAGGGTGGTGATGTTCGAAGTGATGGTGTTTGTCTTCCCAAGTAACCATTA
>NW_008794665.1:8962339-8963909 GCF_000699145.1 Aptenodytes forsteri | reverse complement strand
ACACCATATGGTGTCATGCTCAGCATATAAAGCTGGGGGAAGAAGAAGAAAGGGGGGGACGTTTGGAGTGATGGCGTTTGTCTTCCCAAGTAACCGTTACACATGATGGAGCCCTGCTTTCCTGGAGATGGCTGAACACCTGCCTGCCGATGGGAAGTAGTGAATGAATTCCTTGTTTTGCTTTGCTTGTGTGTGCGGCTTTTGCTTTCCCTATTAAACTGTCTTTATCTCAACCCACGAGTTTTCTCACTTTTACCCTTCCGATTCTCTCCCCCATCCCACTGGGGGGGAGTGAGCGAGCGACTGTGTGGTGCTTAATTGCCGGCTGGGGTTAAACCACGACACAGAGCCATAGCGCTGCAGTCTCCATTGTCAGGAGCTGTAGGCTGTCCTCTTCACTGTCCCCCAAAATCTCCCATGTGAAAAGGAAGAGATCTTGGTACAGAGTGAATTTTCTGGCTTTGGGAAAACTGATCCATGTAATTTTGCAGGCTCTGCATCCCTTATGAATGGGCCACATTCTTCTGGCTGCATTGGTGTGGCTTGTTTACTCCTCAGTCCTGCCTTCAGCCAGGAATTTAGGGTCCAAACTGAGCAAAGGAGGTGGCCTACTCTAAGGAGCACTCTTGGAGCCTGACAACACATTGATTTCAATACCTTGAAATTACACTTCCTCCAACACGAGGGGAGGATGGGAAAGTGGTCAGAAATAAAGCTAGAATGAAAAAACAAAACCAAAAAACCACTTATGAAATTCAATCAGGAATCCATTCCAGCCAGGGGATTTCCCTCAGGGTCAGTTTGCAATTACAATCTGCAATTTCCACTTCAGTAAGCTCTTTACCCAATTTAGCAGTCTTCGGTCCCCTAGCTGATCCATATTAACGGTTTCCAAAACCTTCAGCATGCACTAGAACTGACTTTTGGTTTCATTTGTATAATCTCCTCTGTGATTTTCCAAACCACACATTTGGTACCTGACAGGTAATCAGCTCAGGAGCATCATTTCCAGCCGTAGGCCCATTGCTCACCATCGATTCCATTAATGTCTTCATTAGGGCAATGGTTTTCAGAGCAAATGGCAGAGTTTTTAAATAATTTACTGTGCCATGTGAGCTGTATGCTGTTGCTGTTGTTTATGAAAGCAATATATGGATCACATGGATACTTTCTGCTGGATGAGGGATTTATTGCTAGCAATTTATACAGCAAACTACAGAATGTTCTTTTCAGCAGTTGGTGAATCTAAATACTTCATTGTGCGGCTGGGCTTCAAAGTTTTTGGAAAGGACTGTTTGGTTAGGAGAAGGACTTTCTAAATATCTGATTAAAAGCTCTAAAGATAGCCTGGCTTTCCTGGGGAAAAGTTAATTTTTAGTGATGCAGTTTATGTGGCTCCCTTAATTAAAAACAATCTGTCCTGGTTTTGTCAGGGATAGAGTTAATTTCCTTCCTAGTAGCTGGTACAGTGCTGTGTTTTGGATTTAGGATGAGAACAATGTTGATAACACACCGATGTTTTAGTTGTTGCTAAGTCGTGCTTACACTAGTCAAGGACTTTTCAGCTTCC
>NW_008794665.1:8942170-8961902 GCF_000699145.1 Aptenodytes forsteri | reverse complement strand
GAGTGAGCGGCTGTGTGGTGCTCAGTTGCCGACTGACTGAGGTTAAACCATGACACAATCTTACACATATGTTTTATATTGGTAAAACTCTATCTATACTAAGAGGAAGGGAACGGTTATGGTTTTAACCTCACTTAAAAATGAAGTTTTCTAGTGCAGGCAAGTCCTCAGACAATTGTTTAGTGAATAGCATTAATAAAATATGTAATAATCAAGGCCTGAACTGGAAGACGTTTCTTCAGGCAACCTCTGTACTGACACGCATACCCCTGCTTCTACACATACATACTTTAATTACCACATTTCAGTGAATACTCCTTTCTATTTAGAAAAGCTACAACCAGTCAGGAACATTGTGGGCTTTACTGTTTCACTTGGGGAAAAAAACCCAAATATTGTCCTCAGAGCCATATTCTGGAGCGTGGCATGGACAAGCAGAGAATGTTAACTTTTGCATCTAGAAAATAAAGAGTTTTACATATGTCTTCAGCACGTTTTTTTTTTCTACCACACTATGTTCTACAAAAGCTGCACAAATTCTGATTCTCAAAATAACTAAACTCTAGAGAATATCTATTGAGGCCAAACAACCAAAGTCCTGTCCCTGATAATGAATGGAGCAGCCGCACTGAAGAGCATCTGGTTAACAAAATTGTGTGGCTGGGTGGCCTAAAACGTTCTCCTGTTTTGCAAATTATTCAGCCAAACAGCAGGGATATAAGAATATTACATTGCTATCTCAAACCAGGCTCCATTTGCTTGGCTAAGTGTAATTTAGCCTTAGTTATTTGTCAAGAAATAATATGTGTACAGCATGATGCTAGCAAGGGTGTAGAGGAGGGAGGCCTCCGCACAGTGCTATGCCAGGAAGTCTGCTAAGAACTGGATCAGCACTTTGGAGATTTATACAACGCAGATTTTCACATCAGTGGTCAGCCTTAAGTAGGGAAGGATTTGCCGAACTTTTTCGGATAGAGAAACTCAGAAAGAGCTTACTTGCTAGGGGAACAGTGGTCTGGCTGGGGCCTTGCTCTAGATGCCCTGTCCATTGGTGTCACTGCCTCCAGAAGAGGAGGAAAGCGGTGCCAGCTCAGCTGAACCGCAAGGCAATGTGTTACAGCCCTTAGGGGAAAGAAGGAGAAGCAGCAAGAGCATACAGCTCTGGGATCATCCTCTGTCTCAGATGTAAAAAAGATGTAAACCAATAAATAATTAACAGTGGGTTGAGCATCCCAGACTAGATTTGGGCTAAATAAGGAGTTTATGTTGAGGGGCAAATTGTATTTAGGCTTTCAGGTTGTGATTCAACATAATGTCTTGTGATCTCCTTATGTCTGATCAGCTGCACCCTCAGGAGATTTGAATCTAAGTGAGAACTGGATTGGACTGCCTGTTGCATCTAAATAAAGGAGCTATTTCCATTTTATGGATTCAGATTCAAACATACTCACTTCATTAGGGCACCTACCAAATATCCAGCTGTTGAGGCAGGCACTATCACTTCTATACTTATTTGTAAAGAGCTTACACTGGGCAGTTGCCTTTAGCCACTGTTGTAAAATAAAGAATATTAGAGCCAATACATAATGGCATATGGCACTGTAGTCCTATGTCTCCATGACTGTAAACAGGAAGACATCAAGTGCATAGATTCACACCTTGTAACTCACAGAAAACTGTAAAGTATTCGTATCCATGGCCTGTGAATCTCTTGTACCCCTGGACTTGTACACTCCCTTAGACTCTGGGCTTCAAGTCAGGGGTGAGGTTGGAGAAATAGTGCTCCTTCCTCACCCCTGTGCTTGTGTGGGAGGTACGGACTGGGATCTCACCAAGATGGGAGACAGGGAAGGACTGCAAAACACTGTATGTAGTCAAGGTCAGAGGGACCACTGTGAACACCTAATCTGATAAAATAGGCTGCATAAAACAGGCTATAGGAAAGGGAAAAATACGTTCCTGTTTGTATTATAAAAAGAGATGATTCATTTTTTTTAAAATGCAAATCACAGTACATCTGTCATCTGAACCATGTTCAGGCTGCAACAGGACTTACACGTTTTCCGCTAGCGGATGTTCTCTCTACGCACTGAAACTGGTGCACCGCAAAGCATACCAAGTAAGTGCTCATGGGAACTGACTTCTCAAAAGTTGTCCGAGTCCAGCCACCGTCCAGCTGTACAGTTTGCTGCAGAAATGGAAAAATAATTAATTTGATTTTTGGAATTGCAAACACATGCAGAAGAGGGTACAACTTTTCTATGAAGGCTGCAACTACATAGGAATGATAAATCACCTCTCCAGGTTTACCTCTTCTGGCATCACATTGCTGATGGCATGAGAACAGACAAAATGTTTTTTCTGCAATACTGCAATACACGAAATGGGACTTTGTTTTTCTGCACTAAATAAGTTCACCTGGTTCTAATTTTGCATCAAGGATTTGACATCATTCACATGCACAGGAATTTTGCCAACAGGATTATTTCAGTGTATGCTAGTGTGTTTTGTTCTTGAAATAGTTGCATAAAATAACATCACTTTGGACAGATCAGAGAAAAGACTGGATTCTCTCCTCTCTTAAATACATGCATCATGTAGGAGTCAGGGATTGCAGAGATGCTACTTAGGATAAAGACCAGCCTAATGAATCTATCCTGAACTCATTCAGATACAAATTAGCACTGCTAATTGGTGGGTTGTTTAAATGTACGTAAGGTTTAGTGTTGATCATAGTTTTTATTTTGTAAATCAATTAAAAACCATTCCTGATTTTCCCAAATGTCCTTAACTCTCAGCTGAACTGTATGACCAAACCTGCAACCTGTTGTATGTGATTCATCCTCTAAATATTTATTTCTGCTATTCATTATCTGCCATTGCCCGTCTGATAATTTTTTTATGTTTCTGAGTGGATAACTGACTTAAATAGGACAAAAACAAACAGCATATAAAAGACACTAACCTTCTACTAGGGATACAATATTTCGGGAGGTTTGTTTGCTATAAATACAATATAAATAAAGCACAGCTAGTGAATGTTACAGGTAATATGATTCCATGAGCAAAAAAACCTTTTCACAGATATATTCACAAACCCCTTTTCACAGAGATATTTGCAATCTACTTTTCCATTTTTTGACTCATTTTGACTCTCTTTTGATTTCTTTTGTTCTTTCAACAAAGTTAGAACTTCAGTGAAAAAAAAGTAAAAAAAATCACTGCAGTGAAAAATGCAAATTAAATGTACAAGTTTCTGATTTTGCTGAGCTGATTTTGCCATGTTGATTACAAAGCTCCACACCACCAAAACTACTACAGGATGTGTAACCCACAACATGCCTTGCATTTACAACCTATTACATTTCCAACTGTTGAAAAGATTTCCCAAAGATCTTTCCCTACTAAGAACAGAACTACTGATCTTGTGAGCACACCGGATGAAAAAGTGCCCTGCTATCCCCCCTTAGTCAAACCTGAGTATGAATCCAGCATAATCTACATTTGAATTTTAGCAAATTAATTAACAAGTGGTAGCTAGCCCTTTGAAAGCTTAATTTTGTATGTCCATACTAGAGGCAAGGTCCACGTGTAAAGGTGTAAAGTAAATCTCAAAACCCACTAAATCTTGATATATCTAGTCTCATCTCTTCATGTTTCTTGCCGGTACCCTCACTTATCTGAGGTCTGTGAGGAAAGGTACAGCAAACACTCTCCTTTCATGTGTTGTTCATCAAAGTGTCTGGTGAGCTTTCAGGTATCATAGATATATTTTTAATAACGATAGGTCAGAGCTTTAAATTTGCAAAGGGTCTGGGAGGCAGCTGTATCAGACTGGTAGTAGTTCTCTCAGCTGCATTGCTAGGGGATAGTTAAGGTTTGGGGGACTCTTTAAATAAAACAGTACACAGTAAAGCAGACCTTTGTTTTCTGGGTGGGGGAATGATTGGAAAGATGCAAATGTCAACAGCCTGGAGGCTGGAAGCTCTTTTTTTCTTTTTTCTTTTTTTTTAAATCTTGGCACTTTATCTCCCACTTCAGAACATATTCATTAGAAATTATACATTGGACTACACATTCAGTTAAACTATTCATTAGAAACTCTCTCAGCTGAAAGTCATTCAATCTTCTTCCAGAGGCCCCAGAGGTAGATAATTGATGCCATTGAATTTCATACAAAACTTGGAATTTGACCCACCAGGTCCAGAAATAGATTATTTAGGAAATTACAGTCATGGTGAACTGACAAGCGTCCACACCCATGAGCTGACAGATGGGATTTCAGATCCTGTGTTATTAGAAATAACAATCCTAGACTTTCTCGCTAGCAGGATCCTTTGCCATTAGATTGTCATCAGCAGACCCCTGCTTTGGAACATTATGTAGTTTCAGTGATTATTTTACCCTTCCCATCTGGGAAGCAGCTGCCTTCCAGAGTATTCCTTCTCAGAGTCCACCTGGTTTGACTGAAGAACCTGCCATTACCTATTTAGTTATTAGAAATAACAATCCTAGACTTTCTCGCTAGCAGGATCCTTTGCCATTAGATTGTCATCAGCAGACCCCTGCTTTGGAACATTATGTAGTTTCAGTGATTATTTTACCCTTCCCATCTGGGAAGCAGCTGCCTTCCAGAGTATTCCTTCTCAGAGTCCACCTGGTTTGACTGAAGAACCTGCCATTAGCTATTTATAGTTAGTAGGGGATGCTCATCTAGAATATCTGAATAGAGGGCCAGCTAGCTAAAGACAAAAGAGACGTTTCATTTCTGCTTTGGATTTGGCTCTGTATTGCCATGTTGTGTGCTGGTGGACCACTGGGAGTCCTAACCAACCAACCAGTCCTGTTTTATGGAATATTTATTAACCATTAGCTTTACAGTGTCTGGATGGTAGAGTCTGTGAATGCACAAGGACCTTGCGATCCATGCTACCTTTCCAATGGCTTTACAGAACCATTCCACTTAGACAGCAGAGTTGGGAAATACATACCTGTACTGGCATGTTTGAAAGTGCTTGGTACGCGTCTTGATGGATGATAGATATGTTGTAAGTTGCCTTTTTGTTGGGCTCGTCAAAGCAAGGAAATGATTTCCGTGCATCTGTTGGCTCATGATCAGTAGCTGCAATGCTCCTTAAACAAACAACACATTGGCAAGCCTTCATTATATACCTTTCAAATCTTATCTGCAATTTCTAAGCATATTTTTTTAGCAATTTCACAAACTAAAGTCAACTACAAATATTTGTGTGTACTTGCCCATTCATAAAAGTAGGTGACATCAGAAATGCACAAGCTGACATCATATAGGCACATATAACATGTATACCTCAAAGTCTGTCATCAACATCCTCTAGGTTTCAGAGCAAAAGGTAAAGCCAATTGCTTACCATGAAATATCTTAGGAGCCAGGCAATAAGATACGAATGAGCCCTCATGGATGGTAAAAATTTTGCTCACCTTCCTGATGATCTTTCCCATTGATTTTTGTGCCTAAAATAAACTACTGGTGGTATCACCTGAAAGGAAATTAAGGTCCTGGTATAGGGATGTTTACTTAAGTCACTCCATGAATTGTTTACCCACTAGAGCATATCTTGGGATTGGTGTCTTGAACATCTCCTGAGAAGACACCCTGGAATTCCATAAGTGCCACTACAATCTCATCCTGCTTGTGTATTTCTTTTTCTACAGTTACCACATACAGTTTTCTGCTGGTGCTGTTATGCTTCCCTGACTCCATTAATGAAACTGCTGGAGAAAGCATGGAAAGTTCAAGTGAACATCCTAGTACATAACTGATGCTACGCTAGCTGTGTTGGGGGGTTTAGAAAGTCATCTCAGTTATGCAAAACCAACTGGAGGAGCTAGACAATAGGGGCCACATTAAAAAATAAGATGAAGGTTGTGAATGTTCGTATCATGTGCTTGTTTCTCACAGCGACATCAGGCTCCCCCATTAATGAACCATACAGTGGCAGAGTGTATCCTCCAGTGATTGATGGTGAAAGGGATCACAGATGCTTCTTCAATTAATCTGGAATGTTGAGCATTTTCTGACAGCACTTCTACAGCTGCTCCAACTATATTAAGGTAGTTTTTCTTTCCAAAAAGTAATTAAAAGTGTACATCATAAATTACAGATCTGCAGCAATCCTACAAGCTCACTTGACAACCAATTTTTCAATGTTTCAGTTGCCCTTGGCATTTCCCTGTGACGGTTAAATACTAAACTGATCATTAGGAACTTGTAGCAGCAAGGGTCATTTGCAAGCCTGATGGAGGTAATATGTCTGGGTTCTTACCGTTCATGTTCATTGGAATAGTAACTCAAAAGTTCATGGGCAGAAAGCACAATGAACATTCACCTTAACATAACTTCAGGCTCAGAGTTTCTTTTGCTTGGTAAATTGTTTGATGTCACTCTCTGCTTTTTGTAGGATTTGAAAGCTATTTCACAATTAAGTTAACTTCAAGTCCCCAGGGCAATATTTCACAGCTATTGCTTAAAAAATTGGCTATATATTTTGACACATTTATATCTTGTTCCTACAGACTGATAACACTGTGATATCTCTGTTGATTTATAAGGTGATAATCCATCTATCCTCATATATTTGTGGAAGCAGACAGACATCAGCAGTGCAAAACCTTAGCACTACCATTCCTATGGGGTAGATGATGAGAACTCCAGGCTATGGCATGCATAGAAGTGGCACTAGAAACATGAAATGCTATAATTTCTCTTCCAAACTGTATAATGTAGTTTTTAGGTAAGATTTTCTTCACTGCTTGGTGGCTTCTGCCCTTCTACTTGCTGTTGATGTCCAGACCTTTAAATGTGAACTAGAGGTGACAGTTGTAAATATCATAGTAATAAGAAGTGAAGATCTGGCTGAGACTGCATCCAGCTGTTGTTCCCAAAATAAAACAGTGCTGCATTTAGAACCATGATGAATTTCCCTTTTTTTTTTCCTCCCAAAGCACAGAGGGTTGGTGCAAAATCCCATCCCCTTGAGCTATTTAAAGCATTTTTCTCCTAGTCTTTCTCTAAATTCAGATTCATCACTGCTTCTGAGAAAATTTTCTCCTTGAGGAAGAAATCCAAGAGTGCTACTTCTGTACACTAAAGAATATTTTGCCTTTCCCTAATCAATAAAATCCTAAATGCAAGTCTCCCTGTTAGAGATGTGCCCAGCTGAGTATCTTTTCTAAGCCTCTTGTTCTCCTCTTATGGAGGACAGCGAGAATTCCTATAAAAGGGAAGCCATACCTTGTCACTAATAGTAATGCAAAATCAAAACCAGCTGCTGTGACATGTTTGTATTATCTGTAATATTAAGGAGAAAAATAAAAGGGGGGTTTAGCACATTCCTTGAGAGGAACTAATGAGTTAAAAGAACCCATTACACAAGGCAAGGACTCTTGTTGTGCTCCTTTCCCTAATGTCTGAAAATAACACAATTGTAACATATTTATGCTCACTGCATCATGCAAAGTAGGGAAGGACTGTTATTTCCCTTTCATCAATGGGGAAATGAAATGCGCAGACAGAGGAATAGCTTTACCAAAGGACTTCAGTGCTTACAGCTGGATTCAGGCACCCACAGGAGGATCTAGGCAGGTCTGTGTCTAAAATCTGCGTTCTCAAAGTTTCTGCTTTCCTGATCCCTACCCGCACGCACAAGTCAATTTAATACCTTGTGTTCCCAAGGTATCTCAAGATCTGCTTCTGGGCATGTCCAAAAGCACCTTTGTCCTGATGGGGATTGTGTGATCTGTCTGAACAGGATTCCCAAATGAGGTGTTCTTATCCCTAAGCATCCCAGCGATCCCAGACTTGCAGGCATGTTCAGCAGATGTCTACCTGTTTTCCACAAAATGTGGTGGGAGATTTGAATCTAAGCAACAGCAGAGCCTGGACTTGTGCCCAGTTTGTAAACAAAAGGCATTATAGCAATGCTTTGGCAAACCTTTGCCTTCACAGATAGACAGCTGGGGAGCAGCTCAGCCCTGGGAGCTGACTTTCCAGTGTTATTAATTCTCTCAAAAGGTCCCACTGCTTCTAACACTGCCCAGAAGGGATGGGGGAGTAGGTTAATTACACGTTGGCTCTCATTTTCACCTCAGCCCCCTTCTCTCTAACATCCGCTATTAATAGACTTGCTTGACTTTTGCTATTACCTGATCTGATTTGTATTTACTTACAACATGACAAAAAAGGAACTATTTGGTTGAAATTTTCCAAGGGTGATGTCTGCCTCAGGCAAAGGTGAAATAAAAAAAACTAATTCCAGTCAGCATTGGTTTTGAGTAGAAAGCCAGGGGAAAGTGCAGTTTTAATAAGTAATAAAACCCTTCCCTCACCGTCCTTCCTCACTCCATCCTATCACCTACTCTCATGGTGCATAGCAGCAACTTGGCTGGTGGTTGCTTTCATTTCAAAGCTGTACTTATCACTATCATGTACATCGCCTCTTCCACCCCCACAAACAATCTGCCCAAACTTAACAAAATGAAAAGCATTTCAGAAATCACCATTCACTCATTCTTATTAGATCCCTTCTCAAGCCTAACAAACAAACTCACATGCTCAAGTTGCTTTCTCTATTGAGTGTTTTCAGACTGCTGGCTAGGATCATCCTTGCAATTGTAGATTCCAGCATCCAAACCAAGAAGTAGGAAGCCTCTTGAAGTGAGCTCACATTTTATGCTTTCTTTAGCTTATGAAGTTCTCCTTTCTTCCTGACGTCAAATGCTTGGTCCTTGTCTTCCTACACTGTCTGGATCTGAGGGATGGGCACTCACCTCTCCTGCTCTGTGACTCAGGAGACCTGTATTCTGGTCCTGCTGTTCTGGAGTTGTGACAGACCTGGGGCAATTCATTTAATATCTAGGTATCCTTCACCAATAAAAAGGAAGTAATACACCTCCACTTAGAAAGATGCTAAGAGGTTACACTCTAAAACTGCTGTGGGGATGTCAGATGCTCAAAGTATAAAACCAAAGCACCTTCTGAGTCAGAGCAATACTGAGGTGTAGATGGAGGAAAACAAGAGGGAAAGAGCTGGCAGGGGTTCAAGCTGTTCTCTATATGGCTTCTTCCCAGATCAGATACCTATATTTAAGTATGAAAAATCAATGCTTGCTTTTTCCTCTGCCTCTTGGATTTGCTGCTGCTGGTGCCTCTCGCTGCTGCTATTCCTGGCATTGCCTGTGAGAGGCTGAATGGAGCTGATGCGACTCTCACTCATGACACCATTGTCCCAGGAGGGCAAACAAGTGCTGTGAAAACACGCCAGTGTTTGTCTCTGTATTCCTGCTACAGGGCCTTGGAAAAGTTTAGCCAAGTTTATCTTCTAGCCATAAAGGCTGGAATTAGTCACTTCAGAAACGTGAATATTGGAAAATGGATGAGTGTCCTCTCCATACGTTAACTGCAAAGAAATGCCTCTGAGCAGCGGGCAATGGCTTTTTCAAGCTTCCACCTTGAAGTAGTGCAGACCTGGGAAGTGGAATGGGTTAAATGAACTGGCAGAGGCTTTGTAATCTTTCAATAACTATTGATATATTAAAAAGGAAGAGCTGGAGCACAAAAAACCCTAGTCAAAGATAACCTTCATTGTTTGGACTTTCCTACCCATAATTTAAATCAGCTGCAGGAGGGACAGGAAAGTTCTGGTTTGGATATTCCTCAGGCTTACAACATCAAGGAGGCACGATGTCAGGAAAACTATCACAAGAGCATTTTGTACTGAAACTTTTACCTTGGGGAGTGACAGGAGAGAGTGGTGAGAGCTGTATGCTATTTATTGTACTACAGAGATAAGAAAAGGCCTCAATCCCTCCAGCTTTCTGAGGGAGCCATTCGTAAAGCTCAGAGGTAACCTGGGACCAGTAGAGTTTGAAAAGGTTTTTCAGAATAATAGTAACAAACCCCTCATCTCTCCACCCCACATTCACTTGTCAACAGGTTTTGAATGCAGCATCTTCCTTAGGGAATGAGAAAATTAAAGAACAGCCCAGAAATGTCAGCAAGTTGGTGAGAGACAAGACTGAGAAGCTGAAACAGGAATAGAGCAGGCCTGAGCAAGTAGAAATAGAGAAGAAAGGTTAATAAATAAAACTGCTTTACTTGATCTGTCCGTTCTCAGTGTAGGTGGTCCTATAAAACCCAACCAGGGAACCATTCAGCCAGCCTTGAAACTTCAGGGTGAGTATATAGGGATCACTTTCATCAGTGACAGAGAGCTCTGCTTCTGCCTTCATCACTATGTACTCTTGCGGCTTGTACCCAAAGCAGTCGTTCAGAGCAATCTGCTGTCCTGAGGATTTCCGGAGTGTGGGCATTTCTGTAATCTTGGTCTCTCGCAGGTGGAGCCACAGGTAGCTGGTAGATTTTTCCAAAGCAATAGAAATACTGACTGTCCCAGTGTAAATGTCTGTCTCCATTTTAGGCTTCATTTCCAGATCATAGTGGACAGGCTTGACATAAGTGGGTAGCCTAAAATGTCTCCAGTCTCCAGTCTCATCATTTTTAGGAGGACAGGGACCCAAATCCACTGGGGGAGGAGGGTCTGTTGGCTGATCTGTTCCCTCTGAAGGTTGCTGAGATTTAGGTCTGCTCAATCCCACGCCAAGCCCCACGGCAAGACCTACAATGACCACGACGCCACAGATGACAGCCACATGCTTTGTCTTCATGCAGTACCTCTTGGACTTCTCGTCCTCAAAATTCATGCCCTCCATCTCTGTTCCTGGGTCTGTTCTCAGAGCAAAACATTAACCATAAAAAAGCTTATTAGTCACTTCAGCACTTGCATTCAGTAAACTCAGCAGACTTGGTTTGTATTTTAATTGTGTAGCTATAGCTGTTCTCTGCCCGTCTCCCCCACCTCGCTTTCCACAAGACACTCAATTAATTAAAGACAACATGCATTTGGAGGAAATGTGAATGATCAAAAGGAGCGCAGCTGGGCTGGGAGACGGAGGGAACCAACACAGAAGAACATTGTTCCTGCCGTGCTCCCCTTATAAGCAGCGCAACCCCACCCCCAGCCCCTCCTGCTCTGGCCTGAGTTAAATATAAAACAGTGCTATGTTAATCAGCAGTTAGGAGATGATCAGATGCCAAAGCTCTGTCAGCAGCTTTCAGAAAGAGTTTGCAGATAGAGGTGTAACTGCTCCAAACCCTCAACCTTTGCCACTACCTCTTCCTTTTTTTCCCCTGCTGTGTCTTGTTTGGGTTTTTGAGGTTTGGATTTTTTTTACTTTTTCCCCTTACTAGCAAAGATTTCCTTGAACTTCCACCCTATAGTTTGTGAAATGACATCTCCAAAGTCTCAAAAATCCAGCAAAAATCACATACATCTTTCAAGGCCTTTTCAACTGTTTCCCCTCTTTTCTAGGCTCATTTACCTTTGCCGAGTAATTCGAGGCAGTCATGGGCAGAAGAGTGCACAGTGGAACAATAAATTTTGATCACTGACTTCAAACTTTAAAACATGTCTAATTCCTCTCCCCCTCTCATAGGGCCAATTTCCAGGAGATTGCTCATAACCATGCATGCAAGCTGGTAGTGTGGGATAGCATTGCCTTGCTGGTCAGCGCAATTACAGTGCTGCCTGTGAACCCTTGCTTTGAGAGACACTTCTAAATATGCAGTTATATGATTTATGTACTAAAGATCTAATTTAGCATTTACTGCATGTCATCATGATGTGGTGCTTCATCAAAACAAATTAATTGCGTAGAGCCTGATTCTGCTTGGGGGAACTTACTGTAAGTAAGGCCTTGCTAAGCCTGCAAGCAAGATGTTGTTAATGCAGTATGAAACAGTACAGCAGTAGTCTTGACCTTGTTTGATGCTGAGCTAAAGGAAAACAGTGTAGAATAGAAACCCCAGTCCCCAGATCTCTTAACACTTTTTCTTCACTTATGGAGCCCACTTGAGTAGATTTTTAATCAGGCACATCAGTTTGGCTTCATGCCTCCTGTTTTAGTTTATTAGGAGACAGATTAACATCACTCTTCACATCAGTTACAACTCTCTGCCTCCTTAGACTCTTTTTTTTTTTTTTTTTTTGAGATGGATGAAGTTTCACCTGGATGGGTTGACTTGGGCCCTAGAATCAGTCAACACATGCTCCGAGTGAGATGCATTGAATCAGGGAAGGAGCTTTTCCAGTATAGACTTCATCCAGTCTGTTTAGAAATGAATCTGCTCACAAGCTTTATAAGTCTCCCTTTGAAATATCGCCAGCCACCACGGGGAGCTTTAGCCACCCAATCCGCATCAGCACTCTTACAGCACACTACTATTTATATAGCATCTTGTTTTAAAGGCAAGGTTTTCCAACAGGAACAGAGAAAAGAAAAGGTCTTTTTTGCAGAGCATCAAGTTAACTCTTACTCAGATATTTTCAGAAGCGAAAAACCAATGCAAAAAAAAATCAAGCAGAAAGCTAAAAATCTGTTTCACATTATGTCTGTTTTTTTTGTTTCCCATTTCTCTGCTGTGATCAAAACTAGATATGACATGGGAAACCAGTGCCCTTTAATGGATTGGGTAAGAATTTAACTTCTAGCAACAGAGCCAGCATTGAAGATCATGGTCTTAACATTTAAAACCATTTCAGCTTTTCTTTTGTTCTGACTGGAGAGGACAAGGAAAAAGAGGGAGAATAAATTTTAAATAAGACATCTTAAGCCAGAGCAGGCCATAAGTGATGAGATAGTAAATGTGTCTTGATTTCAGGCATGCTTTTTACATCACTCCCATTTTCATTGTCTTTAGCTGTGAGGTTTTATGTTACTTTTTTAATCTGAAGATGAAAAATGCTGTTTGAGCTTATAGACTGCAGAGCAGGTTATTTACTGTAAATATGAAGAGAGTTGCAGATTTCTTCACTGGTAACAATTACCTCCCTCAGGAACAGCTAGAAAACATATGTGGATGAGCTTGTCCTAAACAGCAAAAATATATGTATTTCTTATCTTAAGCCTTAAAAACAACACTAGCAGTAAAAGCCATTACAAGCCAATGAGGAGTGACAAACAAATTAGCTCAACAAATAGCAGAGATTATTGGTGTCTTCTGCCAGTCAAGAGCAGTAGTGCAGTTATACGCAAGCTCTAGCATTGATCTTCTCTTTATAAAGACTGAGGTTCAAGCCTAGTTGCAGCCAAAAATAGGTATAATATATTTCTGATAGTGGTAGTTATGAGCAGACTTATCCCTGCCATATCAGAAATATGCTTTGTTCCTAGCTGACACCACTGGGGTCAGCTAGCAGTGCTAAGAAGCTGCCTAGCTGCCAAGGCAGCTAGGGACCAATGACTCAATATACATGTCCAAGGATAAGACAGGGCTCAAACTATTAATTCCTCTACACAGGAGCAATAAAGGAGGGCAGAGGTCCCAAAGGCAATGCCAGTGCTCCCTCTGCTTGCCTGTCTCCAGGCAGAAAGGGGCAGGGAACAGGATCTGCCCCCCCCGAGAGGAGAGCACCATGGTCTTCATCAACAGGGTATAGATACTTTGTCTACTCTCTCCCCACGGGCATAAGATGATGAATCCCCATGTGGAAACTGGAAGAAAGCTCACCCCAAGCTGCTCCAGCATAAACCACAAGCATGACTGCAGGCAAGTGCTGGCCAAGCTTGGAGGGGTTTAAATTGCTTTAGTTTAATTTCTAAAAAGCTGAAAAGAGATTAAAACAATCTTATCAGTCACCTGGACGATGCTAACACCTGCTATCATTTGTTTGGTGTTGATTTTTAATTGAAGCAATTTTGCCTTAAGTTAGGATTTTGTTCTTAGTCTGCACCAGAATTACCACACTAGCTTAACCCTGCCCCTTTGGCTACCTAAAGTGGAGAGGGGTATGAAGTCATCCTGCTCTGTCATGACATTGCTGGTGGGGACATGTACGTGCCTGTAGGAGCAATATCCAGATATCTTTTCAGACAACTACCAGGAATATAAATGAATCCTAATTTTTATGCCCAAATTGTCAGCCATTCATTTCCAATATAATTTCCAATTTTAAGTTTGGAAAATGGAATAAAATTTCCACAGGTGACAGCCAGGATCAGCACTAGCACAGACCTGCTGTAGGCATTCAGGGAGAAGTCACAGTCCCAGGAAATCCTTAATTGAAGCTGACAATGAGAAAAGAGTTGCTCTAGAAAGCATCAAAGACATGTAAATAAATGAAGTATATTAAAAAAAAAAAAGAAAAAAACCCCCCTCCACTGCAACTCACAACAAATGAAACTCCTCCAAGCCAAGTCCATCCTTGGAATAACATGAAACACTTACTGGGCCTATGCCAAGGAGGTCTTTGGCTCCCTGTGTCCAGGGACATTAAGGTGACATGAGGGCAGCAGAATCTAAGGACCTCTGATTTTCTTCTGTTCTCTGAGCTGCCCCTGCTACAAGATTTAGGGATACCATAATAAATGGAGCCTCTCTGCCTCCATCAGGAGGAATCTGGCTCTCTTTATGCTAAACTAACACTCCTTGTTAGATTTGTCATTGCAAAAAAAGAAGGCATGAAGCAATCTGCTGTAGTGACTGCTTTCTGGCAGAGCTGCACTTGTAGACTTCTCCCCTGTGGCCCTCTACCAAAAAAAAGTTTAGGACATTAATTTGGGAAATGTGAAACCGGTTGTGGTGTTCCACCAGGTCACAAATGAACTGTGTCAGAAATAATTCCCTTGTCCAGTGTTTTCCTATGTCTGTAATGACTGATTTTGTCTCCATCTTTGGCTTTGAACACCCTCTAGCAACCATTATCCCCTAGAGTTCACAAGTCTTAGTAATTACTGGCTTGCAGTGGTCCTTGTTCCACTCACAATCTTTTCTATGACAGTTTTTAACTACAAAACAAGTCCTTTTGGTTTGTCTTGTTTGGAAATGCAAATGTTTTGAACTGATTTGAGAAAGACCGTCAGGATTTCTTCAGTCGTAATTGTTTCCCCATTTAGATCTTTGAAATCTGGCCCCAGCTGTGGGGTACTGTCAGCTTTGGTGCCTTGGCAGGACTGCGTTATTTCCTGCTGCAGACTGACGGGCTCCGTATATAACATGTCGGTTGAAGCACAGTGCAGTCCCACCACCTATACTGGGTTCTGCTGTGTTCCCCCAGCAGGTCAGTGCTGGATGTTTTATTTATCACTAGGGTCAAGGCTGAAGCAAGTTACCTCAAAGACTCTTCACAAGGAAGTACTGTGAGTTACCTTTAGTAGAGACTTTATTTCCTTCCATTGTTTTTTTCCTGTTTCAAATTCCTGGATGTAGATTCTGTGCCTTAAAATGTGAATGTCATCTCTTACACTATTTGTGTAAACAAAGCAAGTCAAACTGTATTCATTTGCTTCGCCATATCATATCATATCATATCATATTTAATCTTCCACTGCATTGCTACCAAGATGAGCTTGCTTGGGTTCTTTCATTCTAATCATTAAGCTTTAATACAAAACCAGAACAATGGTCTGGATCCTGGTGAATACAGTTCCAACTTTCCAATTTGAACAAGTTTTATTATTTTTACATTTTAGTACCCCATTTCTTGTCAACACTGGTCATTAAAATTGTTACAGTTTATGGCTCTGTACTTCAAAGTCTATCTTCCAATATGAAATTTCCTTTTTGTCTTAAAAAACATGCCCGAGGAGAGTTCTACTGTATCAACAAAATACAATTTAACTTATATGGACATTCTTTCAAACTCACTCAACATACATCTTGTGTAACAACTTCCTAAGCAAAAGTGAGAAGAGCAACAAGCTTTTATAGTCTAACCTCTAGGATATGTTGGGACACCAGCAGGCCCACAGGAAAACAAAATACTGCAGTTTAGAAATTCAGTGGGAAATTCCCTGATGAACTTCTGGAGGCATTTTATCCTCTTAGAATGAAAAACTTGCTTACCACTCTCTTAACTTTTTTTTGTGAGGGTGATACCTTAGAAGACCTCCTCTCTCCACTTGCAATTCAGGGCACTACTTCTAATCTATCTGATATGAGTTGCAGTTCCCTGAGGTGCCACCTCTGCCCTTGAGCACTGCTGTGTCATTCGGTACCCGGTTATATTGATCCGTTTGTACATCTAGATAGCAGGGCATGAGAAGAAAAGCATTTTGATGGAGGAGAGATGTAAAATTTCCTTCCTACCTTGACTGGCCCCAGCCTGAAACTGTTAACCTTCAGGGCAGGCTTATTTGTATTGCTTTCTCCTTTAGAAGCAGGAGGAAGTTCAGAGGCTGAATAAATGATAACGAAGCATTAGTCAGCCCAGTAATGATGTCTGCTCAGCATGCAGTGATAGTACTAAATCCAAGTATGATACTAGCTTCACTGAGCAGGTAATGGAGATTACTGTGGAAAACAGTATTTTCAGTTGAAGGCATGTTTTCACTTACAGTAAATTGTGGGTTTCTCATCTTACTGAAAAAGATATAGTGGAAATAAAAGAAGGCATCAAACTAACTGGCAAGACAAACAGAATGGAAGGATTAATCATCCTTTTAATCACTAAAAGAGATTAGGACACTGAATCTTGCTCTGTTACAACTGTGTGCACTGGGAGCAATTCCATAACAGTCAATAGCAAAGTGCTTGAGAATCTGCAAAAAGAGCAATAGGATATGATAACAGTGTAAAAATAATGGGTAGCTTAGATTAAGATAGTTTACCTATCCCATAATATAATAGCAAGGAAACTCATAGAGCTTTCAAAGGCAGTAAATTTGACACAGATTAGAAGAAAACCTTTCATGTTAATCTCTCATATATCTCTTTCATAGTGGCATTCATAGTGATGCTGTTTATGAAGCATCCAATGCAAGCCACTGAGAAGCAGAACAGTAGACCGAGAAGATTTCTGATCTGTTCTGCTATATAAATTTATGTGGTCCTTTGCTGCTGAAGGTGCATCAGAAATCATGCTGAATCACAGAAAAATAATTTCTCGCATGATTTCCAGCACTAGAAAAGTCTCATAAATGAAACCAAGTTAATGGAAGAGATGACAGTTAAACATTTTTGCTCAGTTGGAGATGGAATCTCAGAGGAATTGTCTGTCAACATGTATTTAGGTTACTTGCAAGTCTGTTACCTGTTTCATTTTCTTGGCCAGGGTGATGAAGCTGATAAAAGAGAAAACAATTGCAGCGGCATAAACTGTTTCATTTACTATTATATTAAAAAAATCCTTTTTTCCTCCACTTTGTAAACAGGATTGTAGTTATATTAAGGCATTTGAAAATGAATCAAGAGATTGGGGGATGAAAGAAAGTCGACAATTATAGATCTTGTTTCCTTCCCTTCCTCCCCCCCAGTTGAATCTATTTGCCTGCAAAATGGAAATAGAACAAGCTATGTCTTTGGGACTTCAACCACATTTACTTCATCTGTTTTGCCCTGCATGGACTATCTCTCTCTTTCAAAGACTAGCTCTGTCTTCATCAGTCCTTACCTCCCCACAGCCACTGCCAACAGCTGCTGCAGTGGTTGAGAAGATAGACAGAGATCAGTTGACTGATTCCCAGGCAAGTTCGTAAATCACTCGCCACACACACTTTCACAAACAGGTGTGTATGTGAGGGGTGGTGAGGTATATGCACTGGAGTACCAGTTAGCAAGTTTGCCTGAAAGGGAGTGTCACATTAGGAGGAGGGCTCTGACGTGAGTAATATGTATTTGATGTTATTTGGGAGTCATGTCCTTCAGAGCAACAACCAGCCAAATGTTTTCACACAGAAAGAATGCTATAAAATATTTTGTTCTGTTTTAGCAAAACCAAGCTGATCTGGGAGTACAATTTTATTGGCCAACAGTAAGTCCTTATATCTAAATTATTTTTTATTACGAGCAGCAGCAACCAAAATAGTAGGTGTTTCTACACAAGGATGAGGACATCTTTATTCTTCAGGCATATAACGTTATTTTGAGCTTGTATGCAGCAGTACAGGTTGCCAAGAGCATAAATGAACACACCAGGAAAATTTAGCACTTGGTAAAGATTGCACTGAAGAAAAAGCAGCACAAGCAAAATCAATGAAACCCAGGAATTTCAGATCTTACAGATGATCAAAGCAATATTTCATTGTTCTTTTAAAACAAGCTAAGGAGTTGCATCTTTTATATCTAACACCAAATGGAGCCAAAGAGGCTTAGATTTGGGGAAATAATCAAATAGTGCCTTGGGCTATCTGGATCCAATTCAAGGTTTTAACCCCTTGTCCAAGATCTTCTCCACTGATAAGCAGATGTCAAATGAGATTGGATCTTATGCACCAATTCACTTTTAAGTTTGTAGGATCACTGCCTCTGCTGTCCCTGGAGAAGTTTAAGTACTGGTGTTTTACAGGATAAGCTACAGAATGGGATATTGTTGTACAGCCAGGTATTTCCTGCAGAACCTTCTTTCTCGTCTCACTTTAATTCACCTTTTTCTTTTCCTCAAACGCCAATGATAGACTTGAGCAGGAATCTTCCTTTACTAAAAAGAACTTTCTTCCAAGAGCTTCTGGCAATAGAAGCCACAAAAAATACCAACAAACCTAATAAATGAAAATGGATATAAAAGGTAACTTTTCAGCCTTCTGTCCTAATGTCTTTTAGAAATACATACTACTACTTGTATATGCTCTTTTCAGGCTATTTCTGGTTCCTTCTGAAGTCAATAATAACAACATTTCTATTCACTGTAGAGAGACCAAGAAGTAGAGCAGAGAAGTGCAGGCCTACATTTATTACTATGTCTGAGGGGAACGTTTAGACATAGGATGCTTCTTCCTCACAGAACTTTTTTCTATTTATATACTTACATTCAAGAGCAGCTTAATGGCTTTAGACAGAGTAGAGGCTTGGTCCTTGCCCAGAGAGTGCATCTGCTGGTATTAGACACAAGAAAAAAGTAGGGCATTAAAAAATGGAAAGGGAGAATGAAATGAAGTGATAGGACAATTATATCAGCATAGCCACGTACGCAGGTAGGTATGTGCTATTCATCTTGATTATTTGTAATCTGTTGTGGTTTAACCTCAGCCGGCAACTAAGCACCACAGAGCCACCCGTTCACTCCCCTCCGGTGGGATGGGGGAGAGAATTGGCAGGGTAAAAGTGAGAAAACTCGTGGGTTGAGATAAAGGCAGTTTAATAGGTAAAGCAAAAGCTGCACACACAAGCAAAGCAAAACAAGGAATTCATTCACTGCTTCCCATGGGCAGGCAGGTGTTCAGCCATCTCCAGGAAAGCAGGGCTCCATCACACGTAATGGTTACTTGGGAATACAAACGCCATCACTCCAAACGTCCCCCCCTTCCTTCTTCTTCCCCCAGCTTTATATGCTGAGCATGATGTCATATGGTGTGGAATATCCCTTTGGCCAGCTTGGGTCAGCTGTCCTGGCTGTGCCCCCCTCCCAGCCCACCGTGCACCTGCAGCCTTCTGTAGAGGGAATACAAACGCCATCACTCCAAACGTCCCCCCCTTCCTTCTTCTTCCCCCAGCTTTATATGCTGAGCATGATGTCATATGGTGTGGAATCTCCCTTTGGCCAGCTTGGGTCAGCTGTCCTGGCTGTGCCCCCCTCCCAGCCCACCGTGCACCTGCAGCCTTCTGTAGAGCAGTCAGTAGAGCATGGGAAGCTGAGAAGTCCTTGACTAGTGTAAGCACTACCTAGCAACAACTAAAACATTGGTGCGTTAAACATTGTTC
>NW_008794665.1:8936419-8940764 GCF_000699145.1 Aptenodytes forsteri | reverse complement strand
GTGGAATATCCCTTTGGCCAGCTTGGGTCAGCTGTCCTGGCTGTGCCCCCCTCCCAGCCCACCGTGCACCTGCAGCCTTCTGTAGAGCAGTCAGTAGAGCATGGGAAGCTGAGAAGTCCTTGACTAGTGTAAGCACTACCTAGCAACAACTAAAACATTGGTGCGTTATCAACATTGTTCTCACCCTAAATCCAAAACACAGCACCGTGCCAGCTACTAGGAAGGAAATTAACTCTATCCCTGCCAAAATCAGGACAAATCCAACATATGTAATTCATATTACATGTAATTCATATTACATGACAGGCTCTCATTCTGTTGGTTTGCTTCTCATAATGACACATGACTTTAAATGAAGTTCTTTTAAATGAAATAATTCCATTAAAATATCTGCTCAGCTGAGAAGAGCACTTATCGGACTTTCGGACAAAGCAATTGCCAGCTGCATTATCAGGACTCATACCTATGGTGCAACCAACAATGTTTTTCAATTCTGGTGAGTCAGTCTAAAGATTAAAAAGTCAAAGGACAAACTGTTCAGTTTTACAATGATCATAGCTTACTTTTCCAAGAAAAGAAATTTGGTTCTGAAGCATATACTTAGGGTACCAATAAAGCAAGGTGCAATCTACTTAACTCCTCCTCACACCTTAAGTTCCATGTGATTTTTAGAATGGAAATGACATTTTTTTGAGGAAGATACACTACTACAGTGATACACAGCAACAAAAAGCTCTCTCAGAGACAGAACTTTAATAATTTTCTTAAGTTTATATAAAAATTTGCGCATCAAGTTGACTATGACATAAGGGCATCTCTGTACAAGATCTGAGTCTGTCTACTCCAGTTGGAGGGTCAGCCAGTTTTTTCCAAAAGCTATGCCACCCTCTTCCTTCCGTCTAGTTTGGTCTGTAACATCTCTATTACTGACAGAGAGGTTCACATCTTCAGACATGGCCCATAGGAGGGAAAAAATTGGAAAAGGAGCTAAAGCTACTCACAAGTTATGGAGAGGCTCAAAACAATGCTGTCTTTGTAGTCAACTAGAAAGTTGTTAATGTAAAAGGACACTGAAACGCCCAGTCCTTCCTGCTTACTATTCTAATTGTCCGTTATCCCAGACCAGGACAGATACCTGAATTGCTGATATTCTGGGGATATTTTGCCTGGATTGCAAAGCAATGCTTCTGACTATGTGGAACGTTTTAATGGTGCTGTTTTAACAGTACCAGGTAAAAAAACCCTAAATGTTCTAGACAGAGAAATAGAAAGGGCTTTTTCTGCTTTGCCAAGGTGGGGTTTGGTTTTCTTAACTCTTATCTTCCTATAAGAGATAGCTGCACATTTAGTGCTAGAAAGAAAGAAGAGTTCATAGCCTTGCCTTCATGCAGACTCAGTTTAACATGCTGCACAAGCTGTTCCCTATTGTTCTGTGGCAATATTTTGGCACACACTCAGCTGAGACTCCCAGATTCACATGGAGCATTTAAACAAGTGGCCCAGTTTTTCAAGTGCTTCCTAGTGAACTTAAGCATCCAATTTAACTCTGAATCTTCAGGAAAAAAAAAAGACGACCAAAATTGTAATTTAATTTAATATTTTTTGTGAAGAAAAAGCAAGCAAGAAGATAAGTAGTAAAAAAAAAAGTCAGCGCATGCTTTCCAAGGTTATCCTGAAAGCTTATATGTATTACAAGCTGCAGCTCTGCACTCCTGGAATCCTGTCAAAAATGGTGTTATACCCCTGACTATATCTAGAATTGCAGGCAGAAATACAGCCTCATTTTAACAAAAAGATGAGTTCTGGTTATGCTTGTCTGATCATTTGGATTATTTCCATCGCCACATTGAGCTTGGTGTCTGCGCTCACACCATGCCAGCCCTTCCCTGCAGTACAGTAGGACTCAGGACTTTCTGTCTCCTGCAATATACTGAAAAAGTCCTGCAGAGAGGAAAGTTGCTATGTTGTTTCAGGTCATGCACGTGACCAGCAGCGGTGTCCAAGCAAATTCTCTCTATGGCCTATTAGTGCCTTTTATCTGATGACTGTAAGTGCAGGGCTCAGAGGAGGACTCTGATATCTGGCTCTGTCATTCCACCAGCACTAATCCGCAGCCTCACCCAGGGCAGAGCACCCAGCGTAGCAGGGATTAGAGCAATTCTCCCGAGCGGTGCTGATCCCACATATCAGCCCTGTATCACAGCCTCTCTGAGCAGCCAAGTGGGATACTGTCTGTCCCGACAAGGGATACTGTCTGTCCGTGCTGTCTGCTAACCAAGTCCCTGGGAACTAGCTCAGTTCAGATAGACCATCATTTCTACTGTCTCTGATTCGTTTCTGCAACACAAATACAGTGTCTCCTCAAACCTTTGCATTCCTCTTTTGGGGTCAGTAAAGACCCTCACCCATCAATGCCTTTTGCAAGAGGAAAATTCTAAAATTCAGTTTCTCGGGTGTTTTCCAGCACACGTTCGCAGCTTTAGGAGTGTCAGAAATCATTGTAACAAGGGAAAGAAAGTGCTTTTATGCAGCAAATCACTAAAGCCACCTCCCCCCTGGGAACAGCATGAACTAGTCTCTTAAATACAGTTCCAAATCCCTTGATCTGCTGGGATTTACGACCTCACCCAGAAAGCAAGGGGTGAAGCCAGGCAATGACCAGGGAGCAAAGGAAAATGCCTCAACTGCTTTGAATAAAAGGGCTGGGAAGAGGGTGGCCAAAGGAGGTGGTGGCTAAAAGAACTTGCTTTCTAAGGTGAGGCCTGATGACTGAGTAAGATTTCTGTATATCTGCTATGGAGGATGGATATAGGTAAAAACATTTCCCTGGATGGGCAGTTAATGAGGCAACCTGGTTGGTTTTGGTTGGTTTATTTTTGGCACCTGTGTGACTAAGTGACAGATGTATAACACTTCAGATTCAATTTCCCTGTGCTAATGTTATACACGCAGCGCCTTGTGTCCATCTCCCATCAACATAGAAGCAGCCAGGACCAGACCTGTGTTTATGCCTGTCCCCAGAGCTGTGTGATTATTTCTATACTTTAGATAATTGAATTCCAAAAATTGTGAGCTAAGCGACCTGGCAGCAGTGGAAATGTGGCTCTGAAGGATTTTTTTATCAGATTATGATTTACTTTCCTGTTCCAGCAAGTGGAAACCCATGCTGCTTTCCTGAGCTGCCTATCTTGAAAAGGTACTTTTGCTATTCTCATGAGGACAAGCTTCCATTGTCTTACTCTGTGGCAACTTCATTGCTCATTTATAAAAAGGAACAGATGTTTCACTCACATACCAATGAAGAACAGGTGTGGAGAATAAAATTATTTCCTCCTGATTTAATATTTTTTCGCTTTCTTCACACTAGCTTCTCTGTGAAGATAATCCACTCCCCTGTTGGCCAGCTGCTCAGACTGGAGTGGAAAAGCCAGGCTGTGCTCCCTCCCATGCATGCTGCCCTGAGAACATCTGGATTTAACACTCCTGTTCTCTTCAATGCCCAGAAGTACAAAACAGATGACTTTTTGCAGCTGTATAAAGGTGGCAGTGAGGGAACCTGAATCAATATGCCTGATTACGCAAATGGTGTCAAGGTACTGTCCTGTTTTAGACTTGTACTGATAGATTTGCAGTGTTTTGAGTATAGGTAGCCACAGCTGTTGGCTCTAAGAGCAGCATGTTGCTTAAATGGAAACTGGGTATTCATTTTCAGAGGGATTCCTGTACTATAGTACTGCAATTAGTCTTCTAGTTAAACAGGTTAATAGTTTACTCAGGATTCACCAGTATGTTTTGAAATGCTAGAAATGGTTTATGACATTATGAAATTATATTATATTATGAAATAATATTATGAAATTATTTTATAATTATATTATATTATAATACAACATTATATATTATATTGCATTATATTATATTATGAAATATATTTAGAAATGCTAGAAAAGGAGAGTTTATGACCTTTGGAAGAAGGGGCAGGCAACTCAGGACGACTACAAAGGTGTCATGTGGTTATGCAGGGAGAAAATTAGAAGGGCCAAAGCCCAACTAGAACTTAATCTGGCTATTGCTGTAAGACAATAAAAAATGCTTCTATAAATACGTTAACAAAAAAAGAAAGGCTAAGGAGAATCTCTATGCTCTCTTAGATGCCAGGGGAATCATAGTAACAAAGGATGAGGAAAAGGCTGAGGTACTTAATGCCTTCTTTGCCTCAGTCTTTAATAGTAAGACCAGTTGTTCTTGGGGTACCCAGCCCCCTTAGCTGGAAGACAGGGATGGGCAGCAGAATGGAGCCCCCATAATCCAAGGGGAAATGGTTAGCAACCTGCTACACCACTCA
>NW_008794665.1:8868687-8934936 GCF_000699145.1 Aptenodytes forsteri | reverse complement strand
ACTTGATGATCTTAAAGGTCTTTTCCAACCTAAACGATCCTATGATTCTGTGATCTTATTACATGTAGTTGGACTTTATTCTTTCATCAGGAGTGGCTTTAACAGTTGTCCAATTACACAGAAATAGCATTAGTGTTCTCATATATGGAAAGTAGAGCAAGTATAAAAAATAGACTGATATTTATGTTTATTACCACAGAAAGATTTTAAAAGGTGCCCTTCAGCTAAATAACCTCAAAGTTGTACGAACAAGGCCCTAAGTTTCAAATGCTATTTTGTTTGGGAGATTACCCAGCACATGACTGTTAACTTCTGTGATTTAGGTGCATCCTTCAGTGATTGTTTTTGTTAAAAAGAAACCAACAGGCTAAAAGGACAGGCTCTTACTGCATTTATATGACCTCCCTCTACTCATGCAAAAAGCAGAATGATGTTTCCCTGCCATCCCATTCTGAAGTTAGATGTTTAACATTGCTAATACTTAAGGAGCACTTGGTCATTCTGGTTCTGAAATGTACTTTTTATGAAGTGAACTGTGCTACTTCTTTTTACAACCTAGCTGTTTTTAGAGCCAGACTCCAACATTTCATTACCGCATAACTTAAACTGCAACATTGCTTGTGCTGCAAGTTACTTCTCTGGAATGAAAAAGGAACCTACTCCATTAAAATGCTCAAAGTGCTGACATACACAGGATTCATTTGCAAGACAATATACAGGCACCCAAAAGTTTAGCTGTTCAGATCCTTCATACTTATTCTGGTGCCATCCAAGAGAAGTGCTGTACTTTCTAGAATATGACTGTGGAGTCTCAGTTCACACTTTGCTGACACTATTCCTGTTGCGGTCATTTTTCCAAAGCGGTGAGAGGTACACTCACGTCAGTTGCTTTCTCATCTCATCTGAAGTTGTTCCCCTCAACTCCATTATGCCATGACTGACTGTGCTCAATCTTTGAGTCCTGGTCAACAATATACCTGTATAGTACTTCTTGTCAAGGTCTTAATTTCGTCTTTCTTGGTATTTTCCAGTAGGCAATGTTAATGTTTCTTTCAAAGACCTTTCAGGAGGGAGCACTTGCAGAAGAGAGATGTTTAGTGGAGATGCTTACAAGCCTTTCTCCATGCACAGGGCTAAAGTACTATCTTTAGTGGCAGTTTCTGCACAACATACAGTAAAATGATAAAACTCATATTCTTTAGGGAGGAGTTAATAGGAAAAGCCTGTAGGCTTTCCATATCAGACTACACAGCAGATAGTACAGCTTGCCCTGCCATGAAATGCTAGGCTCCAAGCTGGCAAAGCATGCTGGTACTCTGGGTTAGCAAATCAGAAATATCATAAGTAGATTAAATTTTTACTGGGGAAAGAAGGATGTCGAATGAAGAAAGGTTCATGTTCACATTGACGAACTGAATGAGAGTATAATCTGTGTAATGAATAGAAGGAAAGAGTGCTGTGAACAAAGGCAACATGCATTTCATAGGAGCAACGTGAGACCTCTTGTCTTGCACTTGCTTTAAAGAAATAATGAATTTACTTGACATACCTTTTTTTCTAACATTATGCTAATGATGATTAGTACAGTGCTTACTTTTCATATTCTGGAAGTTTCAGTGCAAAAAGAAGAAATCAGTTTACTGTAAGTATTTTGACAGTTATTAAAGAAACATTCACAATTCAGGAGACCTGAATACAGTAGCCTCTTAATAAAAATCAAATCCAATGCTCCTATAAGATATTCTCCTGTTATTACTACGTCTGGATACAAGACAGATTTTACAAGACTTCAGTTTCCATGACCAGGAAGTTTCTGGATTAGTATTTAACCTCTGTCCAGCCCCTTCACTGCCTAACTTTCTGTCAGAAAGAAGTGTACAAGAGCTCCTATTAACATTATAAACAGAGGAGCCAACATCCTTTGAGCCACTTGTAAAACTGGTACAATGATGTGACTTTTGAATTAATACTTCTTTCCACAGTGTATGTGTGGCAGCATCAGGAGATGTCACACCCATTACTGGTAGCTTACAGCTCAGCATACGAAGGTTTCTGCTGAGATTAGATATTTTTATGCAAGGTACTTAAAAACAAGCAAACCAACGACAGCTCCAAATTCTTAAGTAGTGTTAACTGAAGACAAAACAATAAAATGTTATATTGTACAATAAACAGAACGTAAGAGCATAGCCTTGGAGTTTGACTACAGGTAAGTATTGCTGAAAACATTTCTTCAACCTGGGAGCATCTTAGATTTAAGATTGAAATCCTCCCTCCCTCCCTCCTCTATCTCTAATAGAAGGTTTGCAAAACTTTGCATGGCCACAAAACAGATATTTGGCATGTTTCAGGACTGGCAGTTTTTCCTCAAACCCTAATTATTTCCTTGGCTGCAATTTTGGACTTCAGAGTAGGCTGCTTTTGGTGTCAAGGAAGAAGCTGTCTTTCCTCAAAGGAAAAGCCACAGACTTCCTGGTCATAGCACCAAAAACTCAGCATCCCTTGAGGAAAGTCCCCACCCTTAAAAGTGAGATTTCTGACAGAGCACCAGGGCGGCTCCGGCTCCTGCTCCTGCTCCTCCCACCACATGGGTGCCTACAGTGATGAGGCAGGGCTGGGGTCTAGTTGGGAAGTCAGTCCACACTGTGAGAGTCCTTAGGCAGGCACAGGCTGTGACAGAGCTTGAAGAAGGGAGTAAAAGCCCAACCTGATCCTAAATAGGCCTAAATAGGGCCCCAATAGGTAGGGCTGGGAGTCTCAGGTGAGGCTGGTCAGGGCCATAAAGGCCTGTTAGTGCACTCCAGGCCTGACACAGAGGTGCAAAAATGGCTTTTGTTTCTTGCAAAGCATTGAAATGGCTAGTGTGTGTTGGAGCAGGGGTGAGATTCAATGTTTCTGACAGTGCCAAGAGGTCTTGAACAATAACTTTGATGAGGACTTTTTTTGATGAGGAATAAAAAGGGAAGCTTTGCGAAAGTACTGATTACCATGATCAGTTGCAATGACTTCAAAACAAGGAAGGAAAAAATGAAGTTGCTTGTTTAGCAGCAAATAGGAAAGTGCTTAGCAAGAGACTCCCTTAAGGAATTCATAGTACCTTTAGCCAGGCAGAACTTGCCAAGATCTAAATTACAGATGAAACACGCACCAGAGATAAGAAAAAGCAAGGTTAGTGAAAAGCATGATGCACAAATGACTTCGATAACTTTGAAAAATGTATGATAGTTTTAGCAATTTCTGCATGGCTATTGTATATGTGGAACAGCATTACAAAAGGATTCAACTCCGTAACGACACAGTAAATTGGGAACCTAGCATTCCCACTTTAGTGATAATTTGTGGTGGGTTGGACTATACAGCACTGCACAGAGCTGCATAGGGACACTCAAGCCAGTTCTGAATGACCTGGTAGGCAGAGTCACTTACCTAATATGCTGTATTGTTCCTGTTTCAAATGAACTACCTTGATTATCCACCTGTGTGGCACAGCAATGCAGCCAGGAGAGATGTGTCAGAGTGGGAATAAGAATTCAGGATTCCTTCTTTGTAGCCTTGCAATCTTTGAAGACTTAGAAATCACCACAAAGTATGCTTTTGCTTTGGTACTGCAGGATAAGTAGAAAGAGTTGGGTACAACAGCTGAGAAATCAGGACTATCAGTGGAGCTGAAAGAGTGTGTGGATGCATATTGCAATTTCTGTTGGGCTGCAGAAGTGGCTGGATTGGCTGAAAGAATAGCTGCTCGCAGGGTATGCCTCATCAGGGAGCCTTGGAAGTTGTGAGGATGGAAGACACAGGCACCACAGAGCTTCTGTGAGTGCACCACATAAATAGTGACTTAAGACATCTGTCCTGGGGAAGAAAAAACTTTTTAAGCTCTAGAGTGTGATAAGACTTCAGGGCCACAGGAAGAAAACGTGCACAGGTGCAGTAGGACTGTATACCTGTTAAATTCTATGTGTGGGACACGCCTTTGGGGGGATCGATATGGCACGCACTGTATTAACAACATGGCCTGGAGAGGAGGAAGCAAGGACTGCATGGATCGTTCCTTTCAAAGGAGCTCTGTGGGGGCTGTATTTCTGACACCCAAATGCAGCAGCTGCAGGATGAGGAGGAGAACAGATCCTGCATGTCCCAAAGGGTATTTATTTGACCTCTGCTGCCTGCCTAAGACTTGAATTGGGTGCTTCATTTCCACCTTGGATGTAGGACTAGTTCTTCCTAGAATTCAGTGCTGGGACTAGCTAAATGGGCTTGGAACAGAAGCAGCAAGGGAGGGAAGAGTCTTCCTGTGCATCCTCACTTGCTCACTCATGTGGCAGCTGGGAATAGCTTGGACTTTGATATCTGTCTGCTACTTAATAGACAGAAAGGAAAGGTATAACTAGTACTTACAGTGAGCATGAATACAAGCTACGTCAGCTCTAACCTTAACAAAAAGATTGGATGTGTTTTCCATTGTTAGACAGCTCTTCCAAAGGAGCCTAGCTGCTCACATTACTCCCACTATTAGAAATTAAGTAAGTGCAATAGCTGGTTTCCAAGGACACTAGACTTCCTTGACTTTTTGCATTCTTCAGGCTCGCTCTTCCTATTTTATTATTCATGTGACTAGAATTTCCCTTGTTCCAGTACTAGACTCCAAACTTCCAAAGTGTTTTTTGGGTTATACTCAATCTGTGCAGTCAAATGTTTATACAGTCCCTTCTACTAAAGTTATTAGTGCTCGTTCTCTTTTCTTTCCTGCTTTTTATTTTTCCTCATCAGAACTATTTTATAAGCTGGAATAATCAAGCCCAGTTTCATTAAGTCTGCAACCAATGTTTTTATTTCAGCACCTGTTCCTCTCCTACTGAAAGGGCAGGGATGCGTTGAAAGTCTAACGCTGATGCTCTGCTTTGGTTTCAGGGCTTCTGAGCAAAAAGTTTTAACAAGAGTGAGGTTCTGTCATGTCAGTGAGAGCAGAATTTTTTATTCTGAATGTGTTGGTACCAGGAGATGCCTGTCATGTTCCTGGAGGCAAAGTCCTTTTCTTACATTGTGAACAGGAATTTCTGTTTACAGGAAAGAAAATGAAGCTTCCATTTTATTAGTTATCTGATTGCAAGATTTTAATGATCTTCCCTGAGACTAATTCCCTTTCTTCTAAAGCACAGCAGCACTGCAAAATAGATAATTGTGTTGTATGCCATAAAATCTACCAATGCCAATTATTTTTGATCAAAATACACCTGTATGAAGTGCACATGATTACTTCACAGATGTTTATATGTGAGCATTTTCTCAGTCTCATGACTGCAGAAAAGATGGGTCAGATTCTGTCACTGTTATGCCACTTGAGATACCAAGAAAGTAGAAGACTGACATAAACACTAAGCCTGAAGTTCCTGCTGAAGTGCAGAACTGTCAAGGAGAACAGAAGCTAACATAGATACTTGATTTCAAAAGAAGAGGTGTAGGTTCTTCACTGAAACTGGTCTGATTTAACGTTAGGGATCAATGGGACCCTCATCTGCCTCCAACAGAGAGTTCTATTTACCATCTCCCCTCTGGAAGCAGCAGCTCTTACATCCCGATATACCTCAAGTTTGCTCCACTTTGCCTGAAAGCATGCTTATAGGTTACTGAGTTCTATGTAAAAGTTGTAACATATAAACATGCAAACTTAATGACTGCCATCTTAGTCTCTTAGATACTGCAATGACAAATCTGTTACAGCACCACTGTATTAGGCACATCTATATTCAAAATAACTATTAAGCTTTATCTTTACCTAATAAATGGCAATATCTCAATAGCCTAAAGATTGCACCTTAATATTTAATTGATATCCTCTATTGCTGAACTTATGGAAAGTCCCAGTGACTGGGAAAAATCAGATGGTTAGGGAAAGCATTGTCCATTCTTAAGGCTAAAGTGATGGATGAACCCACAGAAGGTCCCAGTTATATGAGCTGCTCAGTTATAGATCTCCTTTGAGCTTGGACAAATTGCAGAGCATCTCAACCTTTCAGGGCTTCAGCCATGTCTAAAGTTTCCATGGAAATCTGTGAGATGAACATACATGGAGAAACTGGACTGGAACCTACAGGTGTGACTATAAGTAATGTGATGTTTTACCACATTGTAGATTTGTGGCTTGGATACCAGTAATCAGGCTGATACGACAGACAGTTAATTAAGATATTGCTCTTTCTATACCACTTTTTTGATAGCAAATAAGTGCAGTTAATTGCATTGTGTATGCAAGCTTGTTTGAGCAAGGAAAATGCTGTTTATTCCACGTTTGCCCACATGAGCTTCTGTGTGCATAAGAGCATTTCTCTTCTTTTAAACTGCTCTGCTAACTTAATAACAGGTCCTTTCTTTCCAATGCATTTGACAGCAAAGACTCGGTAACTGTTATTAGTGCTCAGCTACTGTGGAATTGTGCTGGGATATTACAATTGTACCTTAGTCCCTGGGAAAATTATTGCAACAGTGTGCTTCCTGGTCCATATCTAAGGAAAAATTAGCTTTACATAATCCTCACTTTTCAATTCTTGGATTTTGAAATAGGAAGTTCCTAGGTAGATATCTGTGTATTTACAATATCTATTTTCATATGATGCTATTATTTAAGTTCTTAATTACTCATTTAACTGCAGTGCCTTCCTGTTCTCATTTCCAAAGAGTCATAGTGTGATGCAGCTGAATGGCAAGAAATCTTCCCTTTTCATTCAGCTGTCAGCTCTCCTTTGGCTGGAGAAAGACTTAACTATGGTGGGATGATAGGGTTTCATGTGCTGCAGCTGGCAATCTGAGCTCGGGGCAGAAGATGAGCACTGAGTACCATTTGCTTTTGTGGCTGATACGGGGCTGGGGCAGACTCCTTGCTGGGGTGGGTCACTGTCCAAAGTGGAGGAAGATCTCTGAGTGAAGGTGAACACCAGAGAGGTACAGGGGCTGTTTTCCTCCTGCTAACAAAGCTGACAGTTGCTGATTATTAGTACTGCTGTGGACTAGCATTGAATGTGCTCCTTTGTAAAAGGTGAAAGAGGGGCTCTCTCAAGAGAATAGAGCATCCCATTGGCCTTGTCTGTATTTTATGTTCCTCTTGAACACTGCTCTCCTATGCTGTCGGCTAGCTGAGGGACATGTTAACTCTGAATCCAAATGCAAGGGTAGCAAGAAAATCTTCTGGAGGCAGAGGCTTGAACTTGTATGGTTGTTGCCACACTAAAGCTCTGATACTTATTGTTAGATTCTTTAGGCACTCTTACAGCACAATAAATACAGAGGTATCTGCAGATGCATAAGGGTATTTCCTACATGTTGCAAAGTAAGATATATACTCATAGCATCACATCAATTTTTCTGTACTGTCTAAACCAAGTAATATTCATATAGTACAGATTTATATCAGAAAATTCCATTTACTTCTTTCATACTTTAAAGAGATGTAGTCTAGGTTTAAAGGGTGCAATAATGTTTAATTTAGTTAGAGTATGCCCTGCTCCTTAGATATCCTTGTGTTAAAGATCAGTATTATTGCTAATACAGGTTAGTCTTACAAAACTAAAAGGCAGCTATAAAAACTTTAACGTAAGTTCAGGAAGTTCAGCTCAGGGATAGCCTCTACTATTGCAACACTAAGAAATATAGAGGGAATGGTGAGATCAGATCAGAAAGTAGAGATTTCATCTGTTCTGTAATTTGCTGCTGACATCAGTTGGCAGGGAAATAATCATTAACAGGATTAATGCAGTAAAGATTATACCATCTCTGTGATTTTTTTTTACTCTTCCCCTAGCGTGACAAACTTTAACCAAGTTTCCTCGGTGAAGACCAATATAGATAAAAGAGGAGAATTGCAGGAAGTATTCTGAGGCAAGGGTCTATTTCTTTGTCAATCCACTTTTTTCTTCATGATCTCTGATTTTGCAGTGTAAGGGCTTGCACGAGCTGCATTCACATCACTCATGGTATACAGCCACTTCCTTGTGGTAATGGCCTGGCGCAGAGGCAAGGCTTCTTATCATCAATTGTGGATTGATCTAAAAAGCTGGAAGCCTGATCATAGTGATATGAAAGGATCAGAGAACAAATTACAGATAAATATTCTTGTTTGTGTTTCCAGGGACCTCAGTGAAAAACATTCTCCTTATCTTCAGAGGGGTTATTAGCAGCTGCTCAGCTTCCACGTCTTCAGTAGGTATCCCAGAAGGAATGGACTCATAGTGGGATCCCATTGAAACAAGCAGTGCTGTGACCCTGCTAGGAAAGAACCAGGTCCTCCAAACATTGAAGAGGAGCCAGCAACTAATAGTGTACTGTCACTGATTTTTTTTCTGAGATTGACAAAAATTCAGTGACAACAATCTCATTGACTTTAAGAGTCAAGAAACCCTTTTTCAGAGAGGTCTTTATCACAAGTACTAAAGCTACTTCAACTGGGGGAGCCTTGTGTGTCTGACACTTTCATGTTTCTCCTACACAGAATTTTAACACCATTTAAAAACTTGGTTCTTTTCCTCATGTCACTAGTCTTAAATTCAGACACAATGTAAGGAATTTCGCCTTGTCATGTATGTAGAAAGAGGTGCTGGTAAGCAAGATCTAATATTGCCTTAATGTTTCCTCACAGGACTGGAACAGAGAAGGATCTGGACGACAAATGGTGTTTTATCTTTAAGGCTCTGTAAATTCTCCCCGAGCTGGGATGAAGGGACTATTTTAACCTCAGCCTTCCTTTTTTACCTTGTTTCATCTTCTTCTGTGATTCCAATGAATTTTATCTTAGTGAGATATTTTCCTTATTATATCTCTTGAGCTCTGGACCATAAACCAGAAGATTTTATTATAGTCTAATGAGGCTTTTAAAAGATTCAATAATTATCAAAATTCTTGTAACAAATTTTACAAACAGGCCTTTTCTAATACACTCCTAATCAGAAAACTTCAGTGGGTGTTAGTTGTAGGCCTGCTAACTTTGGTGTATTCCTAATGAGTTCTCTTAGCCTTCAGGCTTGGGGTAGGATCCATAATTCTTCTTGTTCTTGCTAATAACAATGACCCAGTTAAGTTATTTGAGAAGAAGGGGGTTCATCTGTACCTCAGAGTGTCATCTCAGGACAGTGGAGATGGCTCTGTTCGTATGTTTGACTTCTTGCTGTGATACGGGGAATACTTTACTACTAGGAGACAGGCCTTCCTCAAAACAAAAAATGTAACCAGTCCAGAAGCTATTTTTTAAAATTGTTTTATTATTTTGGGGTTTCTATTGTTTTGTTATTTTATAATAATTTTATACTATTATATGCCAGGAATCCTTCATTCTACCAAGGGTCCCTTGTCACAAGGGGCTGAGCAGGGTTCTTGTGTGTCCCCAGATGTTGCCAGTTGAATATGGTCTGACATTGGGTTTCCTAACAGTGCAGAGGCAGAAGTGGATAATGCGGTGCCCGATACGAATCTACACCTAGTGGTCGTGTAAGATATGACCATCTAAAACAGTGAATCTAAAAGGTCTGCTATTACAGTAACAGAAATGTTACATTTCTAACACTCAGACTATGTGGAGTTTGTCACCCTCCATAGTGTCCTGGCCTTTAGATATGAAATTCCGTTGAAGACTACGTGCTGTCAATCTGCAGCCGTACAAATGAGACAAGAATTTTCCTGAGTACTCTGAGAGGCCCAGAAAAAGCAAGATGCTATTGTCACAGATAATGTGTTTTCCTTCATGTTATAACAGCAAGCATGTCCTCAGTCAACCCTGTATGGCGTACAGTGGTGGTGACATAGTGACATATTCTGGCAGTCTACATGGCAGTACATACTTAGCTGCTGGAGCTCTTGTGGATGGACTACACAGCCATATCCCTGGAGGTAGATTAATACGAATGATTTGTAATAATTACTGTGGCCACAACTATGAAGGACGGCACTGAGTTTTTCCTTACTGCTCATGCAGAATAGAGCTGTCATAGACATTTTATGGTCAGTACACTTTGAATCTTATGTATCTTGCTATAATAATTGTAACATAAATATTCCCACATGAATATTTAAGAAACTGCTTTCCTTTGGTATTGTATGGCATTTGCATAATTATCACTGAAATTTGTGGCAGATTCAAACTGTCAAGTCTGTTTACATTGCAGTGGAAAAGTATTTACCGATCCGTACAAATGTTACATTTGCATCTGTAACAGAAAACACATACCTCTTCAGTTTGCTAATGAGAAAAATTATACATCTGTTTAAAGAAACTTTGTCAGAGGCAGAGCTGGCATTTTCCATATCTCATTAATGTATGGATACACTTGTTTCCCCCCTGGAATTTCAGTCAACTGTGACAACATGTTGTTGGGGAAATCGAGTGGTGCCAGAATTTATATGAAGTATTAAACCCCAGGCTTCTGAGCCATTGGCTTATAATAGTCACTGTGTCATGTGGCTGGCCAAGTAACAAGTACAGCATTAATACAGGATTTAAAACTATAAGAACAAAATAAATGGGACATTGTCCTGTTCTTTAAAGGGGACAACATGTTGTTGGGGAAATCGAGTGGTGCCAGAATTTATATGAAGTATTAAACCCCAGGCTTCTGAGCCATTGGCTTATAATAGTCACTGTGTCATGTGGCTGGCCAAGTAACAAGTACAGCATTAATACAGGATTTAAAACTATAAGAACAAAATAAATGGGACATTGTCCTGTTCTTTAAAGGGCTGAACATTCGGGGCCTCAAAAACAGTGTCTGAGAGAGGAGGTGCTGAGTACCTGACAGGATATGGCACCAGGACACTCAGCTCTCCATTGCAGCTGTTAAACCCCTGACTGATAAACTGGATGCAAACCTGCAATCAGACTCTGTCCAGTTAGGTTTATTAGCTTAGCCTCAATAGAGAACAAGTGGAGCAGCACTGGTCCAAAGCTGTCTTTGAGGGATCATAACCTCAAACCTGGGGGAACATGATGGAGCTATACCCAAAGGGCTCTTTAGAAGTCAGAACAAGTCTGGATGGATTTGGTATGTCTGGGTTGGAGCTGGCCAGCTCTCAGCTGGTTTCGTGCAGAGCGATTCAGCATCTTTGGCCTGTGCTCTTGTGTTAACTGCACAGGAGAAGAAATCAGAGGACTTGGCTCCCTGTCAGTCCAAAGAGTGGAGTGCTGGCTGCAACTCAGTCTTCTTGTCCTGCTGGATGCAGAAGGAAAATGATGTACTCTGTAACAGTCTTCCGCATTGCAAAAAGAAACCGAATTACAAGAATTAGCCTGAAGAGGCAAATGTTCAAATATCAGGGTTCAGGTTCCAACCAACGTGAGTCTGGCTTAGAAAAGACTAGTGTTTTGAGATATGTTAGGGTCTCTTTGTCTTTGGGAACTTCCAGGTGTACTTGATGAAATTCCAGACTTGTCCCTTGAATTAGAAACGCTACAGGTTTTCTTGTCATACAACTGAACTTGACATTCCTGTTAGCAGGAGCTGGGGCGCTAAGTAATGCATCAGTATCTATAAGACTTGAAATAAAACCAGCACCTCAACCTTCTGAACTGGTGACCCTGTATAGTCCCAGGCTTCTTGCTCTACTGATTGCTTTGAAACATTTATATGAGATCTTCAACTGGGTAAGTCAAAGATAGTTATCAAAATGCTTTGCTCTGTTAATACAGAAGGTGTGATAGAATCAGAAATGCTTCTTTGGCATTAAGCTACTTAAGAAAAACATTCTTGTTTAAATCTAGGGTTTTATTTTGTGCCAATGTCTATGCTAAACTGAGATGCTTGATCATTTCACTTTAACTCTCCATCATTTAAAATAATACTCTTAAGTATTTTTTCCCATTCATAATAGTGGCCTTCAAAGTAACAATTAACTCAAAATGCCCAAGAAGTGAATAACTGAACTGTGAAAAATGTCTTTGTATTAAATACATAGAAGGATGAATCTGCTTCTTGGCCCCAAACACTTATTAATTTCCTTCCTTCCATGACTCTAATAAATGCAGCTACCTCGTTCTAGCCAATAAAAGTCTAAGTGAATCATTAGTTCTTTTCTATAAAAGAATATGTTTGTCTTAAACTGTTCTTTCTGTTACCTGTGGAAAATCCCCAAATTTGTTTCTTCCTCTTTCGGGTAATAGGGCTCTTAAGTCCTCTTGTCAGTTGCACACTACACCACTATATTTTTATCTTTAAATTGTTCCCATGAAATTGTGTATCATTCATAAGAATTGCCTCTGAAACATTTCTCTGGGGTTAAGGCATTTCTCGTTTGTGGGCATATTCACACTAGGAGCCTGTTTTATAGATGTTTTAAAATCTTCCTTTGGAACTGAATTTGTTTTCTCAATACAGGTGCTGTTTGCATCTGTATTTGCCAGTGGCCTAGGGTTTATATAATTTGGACATGTGTTTAAGCTGGAAAATTGACATAACCTTTAAAATCTTAGTCTGAGTTTAAGAAATTTTTGAAGAGGGATATGGTGTTTTGGTTTGTGTCTTCTGTAGTTCAAACTGAAATTTCATGGTGTTAGGTCTCCTTTGCATTTCCTCCATTTTTTAAAAAATTTCAACTTTTTCTCATCTGTGTAATAAACTGGAATGTTGTCTCAGTCCTGGGCTGGGGCCAGAGATGATCTCCATGGGGGAGGAAAAGACGTAATGGTAGAAATTGGGTACCCGAAAGCATGGGGAGTGACTCCTGCAACAGGGTTAGTGCAATAGGGTGGGAATTTTTTTACGTTCTTTCTGCGAAGTGTCCAACTTCCAACTTTAACTTCCTACTTTGCTGTAAACCCTCTGACATTTATTCTACAAAACCTTCTCCTCCTCGGATGTGATTGACAGCTCCAAGCTTTCCCTGCGATGGAGGGATCCTGGGTCCAAGTTCTCATCTCTTTTACATCCCAGACAAGTATCTTCATCAGCTGGGGCTTTAGATCAGTATTTCCATAACCCTCCAAAGGAGGCTATGTGACAGCTGTGACTTGAGCATGGATGAAGAAATATCAAAATGCATTTCTGGGGGTTCAGCTTATTTTTACAGCAGTATGTCTCAGGGCTTCAAGGAAGGCTTCTGCCAAAATGTGTCCAATAAATAAATTACTTTGTGCTGAGCACATTTACTTCAGATACTCTAGTCAGTAGCAGGCTCTCCCCTCATGGCACAAAAATCCTGTGAAATTTAACCTCACAAAAAGAAACTCTGACTTCTCTGGCTCACAGGGTATTGGGCCACTGAAGCAGAATATCTACATATATAATTTTCTATGCAGCATATGAAGCTAGAGATGAAGAATGAATGGCATGAAAGGAGAAGAAAGTGTGATGATGAGCTCTGCACAGTGGACCTTATGTGTCCATGAAGGTTAACAGTTGACTCTTTGTTGGGGTGGGGAGCTGAGAGTGTGACCTGAGCATATATGAAATGGGACAGGGCCTAGACTTAGATGAATGCAGTACACTTTTCAAAAACATGTGGCAACTGCTGTCTGAAACCTTAGAAGTAAGCCTCCTCTGATTCGGTTGGGCTTGATTTATATTAGCAACCTAAGGACCTGACAGAAGAATTCCAGGTGTTCAGGCCTTTTCTCATTATCCTAAAATTTCCTCAATAGCATTTCATTGTAGGGGTCAAAATCCTTGATTTTTTTTTTTACTTGGGAAGTTTTTCTTAGGAAGTTTTTACTTGGGAAGTTTTTAGTTCATTTGTAGGGTCAATATTAATGCCATCTGATATGTAGACCTCAAAACAGAAGATATGGGAAGAAGCTAAATTATAAGATGAGGAAAGTGGAAAGCAGTTTCAGCAAATCCGGGTTCTAGAGAATTAAATTGCTCAGCCATGCTCCAGGAAGCAAATTTATGCTCAGGTTACAGAGCAAGGTTTGGTTCAATTGACCGTGTTGTAATTTTCCCACACTCTTTGGTCACGGAAATCAGATGCAGTTCTCTGATGCCTGCGGCATCAAACCAGACATGGTCTGAGGTATCTGAGAGCAAGCAAAGCGCACTAATGAAACCTTGTGGTGTGCAGAACAAATGTGATTATGCTTGTGTCCCTCTTAACCAGAGAGTTACAAACAGCCAGGCTACATACAGCACTTTTAGGGAAAGATGGTGAGGATGTTCTTGTCTCTCCATTAGGTGCTGGAGTAACAAGTGTCTATACCTTTGAGGAATTGACTGACATAGAAGTATAAGTAAGGTCTAGCTTGAAAACATAGAGACTTTTAAATTCAAATATCCTTTTCATCTGCTCTTGAAAGACTTTTTTAAAAACAATTTAATATGTTTATTCCAAGCAGAGATCAAGTTTATATTTTTTTCTAGAAAAGTTAACAGTAGAAAATGATGAAGAACCCAAATTTAGAATATTAATACAGTTATTTTGCCTAAGATGCTGCTGTACTTGTACTAATATAGACTTGCCAAAATACTTAGAAATATGAATACTATACTACAGTCATAACAAACAAACAAAATAAATTTGGAGATACACAATGCTTTGAGTTCCAAAGTTAATGCTGTATGCATGTACATGTAGCACATTTGCTTTTTTAAATAATTTAAGTTCAGTCCTTTTCAGCAGGATTCTAACTCATGGTACAAATTATCAAATTTCTACAAAAATTCATCAGGGAGAATCCTATACAAATGTAAACCATTTATAACTGTTCTAGGATGCTTAAGACAAAATCCCTAATTACAAAAATTGCAAGAATGAAAGGATCTGAAAATAGTAAGTAATGACTTTGAGCTTAAGTTTAATGATTATTAGCTCTCTGTCAATGAGTGAAATGTGTATAATCTACTACTAAAATGGAGCAATTAAGTTTTACATCAAGGAGCATGTTCAGTCACCTTTACCAATTAATTCCACAACATTTTTCTCACTTCCGCTCAATTCAGTGAATACCATTATTCAAGCTTCCTAGCTTCTCAGCCATTCAAAATACTTCATGGAAACGGTAGACACAGCTATTTCTTCCCTATAGTGCAATAAGCTGGCCTTGCACCCAAAGACAAGAAGGTTCAGTCACCCTTTCAACAGGATCAAAGAATTCTCTTCCCCACTTGTCCGAGTGGGTCAGAGAAGTGTACAGCAGCGTATGAGCCAGAGCACAGATTCCGGGTTGTCTTCCCTCGCTGAAGGGGTACAGTGCATGGTCACCCTACTGACTGGAGAGTAATTAATATTTTCATAATCTCACACTTATTACTACTTTTATTTTTTACATCAGCCCAAATTATGGCTGGGATGTTATTGTGATGAAATCATGCAGGCATAATATGGATGTGCAGTAATATGGTATTTATGGTGTAATTCAGGCTCTATTGATGAGTTATTAATTTAAAATGTCAGCAGGAATGCATCCCTGCTGCGAGATGAGGGCCACCTCTTACATATGTGTTAAACTCGGTTTTCTTCTCTCCCTGCCCGCTCCAAAACCAGCAGAAACCCTGTGAATTCCCTTCAAATATAAATTGCGATGAAGACCCGGAGGCCATCATTGCTGTATATGTTTCTCAAGCCCAGGAGAGCACAGGAGCCCCGTGGGGCTGCTCAGATGCAGCCAGCAGCTTCAAAGTGCAGCCTGAGGCAAAACTCTGCTGGACCTCAGCCTGGGGAGTGTGCCAGGTGGGATACACTGAACTAGTGTCACCCTGGCTCTGCCACCTCCCAGCCCTTCTGTCTGCTTCCGAGGCTGCTTTCGAGGCTCCAGGCATCGTGGTGGTCTGGGAATGGCAGCTCTACTGCCCTCCTTCCCCTCCTGACTGCTGGTCCTCCCTTGCTTCCTCTGTACGCAGCGCCTGGAGGAGATTTCCACAGCCTGAACTGCTGCTTTTCCTCTGGGCGAGGGGTCAAGCCCTCGGCATGGGTAGCCTCACAGCTGCCTTTTTTACAGAAAAGTAGCTCAGAGTACAAACCTACAATGGCCAAATCTATGAGGGCTTCTCCCTCGGCAGAGGGGAGGAATGGGGCACAAGCCCGAGCCAGCAGAGCCACCCCTCAGGGAATGCTGCTCTTGGCACAGTGGAGACCTGTCCTGAGGCAGCATGGACTGGCACCAAGAGCCAGAGAGGCCCTGAGGAGAGATAGAGATGGCTTAAAAGCACATGTGCCTTTCCCCAAGCCCAGGACTCACCCTGGTGCAGTCCCAAGCTGACCCCACTCTGTGTCATCAGTTGTTTCTGTTGTCCAAGAGCATTTTCTCAACATGCTGATGTTTCAGTGCACTCATGTCTGTGTTGTGAAAACTGGGACATCCTGCTGTGCCGCCAGTCACCCGAACACGCAACCCCAGTTACTCTAAGAGATGTGCTTGCTGCTAAGTGCTTCCTCCTTGGCAGCAAAGCTAGCTTTGTTCAAACTTGCTCTCTGGAGAGGATGTCAAATAAATTCTTCCAGAGTGCATCTACCAAATCTCTCACTGAAGCCCTGCATTACATGTCTATGGATTTGTGTGCTTCTATCCTTGCCTTATGTAGCTGACATGGACTTAGTTTGACCTGCAAGTGGCAGTATATGGCTTAAAATGCTTCCTTCCATAGCTCTTTCTCATCCACCTTGATGACATTCGGAGGGAAGGATAATCGGAGGGCTGACTGAATTCCCCTGACTAGGGGCTTACTTAAACAATCTTCTTGTCTGAATGGTGTCATGCAGCTCCCTATTATTCCTAATACTGCTCAAACATAGGAAAAGATTTCGAATTGCTTTCTCTTCTCAAGTTGTTTTAAAGCTGCTTTTTATAGTAGTCAAAAGATTTGTTTCCTGCATATTTTGAAGTCTTTCATTTCCTATGTGAATTTTGAAATAGTGCTGCATAGCCAATTTCTACATAATGCTTGGGTGTCATCATAAATATACATAGAGAAATAAGTACATTCAGTCAACAAAAGAAACTTAACTTGTGGACATGATTTCCTTTGCAAAGCTGGTGTTAAAATTTTCTGGTTTTTTGGTAGCAGGATAAACTTCTTGCATTGCTGCAACACTTCCAAGCCTTTCTGCTGACCCAACATGACAGTGATACGGTTTAGTCAGATCCCATGGCAATGCACTGAGTATAAACAGATGACATTGCTCCCTATTTTTTAAATCTTACTGACCATAATCTGTGGCCACTCTTCCATAAGGAATTGCTGAAGTAGCTCCCAGGCAAGACTGACATCTCATACCCCTGAGATGAGGCACAGAGAAAATTGGATCGATCCAAGCACCACACAGGTTTTGCCAGTTGGAGAAGGCAGGGACACCAAGACTGCTTATTGACCACAGGGGCAGCCCCACCCTCAGGTAGGGCAGAAGTAGACGATTGCTCAAATTACCAGCAGGGATTAATATTTGTGTGATAGATTCTGCTAAAGATTTCCTGGTTTTTATGCCAACAAAGCGGTTCAAGTTTACCTGTGAAAGGTCAAGAACAGAAGAATAGTCTTCTCCACTTTCTTCTGAGAGACTTCAGCCTGGTTTGTTTATTTGTTGGTTGTCACCCAAAGTTTGAAAATAGCTTGAGTGAGACCCTACAAACCTCTGTTTTACAGATGGAGTAAGAAAGCAGAGTTTATACCTACTGGATGTTATTCTGCTGTCTCACCCGTGAGTCAACCCTCCCTAGGATCAAATGGCCGTCGTAAGCGATGCTCTTCTGCTTCCCATCCTCCCTCTGCTTTATGTGTAAAGGTGCTATGCTTCAGCCTTGTCAGCTGCAAGTCTGGTGCTTTTTCACAGGCTTTAAAAATAAATCTTAAAAGAAACTATTCTGTTCTGTTTGGCTTTAAAGACATTGAAAGTTTCATATATAGCATATCATACATAAAAATAATCACTGCAACTGCAATGTACAAGTACTTATTGTTCTGAGGTAAAATCAAGAAGTGTCACAAGTGAAAAATATTACTCTGAAAAAAAAGTCCTTGCTTTAAGAAGTAGAGAAAAACAGCTATATCAGTGGAAAACCAGAACATAGAAAGGGTTTTATTTGAAAGTCAGCCTTTTTATGGTACTCATCAGAATCCCTTTAGTACCTCATAAATATGAATTAATTTATGCTCATAACTGTTCTATGAAGTATGGAAATATTATTTTCTTCAGTTTAGAGAAGGGAAAATGGGCGAAGGAAAGATCAAATCAATTGCCCAACATCATAAAGATCACCTGTAGTAGAGCAGAATAGAAATGTGGATTTCCAGAGTCCTGGGCCACACTTTTAACCACAAAACAATCTTTCTTTCAAAGATAATTGTTGGTATCTATCACGCAGGGAAAAAAAAAATCAGCCCCACTTTCAGGAAAATAAAAACATAGTGACAAAGATGAAGTGTTTCATCTGGAAATCTCTGAGATTCGGAAGCATTTAGATGCCAGTAAAGTTTCCAAAGGTTAGCTTTAGGTTCAGCTATGTTCATAAGGTAGCAAGATTTTAAAAAAATAAATTAAAATACTCCATAAACAATAGGAATTACAGATGAAGATGAAAATCATGAGCTTAGGGTTTTTTAGGCTTTTCAAATGTACAACTGAACTCTTCAAAGCACCCATGAATATCCTATTTTTAATACCATGGGTCTCCATCTCCTGTCAGTTTTATGATCCTCAATTTTAGAGATGATGTAAAACATATTCTTCAGTCAGTATGCTGACGGTTTCATTCCCCTGCTAAGTCTGCCTAAACCTCAGTGCTCTGAACCCAGCAAGGACAGCCCTGAAGTCTGGAGATTTTTAGAATTATAAATATTTCTGATTCAATTTTCTCCAGGAATACCAGAAGTTCTCAAGTAAGAGAAGGCTTACATTGTGCTAGATAGAAAGCAGCTGATGCGAGACAAAGTCCTGGATCATCCTTTTCCTCAGTGCTCTTCAACTGCAATTAGACACAGTCATGGGGACAGGGAAGATGTTATGAAAGGCGCAGTGGCGTGTCAGGGGTAACACCGTGACAACTGCAAAGCCAGCAGAACAGCCTGGAACCCTACCTCATTTAATAGATCATGACTGCATTGCATTGCAAATACTGTTCATGTATTTTGTTTGTCTTTAATGATAAATAACCAGCTAGCAACAGGATGCTAACACAGCCTGGAAGGAGTTAGGTGTGCACCCAGCTGTATGATGCTATATTAAGTAACATATATCTCAGTATGCCTAAGATGGGCATGGCTTTAAAATAAGAATCTGTGTTTGCTGGCCTGTGCCCTGAGCTTTTCTTTCACTTTTAACTTTCCCTGTCCATTTCCCACCACAATAATGTTGTTAAATCCTGGTCCTTTGCACAGGTTCCTACTAACCTGAAAGTTTGGTTCAAGATGCTACGCAGGACTTTTGGAGCGGTTACTTTCATCTCAGCCTCATCTCTTCAGTGTCCTAATCTTGGACATAACAATGTTTTAGCTTTAAGACTTTTTCTGGACCCAGAATATACATCCCTATGAATAGGAAGTCTCCAGGGTGATATTAGTGGGGAAATTACGTAGAAGGTAAGGTGGGAGAGAACATGTATATCTATGTAAAGCAGCCAATGATGTCTGTGATCGAAGCGGATGAGGAGAATGTCGTAACCAGAGTTGCACTGTCGCCATAACAAAATGCTTCTTGCTGTACGTTGCATGAGATGTGGTGCCTGTCCCTCAGTGAGAAGTGCCGTACGACTTTGCCCGACTGGCCAGTCACAGGCATCACAAGCAATCTCTGTGCAGCTACATCCAACAAACACTGCTCTGCTGATCTCACTGCTCTGCCACTTCAACTGAAACGAGTCTCAGTTGCAAAATGTTTCTTGCTCTGAACTCTTCTCTCAGGTATGTGTGTGGTGTCAAGCTGCATAACACACACTGTTCAACAGTCGATGCGTAAATGTATTTGCCTTGTGTTACTAGGAGTGATGTTAGCCTACAGGTATTTCTCATGTGTGTCTGTGTGGTGAGAGAGATTGATATATTAGAAAGTCTGAAAGAGCCATCTGTTGTTGTTCCACAATAGCGCAGTACAAAGCCCCTCAGTGTTTGCTTGTTTCTGCACTTACCTCTGCAAAACGCTGTTACCTGACAGTCTAGGAGACAGAAGGTAGATTTTTAAAGTACTTTTTTTCCACTGAAACTTGACAATTCGGACTCCTGCTTGAAGATGGGGTTGTTGTGCTCAGCACCCAAGCGGAAATCCTTTTGGAAAGCAACAGGCAAGGGGTCATGTGGCTGATTTCTTGCAGCACCAACTGCTCAAATCTTAAAATAATTAAGTAAGAAGCAGTTGTTCTAATCCTGCCGTGTTTTTTTTTTTTCTCTCTGACAATCTGTGAACAGAAGTGTCTCTTCCCTCAGCACTGAAGTAAGGGAAGATTTACCAGGCAGTGGAGACCACAAGAGAAATGACTGGAGGACTTTGGGCCTTCTGGGATGCTCATCACTGGAGGAGAAGCAGTGGTATCTGAAGAAACACAAGCAGTGCCTGTTAGCTCTCTCTCGCTCTCAAAAAAAAAGCCCTGTCTTGCTCCTTCTCTGAGGGGGATAAGAAAAGACCCACTATGGTCTGCATCTGTGGGGAAGTTGGGAGGATATGAAAAGAGCAACCATCTTCTCCCAGAGAAGGATGATCGCAGGCATATTGAACTGTCAGGTCTACCATTTCAGGGTGTGAGCAGCCTGGAAGAATAAAGCCTCAAGGAGTCTTATGAACATTTAGAAATGCAAGGACAAAGTGGAAATAAAAGAAGAAAAACTAGGTGAATATAAAGGGGAAAATATGTCAAATAATATGGAGCTTAGCAGACAATTAAATGATGGAAAGAGGTAATTACTGGGAGAAAGACATGCAAACAAACAAGAAAGAAAAGATTCATGATAAGCCTTTAAAGAAGAGTAGGAACAGAAAGTCAGTGTCTCCCGCAAATATTTTTGGAAGCTTTTTTTTCTTAATTCAGTTCCATATGCTTAGAGCTGATCCCATCTTTAGAGTTGATGGCTTATGCCTCTCTATCAAGCATTTTTTTCTCAGCTGTGCTAACAAGTTTTTTGGGCAAGAATGCAGTGCTGTGTTTAACATGGAAAATAGAAAAGCCTGCTTTAAAGACTTTCAAGCTTCCTGAAACTCCTGCTTTTTGAAAAGCCGTTTGTTCCAAGGTACACTCTATTGAAGAACAATAAACTAAGGCCAACTGTTTGCTGTTCATGGCTGTTTTTATAGCCAGGAGTGGTGTATGGGCCTAGTTGCTGAAAAGTGTTAACTGTTGCTCATGCTCTTTTTTGACAAAAATAGGATTCCTTACAGTTTGTGCCATAGCACTTCCATGCAAAAAGCATAAACAAAAACCAGGCAGTAACAAATAAACTCTATATGTTTTAAAGTAATAGTCTTAGATTCTGCTTTAAAGCACCTCTGAGAACCTGTTATGGCAAAGCAGATTCTCCAAATTAGTACCTCTCTCACCATAGGTAATATTCTTTAGTAAGGTCTTCAGCGAGGTATTTACAGTGCATTTGCAATAGAGAATTTGCAGTTCACATCCACTGCTGTTCGGAGAACTTTTAGGGCATGAGCTGCACAGGGATGATAAGCAGTGTTAGCTGTCACCAGAAAACCAACTAAAAGAAACCCAAGACTTCAGCTTTATCATGGATATAGATGCGAGTATTTTTGCAAGTGATGGGATGGATATTGCATCATTGCGGCGAGCTCTACTCCCAGTTAGCAGGCGCTGAAGCTGACAGCGTGTGCCTTACTCGCTCGCATGCTTAGGGAGCAGGATCTCTGCCAGCTGCAGTATCCTGCCAGCTCCCCAGATCACAGCCTGCAGGGACTGGAGGGATGGCACAACACAGAAACTCATTTACAAGTGCCTGAATTTCCATGTTTCAGCTGCCCAGCCGAGGAATTGAGAATTTCTCATCTCAAGATATTTCATGGTCTTTTCTGAACTGGGGACTCAGAGAACCTTTCCAAATACAAGGGAAGCATTTTAAATGCAGCAGACTAAAGTGATCTGCAACTAGGGGTGACATCAGATTTCTAGGAAGTCAAGGAAGATATGAGTTTGCTGTGTGCGCATATCTGCTGTCAATTTTGCATGTGCTGATGTATTTTTCTCTGACTTTTCCTTTCTTCTTAGGAGCTCACAGACATTTCTCCCCCACATTGCAAGTGACAACTTAAACAAACACAGCGGATCTTGTCTGTGCACCTCAGCAAGCAAAGGCCTATTTGTGTTTCTGTATCATTGCTAAATTCAGTGGCCTATATTTCAGAAGAGGATAGCTCTCCCAGCTGCAGCCTGCAATCTGACTCCATGAAAAGCTTTGGTATCAAACCTGATCTCAGTGAACTATGAGCCACCTGAGCGCCTAACCCAGTAACTTTGGCTGTCCAAGTGCAGGGTGGGATTATTGGCTGGTTGGATATAAGCATGTGAGTTTTCAAAGCAGCAGATGGAAATGTGATGTAAAGGGAGAAAACAGTTTAGAAACTCAGCTATTTTGCAGTGCTTAGGGTCAAATCCTCCTGTCCTTGCTTCTGCTGAATAGCACTAATTAGCTTCCCTGATGCACCCCCAGGAGTATTTGGGTAGAAGGAGAAAATGAGGATGTCAAAATCACTCCTCTATGTTGTTTTGCACCACGAGTGCTGGTTCAGCACTGAAGGTGACAGCAAGTTATAAAATCTTGTGTCCCTTCTGATGCTGGGAACCCCGAGATTGATGCAGTGTCAGACTGACCTATGGTCAGGGCACGGCACGCTGCGCAGACTTCCCATCAGGGGCGAGATTCACCGGCATTGTCGTCTTCAAAGTTTTTATAGGACTTCCTTAGAAGTAAAATATGCTGCTTCCTTTTAAGATAAAGACAAGAACATGTTGCTGGCATCATCACTGGTGCCAGGTGAGAGCGATCTCCAGGCTTTTCCATTACGATTAACCAGTTAAGTTTAGGTTTAAGGGATATGTACAGCACAGTATTGTCTTGAAGGCCAAGCAATACATGCAGCATAGTACAGCACAGCACAGCATGTGCCTGCACGTGCTCAGGGCAACCAGTGCATTGATCGCAAGCTCCTCGATGTACAATAGTCTGGTTAGGACAACTATGTATGTTCTGCAGGCCTAAGTGAATGTGAGACGTCACAGGAGGAAAACACATCCAGTTCTGGACAAAACTTGTAAATGGCTTAGTTTTCATGGCTGACTTTTCGTGGTGAATGTTCTGGGTAATACCAGCTTTTCCAGTGCTTTCTGCGTAGAAATGCTTTGTATCACAGTGATTAAAAGAGCTGTAATTGCATGGAGGGGAGTATTTCCACATCATTTACACTAGCTGTGTGTTGGTGAGAAGTCACAAATAGGCATGGGACTCAAGCAGCTGTGTTGGTAATTCCCAGAAGAAAGCACATGGGATCCAGCTTCTCTGCATTGCTTAACCTTAGCACTGCAGAGACTACTTTCAGGGAGGAGAGGACAGTTTCTTCTCCCTGTTTGCTTCAGTGATCTTAATCAGTACGGACACTGCCAAGGAACAATACTCAGTTGGTGCCAAATCTGGGCTGTGAGAAATGGGCCTTGGTCCGCTTGGAAAGCATCACCGCCTGCCACCTCCTGGCCTGCACATGTCTGGGGTGAATGGTCCGGGCTGGCAATGCCTCCTTTCTCTCTCTTTTGGTAGTGTGCGCTGAGGTCTTCCCAGCCTGAAGGAGCCCTTGCAGCAGCTGCTCCCAGGAGGGTGATGCTTTTCCTGTGCCGCTGGAGCCTCCCTGGGCCGCAGAGGACCTCCCTCCTCAGCCGCAGCCGCAGGATACCAAATAAGACCTCTTGACCAAATTTAAAAATTAGCAGTGTCTAAAAAGAGTCTCCCTCTCCAAGCTCTGACCATTTCAGCCAAGAGTGTGAAACTAAAAAAATCCTATTGATCTCTTTTTTGTCTCTTTCCCTCTGCTGTGCAAGCACACATCATAAGGCTAAAATCTGGGCTGTGCTGAAGCAGCTAGTGAAATGCCTATTGACTTCAACAGAGCCTGGCTTTTACTTCAGAAATAAACTGCAGAGCTATGCAATAAATGAATTCAACATCCCAGATGCAAACTCATACATTTTACTGGTTTAAATTGCATTACTCTGGGTTTATAGTAGTGCTATGGGAGCGTAAATTATTCCAGTGTTTCCTATATATTATTGAAAATCAGATGCCAAACTTAATCTGCCTAAACTCCAAAACTAGTGACACACAATTCAACTATAAATTGTGTGCAAAATGTGCAAGCTGCCAAAAGTAGCTTCAGTCAAATATGTGCCCAGGGGCTCAGTAATGGATACAATGTTATGCTTGATAGTTTATTGCTGTCTGTACTTCCCTCACGCATACATCCTTGACATATTTTTACCTAACTGTAGGCTCATTTCTTTCTTCCTAAAATACTTAGAAGGGAACTGAAATGAAAAATTAAAATCATTGGCTAATTTTGTACAAGCAGAAGGTTCTTTGGCATAGATCTACAGTGAAACAGGCATTATTGACAGCTTTGTCAAGTTTCCCATATGGACAGTTTATGCTGATTTCCAGGCAGTTACAATTAATTGAAGTTAAAGATCTCTGTAGCTTGTCTGCCAAGGCTGAAACAAGAAACATGTATATGTCTGACTTCGGAGAGCTTATCGTTTACGGTGCTGCTGGTTTGCTCCTCCAGGGAACTGGCAGGTTGTCTTCTGGCACAAAACAGTGGCGGCTAATTCGGGACTACCAGAAATGATCACAAAGCGAGTTTCATAAATGATCACATGATGCAGCCTGAGGAAAGCTGGTAATGTCAGGAAAGATGGAGCAAACCTTTATGTTCAGTATGTGTTCAGCAAGAGCCTGTTTCACCTGGTTTTGCTGTCCTACAATCTCATTTTCAATACACAGTAAAAACAGTTCTAAGGAAAGGGAAGCTTGCCAGCCCGACTAGACATCTTTTATATGGTGAAGATGGCTGTGGCAGTAAAAATCTGTTTATTAAAATCTCTGAGTATGTGTAATTATAGGGTACTGTGTGATGAATACAGATGAAGTTGGGCATGAAATAAATGGTCTTTTAGACACTTTGGGATTGCAGTAACTGTTAAATACCTTGAAAGCTTCCTAGCTCACATTAATAATGTATGAACAGAATGGACTTCCCTTGATGACAAAAATTGGCAAAATTACACATGATCAAATCCAACAAGCAGAATCACCACAGCGATTATTCCTAATTTTTTTGTGTGTGTGACAAGGTTTGCATCATGTGTATTTTATATGTTTGCACTTCTCTTCTAAGAAAGTCAATAGGGGCAGGACCAAGAATCTACTGATAACTGATCTGTGTTGTAATTATGTTGGGTCTGGTTTATGTCTAATGATAAGATTCCTGTGTTTATATAATTTAGACACCTGAAAAGAAAAATGGGAGTTTGGAGCCTCAAGAACTGAGATTTGTACAAGAAGGGAGTTTCTCTTTCTGCTGATTCATAGAAAATAATAGGGCTGAGGGTTGAGAGGTTATCTAGTCCATCCTCCTAAATCAGTGTAAGCCCTGTGAGTTTTGTGCAGCTGCTGTGGTATTGGGAGCAGATGAAGACCATTTACATACTCAGAGGCTACTATCATGCCCATTCTTCAGTGCTCTTTTTTTAGACTGCTGCAGTAGTCTCTTCTACACCAGTGCTCCTAAACTTTTCTTCTTCCTCCATAAGGTTTATTAGGGGAGAAAAAAAAGTCCAGAAGCACCTACTGTTCTTGAAAAAAAGAATCCACAGTTGATCTTTTCAGTGAAAACGGATGCAAAATCTTGGATTTCTGCACCTTCAGTCAATAGGTTTACCCCCGCATGTCAGACTGGTGCATTTATGGGATGTCACAACTTGTTGCCCTTGTTAGAGGCTTTTAAGGTTAGCTGGTTTCCTACAAGAAAGAGGTATCTTTTATCTTCATTGACATATAAGCACTCAGTGAAGCTCAGGCTCATACCTCACTGGTGAGTTTTAATGGGAGACCATACTAGAAAAGTCCACCTCCCAGTGATACCAGTACAGTGCATTTGCTGATTGTTGGGAATGTTCTCTCTGAAAGAAAAGCTCTGAAGTATCCATGTTTGCTGCTTAACTTTAGAAAGATGTAACACAGTATGTAGGTCAGGTATAGACAAATACGATGGGATATTCTCCTGCATTATGCCCTGCATATCTGGCTAGGGGCACTTTGCCTTTTGTTTGTTCTGATAGAAACATTGAAAATCATGAAACTGAGAAAAATGTTATCTCATTTGCCAGGTGACTGTTTCCCTTCTAGACCCATTACAATTGTATTGACTCAATTGAGTTGATGTAATTAAGAATCTGAAATTACCTCCGAGCTGTGATACTGCTCAGTTCTTTGCTTCATCTCACAAATAGTCTCATGTTGGAGTTATATGTCTTACAAATGTATGACACCTTTGGTAGCAATTGCTTCAACCAGTGCTACGTATGATTTATTTTGAACAGAAAATTCTAGGACAGTCTAGGAAATCTAAGACTAGGTGTAGTAAGTAATAGTAGTATTTCCTTTTATACACACAGTCAAGGTCTCCTCTTACTCCTTGCAAACCTTGTCCTGGAGCGCTTCTTCCAGTAAATTTTGATCACAACCTACTGAAACCGGTGAGAGTTTTTTTCATTGACACAGGAAGGATATGGTACAGTTGTCTTTGGACTACTCTGGTTTTATGTCTCCTCATTGTTGTGTTTAACCTTCTCAGTGCCACCTCCTAAGGCTTAGCCAGAGTTCTCTGCTGGCAATAAAAGTATTGGTTTCTGCTAGGCTTCCCAGGGATGGATTTGGCCCGTAACCTCAGAGTGCTCTCTGAAGCATGTGTCTTCTTTCTGAAGTCACCTTGATTGTCATAAAAATCTCATTCAAATATCTAAAAGCCTACTTGCCAGACTTGTAAAAGGCAAGCAGTGACATAGATCTCCAGAGTTCATCACTGGTTGCTGCCAGAGTTCAACACCCAAATATCCTGATTAGCTGTACCTAATTGATGTTTGTAGATAGAACTAGTGAACCTTTATAGCACCAGCACATCAAAAAATATCACTGCATCTTTTCCTCTTCCTCACAAGTACAAATAGCTTAGAATTGTAAACCGTATTTTAAAAGTCATTAAAGATACAGAGAATTAACCAACCTAGTTTTTCATTTAAAAAATAATGTTTTTTTTAAAAAATCCCCTTTGCAAATCTGTTGGAGCAAATCCATCAGTCTCATGCTTCTGCACTGCAACATTTCACCTTAGCGTCTTATAACTTTCCACATCAATAGCAACCACCAAGTGTGTAATCCTTAATGGTTACGAGGAATTTCTCCCTTTCCAAGTCTGAACTTTACTTGCAAGGAAGGAACTGGAATGAAATTCTCACTCACTAAGTTTCTGTCTTTTAAAATAACTAAGTTTTCATTTAGCCTAAGATTAACTTCTCAAGTGTATCATCTTCAGGACAGGTAAGGCTTTGATGTCAAAGAAATAAGTCATGAATCTCTCTTGCAAAGTCAGTGTGCATTTCCAGAACTCTTTGGGTTTTTCTTAATTTCTGTCAATTAATGTGTGCATTCTACATTTAATGTGTGCTCTTTTTTTCTCTTCCCTAAAACTTTGTACGTCTTCTTTGTCTGCTGATGGCAATTTCTTTCTTGTCTTTTCTTTACTTTTTGCTTCTTTGAGGAAATCAATTCTCAAGTTTTTAATTAATTCTCCTAGCACTGTCATTATAATTGGCATGACCTTTGAGATTTTACAGTTTGGCTGATCTAATTGGCCAAGTGACACCCTCCTCATGTTTACTGAATTCCTCTCCTGACTGTAAAAACCCATTTGTTTTGTCTGGGTGGCAGAGTTCTCTCAGCTGCAATCCTTGAAATTGTTTCAGAAGAGCTTTTTCTTTCTTATCACTCTCTTCACTCTTTCAAAATAAATTGTATTAATTAGTTTTTAAATCAGAAGTTTAAGGATCTCTGTGTAGTCTCATTCTTATCTCTCAGTTCTTTACACTGAGGCTGTCCTCAATTAGGTTGTGATGGCTATTTATATCATTCCTGAATGTTCATCTCCAATTATAAATCCGTACAAAAGGCCAAGTCTGAATTTACATGGAACATACTTCAGCAGTTCTCATAATATAAATGACTGAAACGTGATTAAAGAATCTAAGAGAGACTTGTGAAGGCAATTTAAGGTTCTGTTGAAGTCATTTAAGTTACTGAAGCTCTATTAAAGTGATGAAATCAGAATTTCATGCCAGAATGGGGATTTTACATGAAATTTGGAATCCTAACTGTCGGGCTATGGATTTCTTTTCTATAATATGGAAAAGAAATAAGAACAGCCCTCTTAAGATCATTGCAACTAGTTTACAAAGATGTTTTTGTTCATACATGCAAATATAAATTTTAAGATTTGGCTTGGGAATGGATTTTCTCCAGCTGCCTAAGCTGGAAAAAAGCCCCACCTGTCTCTTTTCTCCCAGCTGAGTACCCATTAACCTCAGGTGACCTTCATATGGTCAGTGTTTTTGTCATAAAGCATTTATTTTTAATTGAAAAGCTTGTTTTTAAACACAGTATAAATGAATGGCATGATACATTTAATGTAATAACCCTCTAGATAAAAGGTAGATGCAATCAATAGATTGAACACAAGTGAAATCAAGGTAAATATACAAATGTGAATGGAGGGCAGTAAATTGATCCTTCTTGTTTTGTATAAAGTATTTATATGGTATACATTATTTGGATTCTATAAATAACACATATTTACCTGTTGGTGTGACTCCCCAAAATGGCTCTACACAGCAGTAATTTCTCTCCTCCATAAATAATCTGAAGATTGTCCATAGGTGTTTAAACCCTATCATTCATCTACATGATTAACCCACAGTTGCTTTTATTTTGCTGTGTTAATGGTATGGAATATATATGTATTCTTCAGTCAGATTCTGTTGTGGAGGCTGATTTCAGGTTTTCTATAGCAATCTAGAAATACCTACTGCACTGAGGTCTGCAGAGGATTTTAGCCAGAAAATTGCTTATTTCTGGACCCTGATTTTGCTTGGGCACTGCCTAGAGCTGTGTTGCTCAGCTGTGTCAAGACTTGGGGAACAGTGAAATATCTAGGGACAAAATGTGCCCCCAGCATTAGTGCCTAACTGCAAATTCAGGGCTTTAATTTTGGGTGTAGGCATCTAAACGATGCTTCACTCTTCACTCAACTTTATCTGATTTTTTCCCTCTTTGAGACCCGGGTCTGTGTGCTTCCTTGATTAGGCTTAGGGTGAGGAAATTCATCTAACTGAAGTTGTAGTAACTGGATAGCCCCAACCAATGGTTGCATTCCCGTGCCTAATGTCATGGGGATTACACCAGTGATGAATTTAATGCAAGTTTAACAAACATAGCCCAACTATAAAGATGTCTTGTATAAAGCAGAAAATCCCTTCACCCAGTTCATTAAACAACCTCCATATTGAAGAGTTCAGTGACACTTTTTTTCCATTTGTAAACATTTGCTTCTTGCTTTAAAAATTCCCATTTATAATGTATCCAATTGTAGAGCTAATCTACAGTCTAGGGTGAACTGTACAATAACACCCTTTAAATACTGCAGTGTCTTCCCTCTAAGTACTACTGCTCTGGATTGGTTCTCTTGTGCGAGCTTCTGCAAGGGCTGGGACTGTTTTCTCTAATACTTTTCGCTAGGCCACAGAATCTCTCTCCTTGCTTTCCTGCTAAACAGGACCATGTCTGGGCTAGCATTACCAAAGATAATCGTTGCCTGCTAATGAAGCACCACAAATTCTCATAGAATTCTTCAAACAGCAGAACTGTCTGGGAGTTCAGGCTTGTTCATAGCGCTCCCAGAAATATTTGACTTTCTGGAGGGTTATAGTTATGATTTATATATTCTTTATAGCTATCTTGAAATGATGGACTTCATGTGGACAATATTGTTCTATGAATGGCAGAAAAGAACAGCAGCTGCACTAATAACCCTCTTATTTCTTATACTGCAAGTCAATGTGTCTCAGACAGTGTGTTTTGATCACTGGGGATCAAAGAGGAGGAGTCTGGGATCTTTACAGTTGAGTCTAGTATCTACTTTAGTGTGACTGATGTCCTGTCAGCAGTTAAAAGTAGCTTTTCTCCTGGCTTGTGTAAACACTTAGAAAGGAAGGCACCGCAAAAGGAGATGCATCTGCAAAAGGTTTAAGGAATACTGCTTTAGAGTTTATATAGAAAATGACACTCGGTTTCCTGAAAACTGGTGGTGTTCTCAGTCTAAACTTGAAGTCTCAGAGTAGACTCATACAGATGAAGAATGTGATGTTAACTGTGAATTTATTGAAGGAGGCTAAAAAATAAATCCTCGGGATCTATCTGAAATATGCTGATTGTAAATGTCTATTTTGAAGGCACTACTCATATATTTTCCCTTTCTCTGTGAAGATCTACACTTGCTTTGATTTAGTACAGTTGACTAGACCAACACACTCTGAGTTCTCTTGCAAGCTTTTCATGACTTTTCATCCTTTCCCTAGTTTACAAATCAAGCAGGAAACTTTCATTAATAGTTGCCAGCCTTTTTCTTCCGATTCCCACACCAAAACTAATTGATCACCTTTACCAGTCTACCCTCTGCCCTTTGTTTTCCTGCCATCAGATAGCACTGATAGAGCTGAGGGAAAGAAATTCAGTGCAGGTGATTATCATGTCTTTCTTTCCATTATTCTTGTTTCTGTCCTTAGTGTGAAAAAGGATTGTAAGACTGAGAGGAACCGAGAAGAAAAGCTGTCCCTTTTTGCTTGATGAAGGAAAGAGAAGCAGGTGAGAAGCAATGTGCATCTAGCCCACTGTTAGCAGTTCCCATTTAGCAGCACCCTTTAGCTTGGAAGCCACTGTTTTCATTTTGTACTTACACCTGCAATTGATGCACAACTCCTGTAGAGTACTGTCTTGAGAAAATAAATCCTCTTCCACTCCTCTAATGGTGCATTTCATTTCTTTTCCTTTCTTTGGGCTCAGTTTATTTAAAGCTTTCTGAGCATTGAATCTCCAGTATGTGAATAACCTCAGGCAGTCCAATCTATCGGTGAGTACACCTCCAGTTATTTATTGTGTTTCTAAATGGCATATTTGCAAAAGCAGGCTGTGAAAAATATCACTGCATAATAACGTTATATAATTGTGTTTATCATGAAGAGGGCAATGTGCTATCTATTCTTAATTGCCACTTCCACTATAGTATCTTGGGGTACAGATCTCTTTCAGCAATACTACTTGTTTGCTAAAACAGTAACTCCCAGCCAGATAAATGGTGCTGTCACCATTATTACAACCTCATAGTCATTTTGTATGTGCAGTATTGGGGCAGGATTTCAAACTACTTCATTTAGCCATGTGTGTTTCCATTGTTGTGAATAACTGTGTTTCTGGGAATGGCTAATACATAGTGATTGGCTGTATTTTGTTGATAGTTGCTTTTTTGCATTAATGTCTCTTCAGTTTTGTGGGGATCTGCCTACGGGCGGCTCACTGCAAAACAAAAGGTCAGACTTTGCAAGTACGTTGCAGATAAAAGCTGTGTGTAAGTGTTAAGTATTACTTATTCTGTGTTTTCTGTAGTATCTCCGTAGTGTGATCACTCCTCCGGCTCTAGTCATCTGTCTGGAGCAGGCAAAAAAAAAAAAAAGCATTCCAAGGAAAAGTAAGCTGAGAGCAAACTGTGCCACGTGGGAGGCCATTTCAAACCATTTTCCTTTAAAAACAAATGCAGCAAAATTCCTCTCTCTGTATTTGCCTGAAACAGGAGGTGAGCCTGCACAGTGCTGAGCTTTCTGCTCTTTCACATCCAACTCCCTATTGGCAAATGTAGTCTAAGTGCTTCGTGCAGTGGGCTAAGCTCTATCAATGCCTCTTAACAGAGCCAAGTTGCACTGTCCCAAAGGCAATAAACTTCAAGCACATCTAGAGCTTCAAGGAGTCCCAGGGAGTGCTGATCCTGTGTTGTCTTCCCTCCATAGACATTGCCTTTGCAGGGAAGTTTGGCTCTCTTTGCCTACTTATTTCCTTCGGAGCACATAGTGCAATGTATTGGGAAGCCCAAACAAGACCCCAGAAAAAAAACATTTCATTAGCTGATCTCCCTATGTCTGTTTGAGGAGGTAAAGATGCTTTGGGTGAAGTTTTCCTACATGAGACAGGTCAGAAGCAGAGACAGATGTTCCCACCAAATTAGCGGGGGTACCCCTCCCATGTCCTTGTGCACAAGAGCAGTGACCTCCTCCCTCTCTCAGTTGTCCCCATGGCTAAGACCAGCTAAGGCCTCAGGAATCCCTCAAAACCTCTCTAAATGGAATACAAGTCAGCCAAAACTAAGATGTCGCTGTTCAGGCCTATAGCTGCCCATCCTGCAGATCCTATCTGCATTGCTTTCTTTGGGATGCGTTGGTTGAGATAGTACCATGGGGTAAGCAGATCTTGCAGAGTGTCCTGGAGTCTGAACCTGGGACCTTATGGGACATGCTGTGACTCCCCCCTGCAAGGGACTTGGGTTTCTTCTGATAAGAAGCACTCCTTCAGCCTCATTGCTGAACCAGATCCTGCCTATGCCTGGGAAGGGAAGACAAGTGGCCTTTCTAAGTGAAGACCCTCCTGGTGGCTTTGAAGCTATAGCTGAATCAACAAGGACCATTGTCCTCTCTTATAACTTAATAAATTAAGCTATTAAACCTTAAGGTTTATTTTATAAGTGATCAAAAATGTGGCTATATGTCTGCTGCTGCAGCTATTGTGCTTATTCAGTTGACTCTCTTTCCTACAACTTCCTTGAGATTTATTCTCTTTTTGGCACCATTGAATGGCAAAGACTGAGATTGTTTGTTGTTTTTTTAACTTGATAGTAGGTAGAAAAGGATTATTTTAACACTTAGACATTTAAACCCATTTCTTAAATTTCTAACTTTCAAGAAAGAAAAAAAATTCCATTCCAAACACTCTTAGAATCATAGACTCACAGAATAGTTTGGGTTGGAAGGGACCTCTAAAGGTCATCTAGTCCAACCCCCCTGCCGTGGGCAGGGACATCTTCAACTGGATCAGGTTGCTCAGAGCCCCGTCCAACCTGACCTTGAGTGTTTCCAGGGATGGGGCATCCACCACCTCTCTGGGCAACCTGCTCCAGTGTTTCACCACCCTCAGCGTAAAAAATTTCTTCCTTATATCTAGTCTACACCCACCCTCTTTTAGTTTAAAGCCATTCCCCCTTGTCCTGTCGCAACAGGCTCTGCTAAAAAGCTTGTCCCCATCTTTTGTATAAGCCCCCTTTAAGTAGCGAAAGGCCACCATTAGGTCTCCCTGAAGCCTTCTCTTCTCTAGGCTGAACAACCCCAACTCCCTCAGCCTTTCTTCACAGGAGAGGTGTTCCATCCCCCTGATCATTTTCGTGGCCCTCTTCTGGACCCGCTCCAACAGGTCTCACCACAGCAGAGTAGAGGGGCAGAATCACCTCCCTTGACGTGCTGGCCACGCTTCTTTGGATGCAGCCCAGGATACGATTGGCCTTCTGGGCTGCAAGCGCACATTGCTGGCTCATGTCCAGCTTTTCATCCACCAGTACCCCCAAGTCCTTCTCGGCAGGGCTGCTCTCAATCCCTTCATCCCCCAGCCTGTATTGATACCGGGGGTTGCCCCGACCCAGGTGCAGGACCTTGCACTTGGCCTTGTTGAACCTCATGAGGTTCACCCAGGCCCACTTCTCAAGCTTGTCCAGGTCCCTCTGGATGGCATCCCGTCCCTCTGGCGTGTCAACCACACCACTCAGCTTGGTGTTGTGAATCTTAATTTAATTTAATCTCTTGAATCTTAATTTATTCACCTGGGACTAGATCTCATTGAAGTACCCCAAAGATATTGACTGTGCTTTTGTCCATAAAGAACAGTTCCCTTTCTCTTAAAATATGATAGTATAGTGTATATTTGCAAAAGGAACTTAAGCTGCATTCTAAGCTGGATTCTTTTGGACAAACATAGAAAGATTTCTGCAAATGGAATAAAACTGTACCTGAAAGTATAGTTTAGTGCGAGAACACAAGCTGAGTTAGAAAAATATTATTTTTTATAACTAGTGGGAATTAAACTTTAATTAAATAAAACAGAGAAGGAATTGCTAACTGTAATACACAACGTTAAATTAACAACGCATCTGATAAGGATACATAATATTCTGGACTATCTTTGCAATTTACAACTATCTAAATTGTCGTTTCATTATTAAGAGGGCTCGGCAAGGTGAAGAGAAGTGACATAGGAGCAGAAAGCTGAAGGAAAAAAGAGTAAAGGTGAAAGGAGAGAGGAGAGAAAAGTGAATTAGGCAGCAGCAAAAGGAGGGAAGGAGGCCTCCACCAATTCAGCTGACTATACAGCAGCTTGAAAAAAACATATTCAAGCTGTGAAAGGCAGCCTGCTATTGGCATCATCAGTGGCCTTTAAAGACACAAGGAAGAAAGCAGAAAAGCTGTCATGCATCATCCCTTGGCATACTGATTCATACCTGCTGCTGGGGACAGCCCAGCTGGCAGTGGCAGCTGCCTCGGTGGCATAGAGGTGCTGCTGTGTTTCGTGCCTCTGCCCCTCGAGGCTGGCAAAAGGAGCTGTGCAAGGGCGACTGCATGACCTAGGGTGCGCTCGACTGAGGGACTTCCCTTTCATTGAGTGCAAAGTTACTTTCTCCTAAGTTTCATCAGGCTCATGAAGGTGTTTTTTGGGGGTTTTGGGGTTTTTTTTGAAGCTTAGGGTGAAAATAGGTCATTGCAGGAAACAACTATTATCTCAACTCCTGAGACATTATTTTTGGATACCAAAACTCTCAGTTTTCAAAAAGCAGCTGAGAGAAAAGCTGGTGCTGCAGTATGTGATCAACTTTGTCATTGTCAAAACTTTCTTCTTATCAACATCTTTGATAACCTTATTTACAAAGTAGTAGTAAAAGTTAATGTTCAGCGTATGGTTTGACTTTCAGTACTGTCAAAACATTACTTTTTTTAGCAGACTTGCAGCTACTTTTCAAGTGTTAGGATCAAAGATTCAAGGCAAGTGCCGGAAAGCAGATAATCAAAACACTTATCAGGGTCTTTTGTAGGCTCCGCAAAGGCAGGCATAGCAGTGTCAGACACTGGTGGATGCGGAGGTGACCAGAGCCCTGCTCTGGGTCCTTCCTTGAGCAGGTCAGCCAGCTCCTCCTCCCACCCACCCTGTCCTGCCTGCTTTGGGGCAGTGGCTGTCCCTTATCATGTGCTTCTGGTGTCCTGCACCATGGGACTGTTAGAGACGTAACTGTGCTACGTCTGGAGTTTTGGAGGGAGTCAGTGCAGGTAAGCAAACTTCAGCCACAGCACTTTGTTTAGGTGCATTATCACCTCTTATCTCTAAGCTATATTAAATCTAAGGGCCTCTCTGCCTTATCTGCTGCCAAATAAAAAGGCAGTCCAGATATTCTGGCAAGGTTTATAGGCAGGCTGTAGGATAAAATCGAAAGAAATACAGGCAAAAAAGGCTAGAAACAGCATATTACTAGCTCCTTTTTGATTAAGTTGCTTTACTGGAGAAAACAGTTTATTTTAGGTCATTCCATCTTTTCTCTGTCTCTTGGACAGCAGAGTTGCAGGCAGACAGTGGTAGTCATAAATGCCATCCTCCTCCTCCCACTGAATTAGCAGAAAGGCAGCATGTCTGTCAGGCGAGTACAATAGAAGAAATTGCAAAGGCGATTTTGAAACGTTCAGCAAGATTGCAGAACCTGGAATGGCAAGGCTTCCACAGGTCCCTTAGTGCTACCTTCCTGCTTCACTCAAATAAATTCATACATTTCAGTCTGCTCCTGCATATTGTGCCCAGTGATTCTACCAGAAGGTCTTTGCTACCTGTCTACGTCCATTTTTAGCAGCTGAGCAGTACCTTTCTGTTTTGAGTTGGGTTTACAAGTGGGAGACAATCTCATGAGAAGCTTCAGCAATCTGAAAGAGCAGTAAGTTATTTGGTAGTCATGAGATGCTGCTGTGAAGAAATGTAATCCCCACAGTTTAAATATTCAAAACACAGCCCTGCAGTTTTGATCAGAAAACAATCTTTCAATTTAGATTGTGCTTCCATCCAGACAGCGGCACAATTTTGGTCGCAAGGGAGGGCCGTGGTTTTGTGTTAGCAGAGATGCAAGCAAGGCAGAAAGAAACAAAGCCAAATATTTTACCACACTATTTCCCATTGCTTTTTTAATAGGTCTCCGTAGGTTTGATATAGTACAGGTGCTGGAATCACCCATGCGTTTAGCCAGTCCTATAAACCTGTTCAAGGAAACAGAGTAGACCAGATGTAACTCTTCATACCTTTTGCACTTAGTTGTCTGATAGTAAATAGAATTTGCCACCTATTGTTATCTGATTATATAAAACAAGCTTGGTAGTACCGCTAGGCACTGATTTAAAGCTGAGATATTCAAGGTCACAAATCCACCATTTACTTACGAGGTCTGTCAAGTGTTGAGGCATATTTATGGGAAAGCGTGGGAGGAAGTTTGTGGATTTCCAGTGACTGTCTCAGACTGTCGGTCAAGGAGCTTTGAACACAAAATTAATTTGATTTTATTTTTAATCCCATTCATTTCTGCCACTGCAGAAGTGTTTGTTTCTCAGATAAGCTTTTGAAACAAGCAGTCATACCGAGGGGAAGAAAAGAGGGGCTTGCATTTGTTTGAGGCCATTGACTTCCCAGGCTCCCTGTCATTCACACAGATGGAAGTGTGCAAGGAATTAACCCTCATTCAAATTTCCATCATACTTTGCAGGCTTTTTTTTTGTAATGAAAACTGGAAGTTGCTTAGCCATAAATATCTTTATGTCCTGGGAAAAGCAAATGCACCTTCTTAGTGATTATAGATAAAAAGTTATGATAAGCATCTCTGGAGGGTTTTTTTCCAAGAAGAGTAAGACTGATTGATAGTCAACTTTTAAATGGAAAGAGCTTGCTGAGTCAGATCAGCTTTGATACCAAGTTATGTAATGGAAGTAGGAGATAGATACTATCATTTCCAAAGTATTACTACTTTATTCCTTAACTGACGGTACCATGCGCATGGGTGAAATCCACCTTCCCCACTGGGACTATATAATAAGAGTCAGGACGTGCTTTTGTCAGGACAGTGGAGTAGGAGTTATGGAAGCAAAAGGGCTCTTTGCATACTTGAAGCAAGATGTAAATATCCGACTGACCTAAAGCAAAGAAGGTACTCGCTCATACTGCAGAGCATGTTCACTCTGGAAAAAGAAGAAAGGTGTCAATGATTTAATTTCAACTAAAAATATTTAACTAACCAATAGTTAATAGTTAATTACATTCCACTTAAAACACCTTAGGAGGCATTGGAACGAAACAGCATTTAGCTGTATCTAGTATACAGTGATCTAATATAATATCCTTCAGCTGTATACAGTATCTAGCTGTATATTGGGATTTTTTTAATTTCAGTGTGCAATTTGGGAGAAGAAAAGTGGGCAACAATTTCAGCAATGTAATTTCCCTTTCATTACTCGATCTTTTCATATATTTTTTCTTCAGTTAGTATCCTATTCTGTCTTAAACACACAAGCAAGTATTGGGTTCAGCTCCAAAATGCCTGTCTGTAGTTAGCAGCAATGTCAAGTTCCAGCCACCATTTATCTGGGATCACCCAGGGATAATCAGTACTAGCACTCTCAGGGACAGCTATGGGCACTGTCCTGCAAGAGCAGCTAATTCAGTTCCAGTCCCAGTTCTGACTGATGAATTTAGCTGTCTGCTTTAACAGTGAAAAAAACTTATTTTTGAGTACAAGTTGGAGCAGAATATCTGCCCTGTGATATTCACTTCACATTTTTTTCTGGAAATGGGAATGGAGCTGGGCCAACAACAGCAAAAATCAGCTTTTTGTTTAAGATGTTGCTGTAAATGGAGGTGTAAAGTGCTGGGCATATAAATTTCTAAATAGCTAATGAAGTGTGCTTGCAAGATACTATCTCAAGAGCAGGTAAGAAGGGGCTGGGGTCTCCCTTGGCATGCTGCTCTTGGCAAGGCACAGACGGGGCTCTGTGACTCAGCTTCCTTGCTGCGCTGGAAAGATACGACAAGTCCTTGGTAGATCCAAAGTGTTATTCTCCCTGTGCCTAGACGGCTCCAAAGACAAATTCAGTTTGGTGGTATATGCAGGCTTCTGCTCAGACCACAGTCCTCTCTCCCTACCTACTTACACAGGAGATGGAGTGCTGTCAGCATTATGTTGTACAACTGGCACTATGTTTTTCCCATACAGCTACTGCCAAGGCAAAATCACTACTTGTCCATAGACTAAAACTGTAACTCAAGGGTCTTCGTGCCCCTTAGACTGCTTAAACTGCTCGCTGAAAATGAAATACATAGTCTGTATGGACACAGGCATTTATGACTGACTGGTGATACCAAGTCTTCAGAGATTTCTGAAGAAAAATCTTGCCATTACGCAAGCAGATGGCAGCTGCTTTCAGTTGTCTTTAACCAGGAGATGAAGGGACCAGCTGGTCTTACTAGTGCTTGAAAAGCAAAGGCAGCCACTCATTGACATTTCCCTGAGCCACCGAGCCACCCAGTTTCCAGCAAAATGATTTTTAATATCTGTTCTGCAGTGCAGAGTTCCAGCCAGGAGCTACAGCCCAGCATGCAGAAAGGGAAGAAGAGGTTTTATCGGCAGGGACTGATACTGATGTCGTCACTGGCCATGAGCAGAGAAGTTGATTGCCATATAGTCATATGAGAAAGAGCCATCTAATTCAGGAATTAATTCTTAGCCAGGCATCCCACTGACAACTGTAAAGTGCTGATGGAGCTTCTACACTGGAATGTGCAGTAGTTCAAAAGTAGCCAGCATGTGCCTCATGCAATCCAAATTCCTCTAGTGTAGAGTGGCTTGCTGTTTTTTTCAGACTGACAACTGAACAGCAGCCTAATTTTTTTATATGTTACTCAGGACTCTCAAAATTTCCCTGATAGTTTAGTGCTGTTTGCAAATTGTTCTGCTGCATATGAATGGCTGGTTGCAACAGGGAAAAAATTACATGGAAACTGGGATTGCTTGGAATTCAAGCACACAGGTTATTTCAATAATAACAGCCCCCTCTCTTCACCAAGCATCATGTATGCCAGGGCTAGCCTAGGAGCAAATCCCAGTCCCTTCCCTTTCTGCTCGCAGTCCTTCTAATGACTGCAGGCAGTATTTTGGCTTCCGTTGAAGTACAGATTTTTAAAGTAATAAAACAGATAATTTTGGAAAATGGCTGGCAGAAGTTCACATTTATGTGTGCAAGGGCACTGAGTAGATATTGCCAGTTTGGAAATACTGCCAGTGTACACTTGACTGCTGTCTGGAGAGCAGACTTCTGCTCTACTCTCGGAAGCTGTGAAGCAGGGGCTGGAGGAGCTCTGCTGCAGTGCTGTGCTCTTCCGTAAAGTCTCTCTGTAGTGTGTGCACATCATCACTTGCATAACCAATGCTCAGTTGACCACCAGATGGCCTTCGCAGAAGCAAGAAGATAAGGTCAAGTTTTTTATTTCCGATTGGTGGGTAGACACTGTTTCCAGTCCTGCGTAATCAGATTCTCTTGTGCACCAGCTGATTTCCTAAGGCATAATGTAATTGATGAGTAGAAAATTGCTTACGTTATTATCCTCAAAGCACTACAAAGGTAAGCAACAATCCTCAGTATCCTTCTTGTACAGAGGCAGAACAGAGACATGAATTGTTAGTCACAGAGGTTCTCCATTCACTCCCGACAGGCACTACAGGGTAGTGGTGTCTCCAGCTGGCTCAGGAGGGCTTAGTTTGCAACAGAGCAGATAACATCTGTGTGTTGCACCTGCAATATCATGGAGTGCAGAATGTGCTGCAAAACAGGTTGGAGAAGCTGAATCAGTAGCAGAGTGGTTACTTCAACACTGAGTTTTATGCTGCAGTGGTAAAACTGCTACAGGAGTAGCTAACCTAAAGAGTTTCTAACTTAGGTGTGTCTGCACTATTCTGTCATTGTGGCAGTGGTGCCTGCCCAAGTGGCAGGAGCAGGAATAAAACCCAGCTCATCTAAGTCACTGTCAGGAAGGTAATCACTGAGCTGTGCAACTTTCAGCATGGGTAATGATAATGATGCTACACCTCAACCTTTACCTCTGCTGTATGTGGAAAATAGGAGCATATACAGGACTGCACTGGAAGGCGTTGTGTCTGGTTTCAGGGAACTGGATGCTGAAAAGCATTTCCAGTTGGTTCCAGCCCCCGTTAGAAGTTGCCCTTCCTATGCCAGACTGGCACAAGGCTCCCGCTCCTCCTCCCACCGGTCCCCTCAGGTCTAGAGAATCGCAAATCCTTCTCTGCTCCCATCTCACTTTTGCCTCTGCTGCGGCTCAAGGCCATCGGTCTGTGTGTGCTTGTGTGTATGTGAGTGTGCAGTACTGCCTCCCACAGCAGTGCCAGGTACCCTGGATGACTAGGGGTGCTATTTCATCATTCAGTTTGCTCAAGGGCTATTTCTTTCTTCCTCACTCCAGCTGAGGCAAAGGATGCTTGCGACTCCGTGTTTGTGTCACACAGTGTGCTGCTAGGAGAGAGACATGGCATTTCTCATTGTGCTCATTCAGCAGACGTGGTGAAAAGAGGAGGATGCTTGGGGTACCTGGAACTACCCTTGTCTGTCTTTTTCCTCAATGCCGATGGGTTGCAGTTACCTTAAAGCCTTCAGAGATTCACAGCAAAGGGCGGACTTGAAAACACACTAACAAATTTGATCCAATTGTCAGCTTCAAATTAGATGGCAGGAATAGTCTTCAGCTCCTCTTCCAGGTGCAAGGAAAAGTCAGACCAAAATACTGATGGATTTTGCCTTTCACCATCAATATAGACTTGTGAAATGCTCTTGTATGTCCTATAACTGTGGGTCACATCTTTCACTGAAGTAAACCACCACCCGTTTCTTGCCATTGCCAGAAATATGCCACTTTACACAAAGCGCGAATGAGTAGCACTACTTCTGAACATATACATATGCATATATTCACATCAATGCATGTCGATTACTGTATTGTTATATACTTCTGTGCCTTTTCAGTACTCCATTTTCAATCTCTACAGACTGTAATAATGCTGTTTTCTAAATTAAACACTGCTTTACTCAATTCCTTAATACATTTTAGAAAATTAATAACAAAAGCATTAAATGCTTTGTTCAGAATTAGCTGGCATTTGTGATAGCAATGGAAACTACTCAAGATTCAGAAAAATAAAAGTATCAAGCCGTAGGGACCAAGCTGAAGCAGAGCTGTTTCTCACAGCATCCTGGCTGGGGGAGTTTTGCCGTTCCATGGGAGGGAGGAGTTTCAATTTTGCAGGTGCAGGAATAGGTTAAAGCTTTATACCTCTGTCACAGGACTTCAGAGAGTTGTAGACCCAGTGAGGAGTGGAGTTTACGTGCATGCAGAAAGCTACAGGTCAGGCTCTAGCAAAGCAGTCATGGGTGGTGGTCTTATTGACTATACCCCCCAAAGAAAGTGGGGGCAGAGGGCTATGGAGGAACCGCCAGTGGTCTCCTGCAGAACCAGGAAAAGAGTAAGAAATCTGTGCACCCCACTCCCAGAATAGCACCATCACAGCAAAGGAGAGGGTCATGGTGTATCTCATGAGAAAGGTGTTTTTACAGTATTCCTTACCACACAGGTTGACCTATCAAACCCAAATCATGACTATTAAATGAATAAAAGTGGGAGTCCTGAGCGGGAACTATTGCAATGGCTGGATTCACAGGTCAAATCTGCTTAATTCTGTGCCATCACTAATTGTTGCCTCGTAGGGTGCAATCAAGCTTTGGGTGAATAAAGCCAAGAACAGGGTCTTGTATAAAATAATCATGTGCTTTTTGCTAGGTGACAGATCAAAACCATGGTAGGTATTTATGGTTTTTTCCAGCTCAACTTAGAGCCCTGTTTTGGCACAAAATCAGGATCTTTGGCCATCCAGGAAATTTCACCTTTGGTTTCTGACCCAGACACAGTTCTCCTCATTTCTTTCCTTCCCCAAGCCAAGTTTCAGTTAGCACATCATGGGCAGAGACTCGGGCCCCACATGACAACATTTAGCTCAGTGTGAAAACCACGGGGGATTGCTGAGCGAGCAACCAGGACTGCTAAACAGTCCTTGGGAACTAGTGCAGAGAGAAGAATTGAGGAGCAAATGCAGAGTTTGTGTGGGTCGCGTTCACACAGGCATACACAAGCCTGTTCTCAGTTGCAGTAGCTGCAGTTGTTCTTGCTAACAAGTCTCAGCTGAAACCATTTGGTTTTACAGTTGACAAAGGCTGTCTGTACAATGTCAAATAGAAGAAACATAACATGTTTGGGTAATTTTTTTCCTCATTTTTAGTGTATGATATGTTTTTCGAAAGCAATCCCTTATAAATCTCTATTATGTAAAGCTGTTTTAAAACACTCTTAAGCTCCATGAAAAAAATCTCTTTTAATTACATGATCAATTTCTTCCTTTAGTGTGCTTTTTTTTGCATGCTACATACCTTTCTTTCTACCACATTATTTTCATGGGAGTGTAAAGAATAGCACTATTTACTGTTCTAAGATTACAGTTCCATAAATAAAACATATAGTGAGAACTACCACGTCTAAATAGGATTGGCATTATTTTTCTACTTATTTTTTAGGTGGGTTATTTTTATATAAGTTATTCTCACCCACCCTTTCTGTAGCAGCAAACCAGCAAAACCTCTTCTCCCCTTCCCCTGTCTGCTGAACATTTTCTTAACACAGAAGTCGCTGAATAAAGCCAGAGGCCGGGTCCTGTATGAAAGAGGATCTGAATCTTTTATTTTTTTTTTATCTGGAGCCATGAACTAAAAAGTCTGTATCTCTCTCTCATCCTTTGCTTGTGCTTCCCACCTTTCTGTAGCAGCAAACCAGCAAAACCTCTTCTCCCCTTCCCCTGTCTGCTGAACATTTTCTTAACACAGAAGTCGCTGAATAAAGCCAGAGGCCGGGTCCTGTATGAAAGAGGATCTGAATCTTTTATTTTTTTTTTATCTGGAGCCATGAACTAAAAAGTCTGTATCTCTCTCTCATCCTTTGCTTGTGCTTCCCACCAGGAAACATGGACTAAATGGGGCAGTTCAGGGGGCAGGGCAGGTGGGGAAACGTGCCCTCCCCAAGGCTGAATTCCCAGGAGGGATTTTATGGGCTGTGCCTAGAGCTTGCTGATGGCGGGGCTCTCTGCAGCCACACAGAGAGCTGGGCCATAAGCAGTGGGAAGGGGGTCCTTGCTAAGCCTTGGCCCCAGCTGTGGTATCGGATGCTTTAGAGAGTGTAGCTTGAAGCCTTCACTTTATTTTAAATCCAGGCTGCTCAAAATCCATTTGGGACACTCCAAGCAGGAGCATCCTCTAAAGATAAGGACCACAACTAGGTCCCGTCTCACCAAATCAAACTGAAAAGCCCCAAGGAGCTGGTGCCTTTGCCTTTCACACCACAGGTCATGTCCCTGGAAAGGGTGTATGGGGGGGCTCAGACCCCGCACTGAGCTTTGTGTAAGGCCCAGACTAAAGGGGTTATTGGGAGATGCCTGGCGTGTTTGTCCAGAGGACACCTGCGAGAGCTGGTTTTGCAAGTATGATACACGATCAAAAGTACCAGTTTGATTGTTCAGAGGGAATTAGTTCCAGAAAGAGAAATATAGATGCAATGGGGATACTACTGCTTCCAGGGGTAGGTGGCAGCCGAGAGAAATCTTGAGGGCACCTACCTGAAACACAGAGCCATCACTGATAGTTTTGTTAGACAGTCTCACTGTGTTCCCAGACAAGTCTGAGACATCTTAGACAAAAACTTTGTTAAAAATCTCCATTAAAATGGGAGAAAGAAACTATTTTGCTTTCTTGACACCCAGGAGTTTTAAATGAGCTGGTTGAGGACCTCAGTATTTCTAGGATGAATTTTAAACAACTTTAGACAAAGAGGAATCTTCAGCGCTATGCTAATGTTTACAATCAGAAGATGGCATGACCCAGATGCTTTCAACTGCTATTTCTCATTCTGACATTCATTCTGGGTAAAATATTTTAAATGGGATACAATAAGAAAATAGAGGGGAGAATTAATGGGTTTATAATTGTTACTTATTACTATTTATTAAAGAACTTAAATGGATACTTTCATATTTGAAATAGATTGCTAGATAAAGGCAGGATAAATTTGGATAGCATTGTGGATATAATGTACTTAGATATCTGGTAAGAATTTGACTAGATCTTACATAATATTTTGAATAATAAATAAGAATGCCACAAAATCACCATAGCACATCTTAGAAGTAAGATGGATGACAGGTCTTCAGTCATGGCTATAAGCAAGTAATAATGCCACATGCCACAAAATCACCATAGCACATCTTAAAAGTAAGATGGATGACAGGTCATGGCTATAAAGCAGGTAACCATGAGCAAGCATATGTGATTCTAGAGTGGCCAGCTGGTAACTGCTTCTTGGCCATCAACTAACTGCCAGTAACCAATAAGATTTACAATGCCAGCAATGTTGGGCTTAAAAGCCATACAGAACAACGTGGTTCTCTGGATAAACTGAGAATAAGCTAAACAATGTAGGTCTTTTAACCTGAAGTTTATTACACAAATACATGATCCGGATGCAATTTAGAATAAAAATGAGGGGAGGAAAGCTTCCTGCATCCCAGAAAGCAGCATCTCTGTAAAGGATTGGAAGGGTAATTTGAGCTGCTTGGGTAATAAGCTTCTTCTTGACAGGGTAGTGTCTAATGCAGTCCTTGGATATATAAACAGAGGTAGCTCAAATAGCAATGGAGTGACGATATTTGTGCTTGGCACTGGAGAGAGCACTAACGGAATACTGTGTCCAGTTCTGTCATCTGCAATTCAAGAAGGATATTGACAAATTGAAATGGGTTCAGAGAAGAGTTATGAGAACAATTAAGAAGCTGGAAAATATTTATTATGGGCAGAAAATCCTGGCTCTAGGAGCTAGCATCTATTTTATAAAAAGAAAGTTAAAGGGTGACTTATTTGCAGTCCATAAGAGCTTACAAGGGAGGAAATCTTTGGTGATGGCTCTCTGCACTCTTGAAGCCAGAAAAACGGGACTAGAAATAAGACACAGGATTTAACAGTGAGGCTCTCATTAAAATTCATGGTAGCAATTTGTAAAACTTTTTTCTTTTTTTGCAGCTACACTTAAATGAGAGTTAACATGGGGGACTGCTGCTCAAGAGTCATCCCTGTTGGCCTTGGGAGCTATGAATCTGAGAAAACTACTGAGAGTATCTCAAACAATACAAGAATTAAAATTGCATTATCATTCACACACTCATAAATACAAGCGTGGGTTCAGGGTCTTACCTAAAATCAATTCTCTGCTTTCAATTCAAATCAACTCCTTTGAATGTTGAGAAAATTGTTCTAGACTGCTCACATGTACATAGAAAACAGGCACCTTGCAGCACACCAGCTGTCATGAGAGATATAAGTGTTTGAGGTTAAAATGAAAAAGGAATCCAATATTGGAAGTGAAAAGGGTTGGTTGGGCAAATAATGTAGGTAAGGCGTGGAGCAATGAGAGTAGCAGAGAAGCCAAGTAACTTCCTGCCATGCAAGGTCTGAGAAGAGTGGGGTTTCGCACAACACATGAGGGTGAAATGAATCCTAAAAAGAAAATGGATGAGGTAGGGATTTGTGTTATGCTCGCTTTTTATGCAGGTGTCCTCATTAATGTGAGAGTAAGGGAAACTGCAGCTGATGTGAAAGTATAAGTAACTGCCCTGGAGGAAATAGAAAAGAAGAGACAAAAATAGCTGTAGAGGATAACAACACAGGCATAGAATAACAGTATGAGATTTGGGGTGAAAATATGTAAATTAACTCATTGAGGCAGAGGAGAAGATGGAAATAATCCAAAGGAAGGAAAAATTGTACAGAGCAGCTATGCTGAAAGATAAGAAATGTGCAAAGATGGGAGCACGGAGCCAGTGAAATGAGTCTGCAGTGTGATACGGTGGCATAAAAGATGGCATTAGTTCTGGATTTCAGATGCAAAAACACAAGCTCGGAGTCTAGGTTCTATCTGTAGGAAGGTCTGCTCCCAGTTCCCAGGCACAGCATCAGATGAAGTTGCCCTGCTACGGTTCTGCTTTCCTGGGAGCAGAAATACCCCTCTGCGAGTTGAAATATCAATAATACAAGGCGATTCTGGAGTCACTGAAATGAGTTCGAGCAGGACCCTGATGTGGGTCGAAGTACGTTTGGATCAGAATTTAGCTGGGGTATTTTGATATTTGACTGGCTCTAGCCAAACTCCCTTTTGCACATTGAAAAGTGATGCAGATTGGATCGAGGTATGTTGCTGGAAGTTATGGGTTGAAACTGGGGGAAAATGAGGCTGAAACTGATCTGGAAATCTGGGCCTTCCTTGGTTGTCAGATAGGGGATTTCCCTAGAAACTTCTAATATATTTGACTGGCTCTAGCCAAACTCCCTTTTGCACATTGAAAAGTGATGCAGATTGGATCGAGGTATGTTGCTGGAAGTTATGGGTTGAAACTGGGGGAAAATGAGGCTGAAACTGATCTGGAAATCTGGGCCTTCCTTGGTTGTCAGACAGGGGATTTCCCTAGAAAACTTCTAATGACATTTTCACCAGCTTAGATACAGCACTAGCAAAACTGCGCAATAAAGAAAAACCTTTCAGAGGCAGGGAGATGGATTAGATGACCCGCTAGGCTTTTTCCATCTTTAACTTGCAATGACTTTATGAAAGCACTTTGTCAGCTCTTCACTAACTGCTGTGTACTTAGCTCTGATCAGTCCTGTCAGACTATGGTTTGGGAAGTTAGATTTAGCTATAAATTCCTATCTGAGTCTCTCTGAAATCTAAAAATAGAATAGTTGAGAATGTATGGGCTGAATTATGGATCAAATGTGTCACTGCAGGAACCAAGGACAAAATGTGTGACATGAAACTGATGTCAAAGAAAAATTCTCTACTTGACTATTTCTCTACTCATGGAGTGCATTTTTCATGCACAGAGCTCTGTCAAGACATTAGCTAATTAATCCTCACAGGATGTCAGTGGATCATTACTTACACCTCCATTTTTCAGACAGAAAAGAAAGTTTAGAGAATCTTTCCATGTTACAACTGGAATCAGGAATACAAATATCTTGCCCATTGCCCCACGCTGAAGTCTCCAGTCCATACTGCCACCTAATGCCTGTCTAATATATGTGAGAAAATGCAGCAGGTGCTTTGAAAAACAAATGCAGTAGATATTTTCAAACTATCCACAATGTTTAATAGTTAAAAAATTTATATGATACATAAATTGGGTTCAGGGAGGGAAAAGCAGGAGAACGTGTGATATGAGGTTGATGGTAATTGCATGGAGAAGCATTGTTTCCCCTTGTAAGGGGCTGCAGACAGCCTTCCTGTGCTGGTTTGGTATGAACGTGACCCCTAGCAGTGCAGTGCACAGCCCAGGCTCTTCCTTGCCTTTTTGAACATCGCTAATGTATCACCCTGATACCTTGGGGCAAGTAGCGATTGGGAGGAGTTTCCTCATCACTTAGGGGGCTTCAGGATTGATATTCCCCACCATTGCTGAGGGAAGCATTGGCGTATGAGCTCCTCATTTCTGGTAGAGGGGGAAACCAGGCCAGCCTGTGAATTGCAAGTCTTCTTGGAGGCCTCAGGAGCCCAGGAACCCCAAGCTGTCATTTGCGATTACAGCAGCTGCTTTGCCCTACATACTGATGAGACCACAAACTTGTCATGGGACCACAATGCCGAATTGCTGCTCCCTCCACAGCAGTAACTTCTATCACATCATCAGTCACAATTTCATCAGTTTTCAGATCTGCCACAAACAGTTATGGTACCTATTATTCACAGATTCAGCTACAGCACGGTAATATTTGTAGCTACTCAGGCCTCTGTGTCGCCCCTAGATCGTTTGCAGCTGCTGAAGCAGACGGACGCATCCGCACTGGTGCTGGACCAGTAGCAGACAGTTTACACAGCCATCAACTGGATGCTTGCAAGATGCAAGTGTCCTTGAAATAAAAAGATGTGGCACACTTGTTGCACTGAGTTAACATTACCGTTCACTCTCATTATGTACCTACCCTCTAGACTAGCTAAGGAAACAGGCTTATAACTGCAGCGTGCAATTAGCAGTTGCCCAGAGGCAGTATAAAGCAATCGTACCTCTTTTTTCTCAAATTCTGTAGCAGCTAGAATATTCCATTAACAGTAATATTTGCATGGTCTTGCTACTCATTCAGCAATTTTCCTGTAACTATTAGGTTTTGTTAGCTTAATAAATCCTGGTATTTTATTGCCCAGGCAGTGCTAACAGCTTTGCTACTGGAAGAAAATAACAAGGGAAAATAAAATGATTTTGTCATCTTGTTGCTGTTGTTATGGAGGTGAAATTCTGTTTTGCTATGGTTGATTAACCTTTAAATGGGGGAAAAAAACAGGCCTATACAAGCACTCTATATTTTTAAATACAATATGCTGAAGGTAGTGGTTTGCTGACAAGCAGGGGAGCCTTTCATAGTGAAAGCCAAGCGTTTACCATTGGAGAATACTTCTAATTGCCTTTCTGACCATCATTCAGAAATCCCTTATTAATGTAATTAGTGACTTGTCCAAAACTAGAAACCTACGTAGAGAAATGTAATTCTACGCCTTTGAGGATTTGGAAATTTCACAGTTTGGTTTTGCTCCAATTTGAGTGGAAAACCAAAACATTTTCAGTCCCCCACGTCAGCACTGAAGGCATCCTTACTCCTGACTAACGTCGTCTGCATAGCAGACTCTGCTAGAGCCTTCAGTCCTGGAAGTCCCCAAAATTTTTGCCTGCCAGGGATCTGTATGCCAGGCAGACTAGCTTCCCTGGCATCTTTTCCCCAGGGAAGAGGGCTGCCAAGTGACTGGGAAGTGGGACAGGCAAGAAACCTGCCGAAGAGATCTTGCTTTCTCTTTCTAAATTTCACTGGCATGGGCACACATTTGCAAAGCATTTCAGGTTCAGTTAATTCAGCAACTTGTAGTGAAAAGAGAGTTTTCTCTGTTCTGCCCTCCCCCCAGTGGTTCTAATCTTGCCAGAAGATGGCTAAAATTACTGATTATGAATTCTCATTAGAAAATGTCAAAGCAAAAAATTCATAGCCTAATTTTTAAAAGGTAATGACTGCAAACTTTCCCACTGGAATGCTCATACCCCAAGCAAGTAGGTTATTTTCCTGTTTCAGTATCTTCCAAAATAGGCCAAATTCAGCTCTGGAGGAAGTAACTGTATTTATTGTGGGAGAACTCAGGTTCATGGGAGGTCAGTGGTTTTTTTCCAGGACAGCATTGTGTCACTATTATTATTATTATTATTTCTCTTAATTCTGTATGGCAGTCCCCCTATGCTAAGTAATATAAGAGCACCTAAGAAAAAATACCCCCTACCTCAAAGAAGGTAGATCCCAAGCAGACCAGAGCAGAGAAAGGAGAGGAAGGGAAAGGAGAGGAGGGGAAATTGAAGTTCTTGCATAGGATCATGGTATAGGCCTTATTGGTTCTCATCAGTCATCTTCCAAATTTTCCCCACTGCCACTCGAGTTTAAAAAGCAAATGTTTTTGATGGCATCCACCCGTGCCCCAGAGTGCCACAGTGAAGGAGACGGAGTGTCAGTGCTCTGCTGCTGGGTTTCCAAATGCATTCCCAAGCAGCCAATTAAAGCAGACAAGATAGATACCAACGGAAAAAATAAATATTCATCAGCCTCCACCTCATTATGGAATCCAAGCACCTGTCTCCTGTCAGAATCACTGAAAGGTTTTTGCAAATGCATAAGTGCATAAATTGTGTCTGCGCGATTACAGCTACCATTGCTCCTGGAGAAGCACCATGCGTCTTGCTAGCTTGCTTTTTAAGTGTAATAATTAAAGGCATAAGTGAGGATTGTGCAAAATTCAGAGATACTGAAACTAGAACATGGACTTTTACAATCTTAATGGTGCTGCCATCCTCCACATTTCTTGGCGGACATCCTCCTTTGCCAATCATTTCCTTTCAGCTGTTTACTAGACCTGGGACAGACTGAATTCAGGAAGAAGCAAAATCCTAGTGTTGCCTAACAGCACAGACCCAATTTCTTGCTTGCACAGTCAGGTAGATGCAGTAGTCACTCAAATGTTGAGACTCAGGTATGTTAAAAAATACAAAATTCTCCCTCAGAAGAATAACATCCTATACCTATGAGGCAGCAGACTTCAACTTAGATTATTTATCAGGGATCAGCCGTAGTTAGAATAAGGGGTACATGCTAGGCTTGATTATTTTATCGCCAAAGTTATGTGGATACTGTATTTGTGTAATAGGAATACTATGCTTTTCGTTTTGTTGCTGTTGCTAAAAACAGTATGTAATAGTGTGATTTGTACTGAAATAGCAACTGTGGTGTGTAGACCTCCCCTCTCCCCATTGAGCAGAAGGTGGGACAGAGGGTATTTGAGACTGATTTCTACCAAGGCCTTTAATTGCTAGTATTTTGTGCTTAGAGGTAGGTTAGAAAGAATATGTATTTCTGAGCCTGATAAAAGAAACTGAGATCAAATGGTTGATCTTTTCCTTCTTAGTGACATTGCTGTAACTAACTATATTACCTGGGAATGCAAAGATAACAGATACAGAAAATGGACTGGAAATGTTCCCAGAATACCTTAATGAAATGATAAACAAAATAAGCATTTCCACAACACACCAATTGTCCCTTACAAAGTCATGCACAACAGTTAGTGTACAGTGCAAAGTACAAGAGGAGGGAGGGCTTACGACAGTGACCAGCTTCCATTAAGGAATAAAAAACTAACGGCTGAAGGTGTTTGCCTCAACTTCACCATTGATGAGCCTTGATAACGTTAGTGAAGTTTCTCATGAAACTTCAGGTTTCTCATGTCATTTTAGGGGACAGCAGAAGGGAAAATCTTTCCATTATAGGTTGTTGGTTTAAATATAGTCCCAGTCGCTAGTGACCAGAACGCATCACTGCTTGATGGCTGCCTGCTGGCACACACAGCCAACGCTGGCAGCCCGGCTCTGATGAGATGAGCGTCCAGGTCCCGGAGATCACCGTGACTGGCTTTACTTGCACTTTCAAGGAATGGTTGTAGCTGGAAACTGATCTGCCTTTCTGCTTCTGGAGGCCAGTATGATCATGCACACTGCTTTTGGTATTTCTTTTCTGGAGACAGATGATTTGCCTTTGGTCCTGAAGTCCGAGGCTCTCAAGGACACCTTACTGCCTTGCTGAAGGGGAATTGCCAGAGCAGTAGGAGTGAGAGGAAGGAGTCTATTTCATTTGCAAGTGTGCAAGAAATCTGGCTATAAAAAATAATACCCACAGACCTTTGCAGAATGAGTAAACCCCCCACTTTCTGCGCCAAAATTCAAATGCCAGTTAGCATTTTGTCTTAAAAGTTGAAATTCAGGAAATACGGACCAATTCCAACAGGGTCTGACTATTATTAAATGAAATAGAAAATGTGTTTGCTTCCCTCAGCACTTAAGAGGAATTTAGGTGCCTATTAAAGCTATTGCTTGCTTCAGTTCCTACATTCAGTGGAGAAAAACATGGTTTCTCCCATGACCTTTTAACTCAATGGCTCCTTATAACCATAACCCTTACAGACTGAGTACCCCATAATAATGCAGTAGGAATACAACAGTACCTCAACTCTGCCAGTTCCCAGGTGTTTTCATGTAGCTCTTAAAAGCCTGGCACCTTCGGCAGCAAAACCCTGCTTTGTAAAATCTGGGTTGCTGTTTTTCCGGTAGAGCTGAGAAAGTTGTCGGTGGCTGAGCTGCACAGGAGAGCACCTTATTGTTCTGCTTGTCAAATACGATGCCAGGATCATTGCCTGCACGCTTCAGTGCACACCTCGCAAATTATAGCTGTACCTGCACACGGGTTTAATTAGGTACATTCGCGTACAGGGGAGCTGAAACATTTCAGTGCTGGCTCTGGCAGTACCTATTCCCAGCACTCTGACGTGGAAAGAAAGAGTAAAAGGACTCCTTTTCACAAGAGAGAGCAGAAGAGCCAGAAAGGAAACCTACGGTTAAAGCTGGTCAGTGCTTCCCGTTATAATATCTATAATGCAGGCTGAAAGATCCAGGGTAGCAGGGGCCTGAGACGTGCACAGGCAATGGGGAAGGCAGGAGAGGAGTGACAGTGGTGCCACGGGGAACCCAGGGGAGGTGTGCTGGGCCACAGAGAGGTTGGAAACAGAAGCAATGAGCTTGAAGCTGGTCTATAATGATCTTTCTCTTTTTTTTTTTTTTGGTGGCAAAATAAAAGAATGGAACCACAAATGAATATTTCTCTGATTTTCTGGTAACTGAAGCCTTTAATTTTACTCTTGAGCTGAAAAGCAAAAAGAAAAACCTTTTCAGAATGAAAATTTGAACCTTTAGGTTTCAAAGGTGTTGAGATGGAATTTTGGATTATCCTAAAATATGTTATTGGGGGCAGAGGGGAGCACAGGTTCCAACCTAATTCAGCTGAATTCATGTGTGATCACCTGAGACTGAATTGTCTATTACACTTAGCTGCGTTTGCTAACAAAATTTCATCCAGCCTTGCTCTTTTTTTTTGTTTAATAATTAAAGTTTATGGTACAACTGTGCTCCTGCTGTAGTCTAGATAGATCCCACATGTCTATGCCTAGCTCTAATGTTACTTCTCATAAATTTGCACTCCTTTTTATTTTTTATTTCTTTCTATTTAAATGAAAATAATTTCTGATCTGAAATAGGTTTAGATGTTGAAGAAAAGGTGTTATAAAAATGTCATATTGCATGTTTGAAGATTTGATTTCGGTAAAGACAGAGGGGTTTAAAAAGTGTTAGCACTTGCTTTGGTCAAATTAGACAAACCTTACCAGAAGATCCATGAAATATTTCTGCCTAGGGGGCGAGGGATGCTTATAATCTATAGAGCAGGGTTTGCCCCTGAAGTGTCTTCTGCAGTTAAGGTCCTTATGCCACTTCTATTTATGAATTGTTTGAATAAATGATACGTCAACCAACAGGTGATGGCTTCAGTTCCTTAGCATCATGACTGAGGTCACCATTTGTCAGCCAGGCTCTGAAAAATGTGAAGAGAGTGAAGAAACAGATGCTGGAGCAAGGCGGTGATTATTATGGCCAGCAGGAGGACAAGGGCTACAGATGCGCTATAAAAGTCCAAGACCTGCATTTCCATCATCATACTGTACTTTGACTCAGTCTTCCCTGCAGCTCGAGCTACCGCACAGCTTTTTGTGGAAAGGGTTTATCCTGTTAGAAAAAGAGGGTGGTGACCTTCCAGGCTGAAATTGCAGATGAATGCCTTTTGAAAGGCAGTAGGAAAACTGTCCTTAGTTTCAGCTGTCAAAAATAAAAGGTGTGTCTATATGTCAGTCATCATATATGTAGGTATATACAGTGCTGAATCGATCTCTGGTCCTACTTCATTTCAGTGTTACAAACAGGTCACAATATACAAAATACTATTTTATTGCATGTTACATTGTATTTTACAAAATACCTAGGAAATATTTTACATTAAAGGTAAATGTTTTTTACCTTTAATAAGGTGTATGGTAAAGTAAGGTGCATGGTTGTTTAAAACACAGGCATAGAAAAGGAATTTATTTTTTCATTAAGTATTTCTATACACAAAATCAGTGGTGACAAAGTTGAATGAATGTAGTTGTTTAACACTCTCCCAAGAATAATTCCCCTTTTCCTTCAGTTTCCTTTCTCTCCTCTCTTCATGGATCCTCAGTAGTTTTTGTCCCTTCTCTTTGTCTTCTAGTTCAGAGCATAGGCTCCCCTGCGGAGTAAACACAGATGAGAAGAGTTTTGCCATTGATTTCAAAAGGGGCTTGATTTGACGCCAGATCGTCTTCCTGGCCATCACAACACAAGAGTAAGGGCCAAAAGACAAAGTCTAGGAGCTTTTATGGAAATTCAGGGCTTTATTCTAAATGCACTTGGGAGCAGCATTTCACAGGAAATTTCCAAGGGTCCAGCCAGGCGATACAAATCAAAAGTACAGTCTCACAGCCAGTCTGACCATTTTGCCTGAGACTGAAAATGATGAGGATTTCCTTCGAGCCGTGCTGATCCCAACAAGTGCATCAGGCCTTTGAGGTTAAATGTAGCCCTTGTGAAAGCCAGTCATTAATGTCACTGGAGTTACAGCAAGGATGTATTTAGGCCAATGTGCTTAGAAAAATTTGTAGTGTAGAAGTACAAAATGCCAAGCGCAGTTGAAAGGTTCTGGGGCATGTGTGTGCAGATGGGTAGAAAGATGTGATTTCTTTCTGCTCTGTTTGGTCTTTGTTTTTTTATTTTATTAAATTTTTGGAGTAATAATTTATTCTATACAGCATGTAGTGCTGTTTGTCATCTTTATTCTCTCAACTATTCCAAAATCAAGGCTTACCAGTTTTAGGTGAATTGAGAAGTGGCAGGTTTCAGGTCACTAAATCGGGTAATGAAATGAAACTGGAAAGTCTGTAGAAGAAAACCACCAGGAAAAAATCCTAAAAGACTGCTATTATCAGAAGACTGAAGAACAAATATGGAAAAAATATGTCTGTGTTTCCTATTTATCTGAGTGAAACAGTGACTGTGACCTACATAAGCTGTGGGCCTGATACGCTACAAGGTCTGTTTATCTAGGCACCAACCACAGCATGGACACATATAGCACTGGCTTCAGGCCTCCTGTGGGGACACTTTAGACTGTCCATGGCAAGTCAGTCTGGAAGCTTTCATTTATAGATGCCAGAATGCTATTAATATGGGAGGATTTTCCAGTATCACTCTGCAATTGGATCGAAATCTCTCCCATCACTATGCGTAGACCATAGTAGTTGTCTGTGTGCATGAATATTAACTTTCATGCAGCACAATTTCCCTACCAAGGAGTCTCCCCTTGAAAATGCTTAACTATTGTAAGGTAAATTCAAGGCGATCCCACACCCCTTCTTGTAGGTGAGAGCAGAAACTATCCCCAAAATGCAGATCACGTGCGTCAATAAAGGCATCTCGGAGAGAATAAGTCAGTAACACCTGTTTTATTATTCATTTTGGTCTCTAGGAGGTCTTTGCAAAACCATTTAATGAAAACATGATTTGGGATGTTTGCACTGGATGTGAAGGTGAAATAGAGTCCTTCCCTACATTGCTGTCAGCAGAGGAAAAAGCTGTGGCGGAGTTCATAGCAGACTTGGACCAGCTGATGTGAACTGCTCTACCTCCACTGACTTCCACACAGCTAAAGTGGTTGACCCTCAGTAAAAATGTGCCCCAGTAATTCTGGCCTTACCCAAATCTTGTGCCCCTCTTCCTACCTAACCATTTTCCAGAGTAGGACATCCTTCAGTAGAATACATTTCACTAGGTTCATTCCCCTAAGGTTTATAAATAATAAGCCGCATAGGCAGAGCATCGTATTTGCTGTATCTGCTTCGTTTAACTCTGTATGAGCTGTGTTTCCCTGCACACAAGGAAATAGCTTGCAAGTACCTAACAATACTCAGGACAGTACAAAAGATGCTACTGAGTAACGAACTCAGCACAGCTCAAACATCCAGTGAAGCCTTGACAAAAGCCTCCCATAGTCTGCATCTTACAGAGCCAAACTCCAGATTACCTCTTGGTGCAACAGTCTTGATTCTCCCTGCCAAATCGAGGAGAAAGCAACACTACAAGCTAGCTCGGCAGCCGGACCCACTTATCAGGGTTTCCCAGTCCCAAGACTGGCGCTTGCCTTCCTTCTATTCAGCACAGGAGAGAGATGGAGTGGTCACCAGGGAAGAAAGCACGCTAGCAGGCTGGAAATTGCTGTACAGACTGCAGGAATTAATTAAACCCCCACTGGAGCAGAGAAGGACCAACGGAGAGTGTTTCTGCACTCTCTGCCTAAAACTCACCGGGGAGCAGAGTGCCAGAGCTCAGGTGCCTGCCCCTTGGGCTGCTGGGGGGTTTATCCAGTGACTGTCCCACATCCAACAGTGACACCATTGCAACCAACAGGGACTTTAAAACCCGCGTGGCAGAGCTGCTACCGGCCCCATCCCTGAAGCACCAGCCTGGGGAAGCACAGCCTACCCAGCCCTAAGGGGCAGACGCTGGTGGGAGGGGAGGGGGGCTGTGGATGGCTCACTTGGACTTTAGCACCGACTGGCACCTTTGCCCAAGCCTGGTTTTGGGTCTGGTCCAAGCAGTGTCCAAAACGCAGGCTCCACCAGAGGGCATAGCCACCCAGCAGAAGTGGGGAGCTGGGGCAGCGGCAGCAGCAGCAGAAGGATGCTCCCGGGAGCAGAGATCCCCCAGCAGCTAGCAGGGCTGGCTCCTGCGGACCACAGCTACATCCTAAAAGGAGCTGAGGTTCTCCCTGAAAAACACACCGGTCCTTGCCACTTCCAAAGGAGATGCAGCATCTGCTTTTGGCACTGGAGCACATGATCTCCCGGTCTGGGCAGGTGAAAAGAAGCTAGCACAGCCAGAACGATGCTTTTTTGCAGCATTATGTTTGATTTTATTTTGGATATGTGCATCAGGCAGGCTTCCTTGAGGTAGCAACTGAGGGTTACCATTTCTTCCCACTTATATGGTACCTGATCCAGGGGTAACTGATACGAGGTCAGGAAGTATGACTGAGGTCAGAATTTGGCTCTTGTTCTTTATTTACAAAAACTTCCACTAATTTGGGGGCTGCTTGGTGACCAGTGTGCTTCAATGATTAATTTTCTTGCGTTGAAAGAAACAGAAAACCCATCAGCTTTAACTTGTAAGACGATCATTTTTTTGTAGCTGTTGTGCGCAGTCCACCTGTGAGCCGTGGGACTGAGAGGGAGGGCACAGACAGCTTTCCTCTCTGATCTGGGACTGCTCTGCCCCCTTTCCCCTCCATTAGCCTGTGCAGCATTTCAAAGGGGCCAAAGCAGAGGAAGGGCATCCCTCCTTTTGAGCCAGCATGTGCAGGGGAACTGATGTACACCCTTCAGGGAGGTACAAATCAGTAGATGTGCCCTCCTTGCGCGAGGGAGAGCTCAGGGAGCCCTTCTTCCTACAATGCCTCCCATTGCTCATTTTAGCTCTGCATTCTCCCCAGTCAGGGCTCTCCCTCTGTGGCATAATTAAAAACACACTTGAGTTTTCTCTATTTGTCTCAGTAGATTATCATGGCAAGTGCAATCCTCGTATTATACAACATGACAGTAATTAACACCTAGCTACAGTGCTATGGCATCTAGATCTTTCTTCACTGATGACCACAAATCACAGACAAACGTTTATACTACTAACAGTATAAATATGACACATTTTAATTTTATGGACAATGCATGTAGCAGATAAGAAACATAATAATTATGCTTTGTACGTAAAATAACACTTTCCTTCTATGGCTCTCCAACATTTTAACACTCAATAGTGAATTTAGTCTCATTGTATATGCTGTGATGGGAGAGTTGTTAGTTTTGCTCTTCAGAGAAAAAATGAAGCACAGAAGTGACTTGTCAGAAGCATCTTGGAAACTCTGCCATTGACCCATTTAGGCTCAATGAATAAAAATCTTCTAAGTTCACAGTTTTGTGGTATAACCATAAATTGTGTTTGTGCATGTCTGCTTCTGGGGCCTGACTGAAATCCAACAAATATTCTGTTGATTCCTGTAATTAAGAATAGGCACTTTGACCTTTGGAGCTCAAGCCATGAGTTTCTGCTGACACAAGTTATATACGTATGAAGCAAGTGATGAAATTTCCTGTCTCCTGGGTGTTGGTTTGAACAGATGAGGTGCTCAGATAAGAAATGAATTGATTCACTGTCCTTCCTAAGGAAGCTAGTGAAGAGCCCTGGATGGAAATGCAAAGAATCTTCCTTTGATCTGAGTCAGGTCCTCACGGTGATCAGTGGTCATAGCTGACCTCTGCGTATTCAAACCTTCATTCGATAATCATATGAGCATGCCAGAAAACTCACCTCTCTTCTTTGGATTGTCCTGGAAAAGGAAGAGGGAAATGACTGGGAAAAGGAGTATGGGATCAAAGACAGTGGTATATTTCTGTATCTTCCTATGGGAAGGCAATTCTTATCCCTGGAAAAGTCTTTCCCAATACCTGCACCTTTAAAAAGTGCTGAAAAAATAATAGTTACAGATTTTATCACCCTTTTTTTTTCATATTCGGTAATACTTAAACAGATATATTCACAACCTACCTCATGTCCGTGTGACAACTTATGGCTTAACCCCTAGTACCAGAACTCTGAATTTCCAAACCAGGATCACTTCAAACAGGGCCCTCCCCTACATCGAGCGCAAGTCAGCCAAGCCCAGCAAACCTGAACTTGCCTCTTTCTGGTCAGAATAGCTGGCCTAGCGCTAATCTGTTTCAAGCACTCTGCTCCTATTAGTGAGAAGTTGTTTCTGCTGTAAGCTTGCACTGCTGCAGGCTTATCCTTGGAAAACATCTGGCTGTAGCAATACGCATTTTCCAAGTTACAGATTGGTAGATAGATGACCACTGAATCAGTAAAACAAGATAAAAACAAGCAGATAGCTGAAACTGAGAAACAACCTGTCTGCTCAGGAATATATAAAACCCAAAGAGAATTAACACTTCACATTTTAGCACCCTTGCTGTACTTAGCAGGTGGTCTTTCTTCCCCTGCCCATTCCACAGCCCCTGGGCCAAGTGCACTGTTTCAAGAGTTGGCCGCTGCAACCTTCTGGCTCACTTGGCCCCTTTGAGAGAGGGTGCAAGGGGGCATCTCAACCCCAGCTCCACCACCAGCCATCACCCGCTCCATGAGCCAGACCTGACCCTTCAGGGAGCCAATGCAATTCACCACACAAGCCATTTACTTTTTTTTTTTTTTGGTAACTTACCGACCCACTGTAGTGAGCTGAATCAGCTGACAGAGGGGTCAGGGGGGTGCCGGGGTGGGGAAGCAGGGGGAGTGCATGACCAACAGGAGAGCAGGGAGCAGAAACTCCCCTTCTGTGGCAACCAGGCTGGCTCAGCCCTTCCACCCAGGCAGTCTCTGCTTGCTAGTGTGGCAATCGGTTGGAGTGCAGAGAGCAGGATGACCTGTTATTTTGGAACGCTCCCCAAATAGCATTCATCCTCCAAACGACTGGCAGCCTCCAGAAGAGTCATTCCTGTGGCTCCTCTGTTGGAACGCAAACAGCTTGTGGCACACAGCATGGTTATGTACCCAGCTGCAGGTGTCTGCTTCCATGGGTAGGTGGGCTAGAGTAACCAGAACATCCCTGGGGCCAGCAGATAGGACATGGGATTTAGAGGAACAGCTGCTGGAGGCCAGGAATAACACTGGAGGACATCTCAAATGGCAGTACCAGACACCCATCTCTGAAAATGAGTTGAGACTGAAGTGACTAATGTTAGAGTCCTCAGCAATGACACAACATAGCTCCAGCTACACTGATAAAACTGCCTGGGAGATGGGGTACTCCTAGGCAGAGCCTGCCCACAGACTTCCCCATACCTCTGAAATAGTAACAGCAGACTGAATACACAGCTGGGTACAAAAACTTCCCCTTGACCCTACTGACTTCCTACAAAAATCCTGGCAGTTTTATTATCATCTTAATTTGTTCTTATTTCTTCAAGTATTTAATCTAATGCTAACACAGAACACTTTTTTATGCCAACAAAAAGCACTTCTGAGGCCAAAAAATACCTGTGCGGTCCAGAAGATATTCAAAGATGTGTTTAAAAATTAAAGACAGCCCTTTAAAAACAGATTCTCTGTGCAACTGTGCAACTACTTTTCTGTACGACTTTTCTTTCTTGTACTCTAAAGTGCATGCAACTCTAAATTGCAAAGTAAAGTTCTTTTATCAACTATTTTTGCACAGATTCCAGATGGCACAGAGCAAGTGACTTTGCTATGTAAAGCTAAAGATTTTAGAGGAGGTGACTATAAAGATTTACTCCGCTTTTGTACCCCCTTCATCACTGACTGTAGGATTAGTCCAACTGATGAAGTGAAAGAACAAGAGAAAAGCTCAGCAATCATTTCCCATTTCCAGTTTTGAAGAATCAGCCTAGGCATCGTTTTGGGGGTTTTTTTTGGTAAATCCCCAAAATAGAATACAATCAATATTTGTACGGTTAAATGTCACATTGTTACATGGAAGAGACCTTCTTTTTCCCCTTTCTAATCAGTGAGCCTTTGTGCATACCTGTATGATCTCGTCAGCAGCAGGGAGATTATGCAGCATAACTGATGACTGAGTCCTGTCCTTCATTTTAATAATCTCTGCATGGGATTTGTGTAGCACATTCACATTTGGTTTAATAACAGTGGTAAGTAATAGTAATCTTAACCATAATAGTTAAGCAATAATTAACAGGAATTAATCCGGTTATTGCCTTCCTGCTGAAGGAGCCCAAGTGATGGCTTTCATCTTCGAATGGGCAGCGAGTGGGCTGAGCACTATTTCCAAATCCCATCGCTGACTCCATTGGCTCAGACAGCATGTGTGCCACCACATCTCGTCCCTGCTGAGGTCAGCAGGACTTTCCAGGGCCACTGCAAGATACAGCACAAAACCCTGTAGCAGAATCACAATCTGTACGTACTGCAAGCTGTGACAGTTGGGATAGAGCCTACGAGCCATTTGCAATACCACTGTTGCATTATCAGGTTTTTTTAAGGAAGGGAGTGAACTGATTTGTTCAGGAGAGATAGCAGTATCAGTTGTGCTGGCTCTGGAAGCAGCTAAACCTGTACAGAGCAGAAGCAGGTGAAGAGTCCAGGCCTGCTTGATGACACTTTCCTAATCGCAGTTGGCAGGCAAGCTTCATGCTAGAGGCTGAAACCGTGAAGAGGAAAACCCGACCACAAGATTTTCAGGGTGCCCAGTATTTTGCTCTGCAGCCACTTCATCGAAGTGCCTGTCAGCTTTTTGCTTGCTTTCCAAGATCGTGAAATACGCAGAAACGAGCTTTCAAGAAATTCAAAGTATAAAAAAGTACGGAAAGTTAAGGTTGAAGTGCACACTTATGTACTTATCTCTCTACTCATCACCCAAAATATACACATACCCACCCATAAATAGACACCTGTAATAGCAGCACTAATCACTTGAAGCAGTGCTTTCTGCTTCTGGGGCTCTTTTGTACTGCAATGTAAAATTAATTAGTCTTTAGAACATAATTGCACAGACCCCATTATTTCAACAACCTTTTCCATTTTTAACCTAATTCAATTAAAAAGTAATATGCAGGAATGTCAAGCAAATATATGGATTGCCATCAAACACCATAAGAGTCAGTTCCTATTTCAACCTCTACCATAGACTTTTAGCATGACCTCAGCATGCAAACTTAGGTGGTTCAGTGTAGGCATCAGCTCCAAACTGACGTGCCCATGTTTGAACTTTTTGCCTTTCGCTTCTCCATCTCATCTCCTTCCCTTAAAAAACAGATTATTTTTGTTGACTGCTCAGCAATGAAAGTCAATTTATTTTCTCTCAGGTTTACTGATATCGTCCAACCCAAGGCTGTGGGGAAGGAAGTATGCTGTTGGTGTCGTGCTCTCCCTGGCTTGTAGGGATGAAGCACTCCACAGGTCTGCAGATGTACTGGCAGATAATGTAGAAAAAAACTCGTGTCTTTTGCCTATGAATGAATACCATCTGGGATATGCTTAGAACTGCTACTAGTGTACGCAAAGATGGGAAATTCAAATTCTGTGATTTATATGGAAATGGCTATAATGAGGGAGGTCTTGCTGTTGGATTGCGTTTTATGCACAAGACTTCACGTGCTTTGAAACCACAGAGATTTTCCACTTCTTGCCACAAACCATGGCCTAGAGCTTCAGCAGGAATTGAAAAATGTTTCTGCTTCTTATGGCTGTGAAGAAAATACTGAGAGGGGCTGAGGAGGTGAATCACGTGAAGACAAAGATATAATTATCTTACTTACAACCACAGTGAGCTTTTATCAAGCCAATCTAAGCCATAGTCCCGACAATGAGGAGGGGCAGATTTCCGTCCAAGCTACCCACAAGGGCTGCACCCTCGAGCTGCTTCCTGGCTCCTGTGGTGCACTCCACAGCTTGCTCCTGCCCGTCGTCATTTCTGTTGTAACTGGCATGAGCTGCATTAAAAGCATTGCAGAAGAGCTTAGATCTAGGTGGTTTCAGAGCACACGGGTGATTTTTAAGTGCGTGATCAAGCTGAAGTCCCTGGGTACTGTAGCATGACAGAACGGGAGTATGGTGAGACATGGGTTATTTTATAGACCTGAAAGATGACACAATAATTCTGCTCTAATTTCCCTTATAACATTTTAACTCTGATTAGTGCTTACTATTGATTTATTATGAGCTACACTTCCTGAGTACAACAGTTTGTTCACAGGGTTTGCTTAGCCTTACCATGGCATCCATCCAAGCAGCTTCCCAGCTGTCTGTGGTTGAGTCCAGGCGTAACGCAGTGGCACAGATTAACCCAATTTGCAGGCCTGACTTGCCAGGTAGACTTGGGCTGCCATTTTTTGTTTATTCCCTGGCACTTTTTGAAACCTTTCTTTTTGTTAGGACCAGTCAGGACCGGCTAGTAGTCCTAGGGAGGTCCCTTTTTCATTCTTCATACCAACTCCCATTATCTTATCCAAGGGCACCACCTAATTCTTTCTAGATTATGGGGTATATGGGAGAACCCAGTTTTCCATGGCTTCCATTATTTGTATGTCGCTTTGCTTTCAGGTATGGCAAAATCGCAGGCAGAGAGATTAAATCCTTTAATGCATTAATTGATACAGCTGGGAAAAAAGCTTTCAAGCACGCAGGCCTCCTTCAAGTTTTTGTTTGTTTTGGTAATTGATGTTATGTTTAAATCACAATGTCAACTCTCGTTGCCACTTACTATACCTTATGTTGACTTGTCAGCAATACAGCATCTCATTTCCCAGCAGCTGCTAAGAGTTTAGTTGAGACTTAGCTATACATCAGTACGACAAACTATTCAAAATTACTCCTTACAGCAATAGAAGCCTAATGGTTTTTGCAATAAATTAACACTGTGACAGGAAGGAAAAAGTATTTGCTTAGTAACAGGAATGATAACGGTAAGGTGCCCAACCTGATTAGACAGTTCTTCGTAAATCCTGAATGAACCTGCTTGCGTTATTCAAGCAAAGGGTCTTGGGTAAAATGGAGATGGCATTAATGTCTGTCTGGTATAAAATGCAGCATTTAGCTGCTACGCCTTCTCCACAGCCTTAGGAGACATGCTAAATGAGGGGAATAAAAAGTAATGCTCAATAACTATCCACTTACTGAATGAGATGGACACCCCATAGAAAAAAAAATATAAAGGTATGCACATGAATGTGTGCAGAGGGACTAAGGTTGTATTCCCTGTCTCTTGAAACCATATCCTTCTCCCCACATCCTTTCTCCTGAAAGGTGTTTACAACTTTCACTCCAAGTTCCTGCTTTTATGTGAGAATTAATTAAATTACTTCAAAAATGGTTACATAAAAGTTATTTCCCCTTAAAACAGACTATATATTTTTGTCTACTGTTCTTGACTGCAAATTGATACAAGCAACTTCCTCAAGGCCAAGAAGATTTTATACGTGCTTCCATTGTCCATGCAGACTTTGTAAGTGACCCCGAGCTTCGGTATTAACTTTCAGATAGTCACGTGCTGGGGGGAATTTTCAGGTAGCCCCCATAGGACTGGCACAGGAAGGGAAGAAGGATTCATTGCAGATTGTTTAACCTATGTAAGAAGTCCTGTGAGCTATAGAAAACCTGGAGAAGTCCCTGGTGAGCTTCTGAGACTCATATGAATCCTAGTAGGGTTTAGCTTCAAGGCTGTTACTGTATTAGCTGAAACTGTTACAGCTGATTTTCAAGTGTTGCTGGGACTTAACTTCTGACAGTCAGCACTCCTGAAAGAGCACCAAACGCCACACGGAGTCTGGAGACTCAGAAAACGCTTTGTGAGTCTGGACTGCAGCTGAGCTCCCAGGGTAGATATTTCCAGACAGAAACCCTGGGGGCAATAGTCAACCTCATCTGAAGCCCCATGGCCATCCTAACCCCAGAGGAGCCCTTGCCATAGCATTTTATAACATTCAGCTTCATCCTGTGCACCTCACCAGCTCTGGCACCAACTTTAGGAAGCCGCCAGGGGAAGGGAGCAGGTCTCAGACCTTCTGGCTAAGCTGCCACTTCAGGGTTTGTAAAGTCCATCCATGCACTCTGGAAACTTCACATTCGGGACACTTCTGTTCTGAAGAACTGTTTTCTGGGAGAAAGAAACCCACAGACCATAAACTTCAACCCACCAGATACTCATGAAATAATCAGATGGGACAAGTCATTAAGTCATTCAAGTTTCTAATCCAAAATAGTTTGGAGATGCAGAAAAAGGGATATTGATTTTTTTTTCCCAAAAAAATTAAAATTTCTGGTAACCATTTCTCTGTAACAACTCCACTTTTAAGACAGAAAAAATATTTTGTCACTCATGGGAGCAAGATACACAAATGTTCTCTCAAAATTGGGGTCCAGATTTTCGTGTTTATTTCCTAGTAATTTTTAACCAAAGAGAGTTGACATACGCCAGCATTTGTTGTGTCCCAAATGAATTTCTCCACATTTCTGTATTAAAGATATTGTTCATATGGATGATCAGTATCACCTGAAGCAAGTGGAGCAATGGAGCAAGTGCAGACGCATGCTGTGGTGAGGGCACCACCAGGAGATATCTCAGCTGGAGGTGGCACATCTGTGTATAATCCTACAGCAAGTGTCTGGCAGAGGAGCAGTGGACGCAGGCCGGTATCTGCCATGGGGCAGCATTTATCCTCTGGCATGACGGCAAGGAGCAGTCCCATGGCTCAGAACCCAAGCATTGCACCTGCGAGGAGCCCTTCACCCCGTGCTTCATCCAGCCACACAATGTCATCTGTGGCTGCACTGGAGATTTCTCCATCTGTCTTCCCCCATCTGCCTTCGGGTCCCTGTCCACTGAAGCTGCCTGCCAGTGCAGATTTAGAAGACTAACACGCACCTGTAGGGGCAGAACTTTTGGAGTAGTAGTGCAAATGAAGTCAGCTTTGCCAAAACACCACTCCACTGGCCACTTTCCTGGCCATTGAAAGCTGATCCGAAGTGGTTTGGAAAACCCTTACAGCTCTCTCAGCTTCTCCATCTGGAAAGCAAGGCTAGGACTGTTTCTCTTCTCCTTCATCTTGTCTATACAGACAGTAATCTCTTTGAGAAAAGGACTATGGACCTTCATCTGCTGAGGGCCCCTGGGTAATAAATAATAATTTAGCACCGCCTTGCAGTTTCAGTGTGAGCAGCGTGATGTTTGGCGTTTTGCTTAAAACCCCCAGTCAGATGGCAGTGCAAGAAACTCAGCCCTCATTAGGAAAAAAGACAAGTTCTAATTGTCAGGGAAAAAGGAGATAAAAGCTGAAAAACATGACTCTGAAGAGCACAGTGGTCAAAAAGCAAGCAGGAACATCAGACTGGTTAGCTCTTGATGTCCCACAACTTGAGGGCTCTTTTTTTTTCCTCAGTGCTTGGGTCTAATGACATTAAGCACTTCCATGTCAATGAGAACTGAAGTCCACGAGAGTCAAGAGCGTGCTGACCTGTGCCGGATCTGCTCATTTACGGCTGCGTTTCTTGACATGAAAGCTGTTCTCCCCCTGCCTTCAGACTGCAAGCTCAGTGGGGGCTGGGACCGCTATTTTAGCCCAGCTTGTACTGTAAAGCACGTCCAGGGTGCTGCCGGAGTCGGAGGAACTCAGCTGGAGACATCAGCATGTGGCAGATGAGACGGGAAGGCAAAATTAAGGGCATATAAACACCGTGTGCCCTAGCTGCGAGAGGAGCTGAGCAGGTGATAATTACACTCGGGGTCTCTGCCCCATGCTCCACCAGCCCCATCCATACGACAACATCCAAAAGCGTGTCTGTCCACAGTGGGGAGCCTGGGGCTGCCTGTCTGCAGGACAGTGTCCCCCGCATGGGGCCACC
>NW_008794665.1:8862171-8867260 GCF_000699145.1 Aptenodytes forsteri | reverse complement strand
CCCGCCGTGCCGGGGTGCTGCGCAGAGACCCGGCGGGCTTCCCGGGCCGCCGCGAGTCGGAGCCTCACGGGCACGCACACGGACACACGCACGCACGCAGCCTTGCCCGCCGAAGGGGAGCGCTGTGCCGGGAGCCTGCTCGCTGCCCCGCACTGCCCCGGGGGCATCCCCGGTCCCGGGCGCGGTCCACGCAGCTCCCCGGGCCTCGGCCGGCAGCGTGGAGGCAGGGGTGGAGGGAGAGCCCCTGCTGCCCCTGCCCCCTTCCACGGGTCCCTTGGGCTGCCCTCGGGGCTGGGATCCCCCTCTCCTTCACGCCCGACCACACTTTCCTCCCGGTCCTTGTCCTGGCGTCATCCGCCTGCACAGGCCTTGTGTTCACACCTTGCCTGCGCTCACCCACGCCTCTCTGCACCATCCCCGGCCACCCTCGCCTGGTGCCCAGTCTTGCCCTTTCTGCTGCTGCCGTGGTCTCTCTCCCCAGCTTGCCCCCGACTTTCCCATTGCCATTATGCCCTCCCTCAGCAGTGCCGCCTGCCCTCTCGGGCTCCCTCATCCCCGTATCTCCTGAGTGAGGACCTTGCCCATGCCACCCTCCTGTGACAATGGCAGGATAGGACTGTCTCTGGGTCCAAGCTTTGGTGCCTACATTTGCAAGGCAGAATGGTCCCATATCCTAGGTGGATCTCAGCCAGGGACTTGCTAGAATCCTCCAGTGACTCGTCTGGGGACTTTTAAGGGCAGTATAATTAAAATGACCATTTAAGTGTTTGTATGTCTCCCTCTGTTCTCCTGCAGGTGAGCTCATTAGCTCTTGCGGGATGCCTAGTGTCACTCATGTTTCAGGAGAAAGGAGACCACGTAGATATTCTTGGTCTGAGAGTGTTGGATGCTTCCCATTTTGTCCATGTTCCAGAATAAAATTGGCATCAGAATAGGACAAACTGGTAAAAGAGGATGGAGGGGGTGATGCCTGAGTGTATATAATAGCCAAATAACCCAGGAGAGATGCAGTTTAGATTAAAGAACATGACGAGGAACCAGGACTCCTGTGTCTTCTTGGCTCTCCTGTGCTTCATGACGTGACCTTGGGAACATTACGTAACCGCTCCTAGGCCTCAGTTTCCCCAGCAGGGAAAGACCGGGGGGGTGGGGGGTAGTAATGCTGAAATGCCCTCATGAGGCACTTTGACGACTTAGGTAATGTTTGCTGAGTGCCTTGAAGATGTCAGGTACTATATAAATGCTAAGCAGCGTTATTAAAATCTACCTGGCAGTCTCATGTGCTGCAGAGGTCACCAGCTGGGACTCCCCTAAGGCCAGGCTCCCACTTCCCAGGTCCAAAGGAGGAGACCATCAGTTTTATGCTGCTGCTGTACAGCTAAAGAGACATGATGATCCATGCACACACGCTTTTCGGTCTAGTTTCACCTTCTCTAAGGGAACTGATGAATTAATGCCTTTGATTCATATGAAAGTAAAGGAGGAGAGCGATCTGCTTGAGGCCTGGGAACGTTTCTGGAAACGAAACGGAGCTGTGCCTGCTGAAGTCTCTGTCGTGGCAGTCTTCTCCTGAAAATGCTGTAGAAGACTCTTCCAAGTTTAAGGTTAAATTGTGTGGTTTTATCTTCAGGAAATTCACTCGCTTAATGAAACAGGTCCTGTTCCAGCACTTGAATTTTGCGGGGGAGCTTAACTGGTAAAATACAGCAGCTAAGGGCCATTTAAGAAGGCTTTTATACTTCATATCAGGATGACATGATAGGTTTGCTTATGCAGACATCAATGGCAGTACGTGGCTTCTCGACTTTGTAGGCGTAGTCTTAATGTACACATCATTAACGTAAGAGCGTCCTAAGGTGAGGTTGTTGAGTAATAGTTTGTAGGGATAAACATGGTTGTTCATTCTTTAGGCAGGAAGATGGACTAAGACTTCAGGAAGGACTGTGGCAGGATTTTATACTGTGCTTGCCATTTAAATTAGGATGCAATACTATTACAATGCCTAACATGGAGATAAACAAATTCTATAGGTGTGGCATTTGTTATTTTACTCCCATCTCGGAAATATTTTTTGATACCTTACAAGGCCCAAAGAAAAGGCTGTAGGGTGTTAGGGGGGATGAAGTGGCTCTAAGGAGTTGACCCTGTCTTTTGGGTTTTGAGAAGCATCTCTGGAGTCTGACTAGGTCACATATGAAGACGTAGCCCATTTTGAGGCAGGACATGAATCCCTTTACATACCCTCTGGGTTCTGAGCTGGTTAAAGCACTGACAAGCCCTTTTAATTATAACTGTGTAAGCCTAAAGCTGGAAAAGCTTGAACACAAAGCCTAGGGGTAGCGGCATACCCCTAGGTACTGGTATGATGGGTCTGGATGAATCACAGTACGAGGAATGAAGTGGCTGGTTCTGTTCAGCCAGGGCTCACCCCTCCTTTGCCTCTGTCCTCCGAGCCTGCTCCAGGCTCCATCACTCCCTGGGGCAAGTGCATGTTCTCTGCACTCACTGATCGCTGACACCCAGGCTTTTCTTCAGCGCACCCCCATCCTAGGGTTTGTTTCCTCACTGCCATCTGCCCCTGGAAATTATCCCTCTGAGGCTGGCATGAATGGAGCCTGTCTGATGGCGAATTGGTCTAACGGCAGTGAACGAGGTCCTCCTTGCTTCATTCCAGATGTTCCTGCTTCACTTTAGGGAGGCCCCCATCCTGCAACGCGCATCGTTCTGGGACCTCTTTAGAGCCTGGGCCTAGATTAGCAGTGCTGTAAAGAGGCTACTGTTTTGACACAGAGGAAAAATGAATAGTCTGTTCCCTGATACTTACAAGCTGATGGTTTTCGTGCCTCCCTGAATGCCTGGCTTTATGCGTATGCACGCCCTTATGGTATAGCCCCCAGACTGCCTGGTTCTCCTGCAGGGAGGCACGAACGGCAGAGCGAGGTTGCAGGCTGCAAAGGCAGACCTGCAGCCTGCTGGTCTCTGAGGGCGAGAGCCACCAAGTTGTCTTCCCTAAACAAGCGATTGCAGGTTTTGAGGAGGTTAAAGAACTAACAGGTCCATTTACTCTCATGAAACTCCTTATGCTTTAAGTTGCGGGAAAGCTGTTGTTGATGTACATTTATGTATAGTGCCACCAGGTAGGTAGCGTTTGATATAAGATACAGTATTGCTTTGATCTTATCGTGCTCGGACCGTGGGAGGCTTGATTTCAGTAAGATCAGCATTAAGTCAAATGTTTATTAAAATAATTGCTTAAAATGATTTCTCAAATCAAACTCTCCCAGCATCTCCTCCCAAACTTCTTCAAAGAGGGAAGAGGGATGAAGTAAATAATCTGCAGAGGATTTTTTTTTTCCTTAAACTGCTGCATGAGAATTAATGCAGCTCTAGTCCTTATTTCTTGTGAATAAATACATTACTATTTTTGCAGAAAATTCACAGTTCAGTCAGACATACAGCAAAAAGGGTTGCAGTGCTGAGATCCTCGTTCCCAGCTGCAGCCAGTGAGGTAGCAAAAACCATCCGGTGCTTAGGAAAGCAAAAGTGACAGTAATGCATGGACGGAGCGGTGACCGCCGGGGTCCTTCTCCATCGTGCTGCAGAGCGCCAGGTTCGGGCATCAGCACGAAGTGACAGTTGTTCCTGTTATAATTGTCTGGCCAATAATAATTATCTTCAGATGTCTGCTGACGAGGGGCTCGCCAATGGGGAGGCAGGAGGCCTGTGCTGACTGCACCGAGATTATCTGGGCGAGATGACGTCACGCGAGGGCTTGCCTAAAATCACAGAAACTTTTCCTCTGCTGCTTCGCCGGCTGCTGCAGAGCTCCGGCCATCCCTGCCCCTAGCGCTGCTACCCTCCTGCAGGCTGCTGCCCTCGGGCAGGCTCCCCTCGATCCCCTCTCTTTTGCCTCTCCTGGCTTCTTCCTCTCCTGTTTCTCTCCCTGAAAAGCCAAGGTTTAACCCTTGGCAGCTGGCAGCGTGCTCCCAGGTAATAGCGGGAGCCGAGTCGGAACGGAGGAGGACGAGCAGGATGAAAGCAGAGCTGGTTATTCCCCAAAGATGCTGTGGGGCTCTGCTGCAGAAAGTGGCTGTTTTCGTTAATGAGCTTTCAGTAAAGAGAAGCACTGCGTAAGGGCAGCTGGGCATTTTTTGGCTTTAAAGGGCACTGGCAACTCAAACTGGACTCTGAAATTAACTTTGTAAACCTCAGATGAGTATAAATGTTTGCGTATTTGAAAAAAACATCCTGGTGCAAGAAGTTATTTTTAACCTTTTGTTACCTGAAACTTTTATGTGGCGAGAGACAGAAAGTGTAGCTGATGCTGAGAGAAATTTATCCTTTGTAATTCTCTTTCTGGTCAAAACTGGAGGTAGATGTGGAAGAACAGAGGGTCAACTAATTTGGATTTGAAAATGTGCTTACCTGCTAATAATTCACACAAGCACCATCGTCCTAGACAGGTTTGTTTCCTAAATGCAGAACAAGCTTCCCTCATCCACTTAAACTACTCTTACCTCATGCAGGAATCAAGAGTGAGAGGCTGTGTGCGTATCGCTCCAGGCATACGTGTGTGGCAGCCAAAAGCTGATGTAAATTACTTATTTTCTTTTTTTTTTTTCCCTGAGCTCTTACTAAATGCCAGTGAAGGATGTGGAGGGGATGGTGCAGTCACCCTGTCCTTCTCTCTGTGCCGTGGCAAGGACTCAAAGGGAAGATGTATGAGTTGCTCTTTACCGCAGAGAGACTGTTTTACTTGAGCAAAATTCAGTCAGCCCAAGAATTTAGCCTACCTCCACATTTCATCCCCCAGAGGGGCTTTTTGCTGCTCTCTTGTGCAAACTGGCCATAAAGCTGACAGGGCCACCAGTGCATGGCAGCTTTGGTGCTGCAGGGACTAGGATACCTGCTCCTTTGCCTTTCCTCCATCCTGCAGGCCTTTCTGAGCAAAAGGCTGATGTTATTGGAGTATCGCAGAGCTTTGGCTCCTTGAAAATACAAGGATGGAGTCTATGGGGAATAACGGTTCATGTCCTTTCAGAGTTCAGGTATCTTCTGTGTGTGTTCTTGGGGGGGGGGGGGATAAAGA
>NW_008794665.1:8791645-8862092 GCF_000699145.1 Aptenodytes forsteri | reverse complement strand
GATTGTTTGCTGGGGGGTGTTTTCTTGGGGGGGGGGGGGGGATAAGAAGGTGGCACAAAAATGTCATCCTGAAGATAAATACATCGGTGTCTTCTGGATTCAGCCTATCACTGAAATGTAGGCATTGGCCTTTTGTTCACCCTACCCCTAGAGTATGAACACATCTCTTATCACGTTGCTTCATTAATTTTTAAGCCTCTGAGAGTGAAGGCATCTCTTCTACTTTGTGAAACACCATGTGCTTGTGGGAATAATAACTTGTAAGAATGGAGCAAGAAGTAATTTAGGAGCTTGCCATCATTTTCAAAAGTGAATAGGGACATTCAGGAGCATTTGGTTTGGGATGAGATGTAGGACGCTGAATTATTTTGGCACTTTTGAAAAAGCAGCTCGTATCTTCAACTAGGCGTACGCTGTGAAAGCAGAGGGGTGTTTGTGCAAGCACAGGCTGAGTAGCAAGTGGTGCATGAACCCCCAGAGTCAGGGTGCTTTTTGCGAGTGGACAAAGGAGCGATGGGAAGAAGCTGATTTCCCCTGGGGTTGGGGTGCAGAGTGCCTAGCTATCTCCTTCCTTCTCTGAACGCCCTGGCCCTGTTGAATCGCAGAGAACTTTTCCCCTGGAAGACAGTATTTTCACCTCTGTGGCTATTTCTGCTAGCTTGTGGATACAGGCACTCATGCAGAGACAGACAGACCGACCGACCTTTATGCTTCACTGGTTAAATCCACGTGGAGTTGGTGGGAGGAGGCATCCTGCGTGCTGGTCCAACTTTCCAGTCTGCCAAGCTGTAGCTTCACAAGGATGTGGTGTTAGGGCTGTTGGGGTGGCACGAGGTGGATATCCTTTCCGTTACATGGTAGTGTCTCTACTTGATCAGTCCTGGCAAAAGTGCAACCTGAAATCAACTTCCACGGGCTCTTCTGCATCCTGGGTGAAGGCAGCCTGAGAGCATCTTTGGCCAAGGTCATTGCCCCACATTGAGAAGACAGCAGTTTGTACGATGGCACGTGAGTTGCTGTTGGCTGTTATGCTGTTGCATATCCTTCTGGGCTCTTCCTAGGCAGCGCAGCGACATTCCTTTCCCGATTGCCAATTTTTAATCATACCTTGATGACGAGCCACTGTTATTTAGGTTGGTGCGTTTTTTCCTCCTGTTAGTTTTTCTGAGGTGGACACTACATGTGCATGTCCCTTGCAACCTAGAAATCTTTAAAAAATGTCTTCTTTAAAAGCAGTGAATAAAATCTACGTGGGGACAGCTTCCATATTCTCCTCCTCTCTCAAACAGGCAGAGTCTGGTTGTCCATAATCTGGTAAGAGAAGCACTGTAGATAGGCTACAATAATTTGTTAGATCCTGGTCTTTCAATGAACTCTGTGCTGGTAGATGTTGCCTTTTAATGGGGCTCAGGGTAAGCAGGAGATCGCTGCATGTAACTCATTGCGTGATTAGGGGTCTGGATTACTCCATTTTCTGCAACGCCTAACGTAACTGGCCTTTTCCCTGACCCCCCTGCTGAAAACGCAGTGAGCATTCATGTCCAGTACATCTACTGTTCCTTAAAAAGTCAAACGTGGTCACGTTCCCGTTGGTCTCGGCAGAGAAAGGTCTGGCCGAGTATTTAACTCTCAAATTTATGCACTGCGTTTGCCGCTGGTCTCTTCTCCACAGCCATCTATAGTGGTACTGGGAATAAAAGGATGTTTTGTACTTTTTTCTTCCTTTATGTCACTGTGGAGTCTCTGCCCCTTGCTCAAGAGTCTATCCCAAGCCCTTTTCAGCTGACTTTGATCTGCTGACTCTTAGCGATAAATACAGAGATAAAAAGGGAGAAAAATTTGTAAGGGAAAGGCTGTAGTATTTTTGTCTTCATGACTGTGTTAGCACTGGCAGGCTGGTACCCCTGGTGTGTTGGGGGTCCAGGGAGGGGGGACAGACTGATGGGGAATGCAGACACCCTTCTCTGCAAAGGTGGTGTCAGTACAGAGCTGGAGGTGTTGGAGGGTACAGAGCTGGGGTTTCTTTTTTGCTTCGAGGGTAAACTTTTATGAGTGTTTATGGAGCTTTCCGCAGCTTTGAGAATGATATTGTAGTACAGGGTCCACTGGGACTGTACAAGGCAAGATGACGTAAAACACTTTTTGGAAAGCTTAATCAAGAGAGAGTTTAGATGCTTTTTCTTTTAATGGAAATGGGCAGAGGTTAAAACATATTATCTTTAAATGTAAATTAGCATCGGCTAAAATGTAAAATAAACTTTTCACTGACTCAGACTATAACGACATGTGAGCTATTTGTGTAACCACATTACCTGCGTACTGCTACCCAATACTCTTTTTCTTGCCAACTGTTTTGTCAGCCCACTTGAGCCTTGTCCTGGGTTGGAGTAGAAGGGTTTTGCATTTACCCTGTGTCTCTACAGCACCTAGCACAGTGGTGCCCCGTCCCCGACCAAAGCGTCCCAGAACTGCTGCTACTACAAGCCATGCTGTTCCTGTTTGTGTCACAGCGTCGCATCCCCTGGGGCTGGGTTTGCTGGGGGAGGCCAGTGCAGCCCGGTGGGGTTCTCTGCAGGGACACTCAGGTTAGTGTCATGCAAGCCAGCAGCAGATTGGGAAACAGCGGGGCTGTGATTGCACCCAGACTAATTCAAGGAGAAAATTGTGTCACTTCATGTGCAGGGTTTGCCATTGTGGTTGTTATTGCCTTCAGATCCAAAGTAGCAATGGTATCCGATATTGCCCTTCACTGTGTGCTTTGTACTGTGTCCTCCATTGCAGACCTTCAATTGCAAGTCTTGTTGACTTTTGTGAGGACATCTTAGCCTTTGACTGCCACGGGTCTTACTTATGGACCAGGAGCAAGGTGGAAGGACTCCAGAAACGATGTGACCTCGGTTTGGCTAGAGAAGGGACCCAGATCCGGCAGAGCAGACACACCATGAAATGATGAAATGATGGGCAGATCTTGCATCTGCTGATCAGTCCTTGACCTTTTGTGGGAAGAGCTGGTATTCAGAGTGGGGAAGAAGAGAAGGTGATGCAAGTTAACAGTTTACCTCATGCCAGGGGACTTGGGGCTTTGCAGAGTACATGTAGTGGTTTATGTACTACACAGCATGCAGGGGAATGATGATCAACAAATCTCTGAGGACATGGGGAGCCTGACTTCAAACTGAATGCAGCCATAGCCACCTTGTACAAGTCAGGCATCAGTCAGTCAGGCGCAGTTCTTCGGAAAGTGCCAGAGTCCCACAATTTCAATGGAAATCGGGGACCTGTGTCATCTCTGAAAATTGCTTTTTGTGCCTCAGTTCCTCAGCTATAAAACGGGGAACAATTCCTTTCTGGGGATATTCAAAGTTGTTTTTTTACCATGTCACAAAGGTGATCCTGGGATGGTAAGACCCATATGAGTAACTACATTTAAAAAGTACAGAAAACATAATGGTCTTACAGTATTACTATGCAGCTTTACACTTGTACTAGCACTGAAGAATACTTTATTCTTGCCAAGTATGTGGGGCAAAGTTTGTCTCCTTGATTGTGGTAACCGAGGAGTAAGGAGAGCTGCTGTAATATCGGAGGCAAGGCAGTTTATTGTTGGTATCACGGGTTTAAACTGCAAAAGTCCAGACCATTCTTAATTACAAATTTATGGAAGGATCTGTCCTCCAAATAGTCCAATAAAACTTCAGGCTATTCAACATCTTCTGATGATAACTTTTAAATAGAATTTTAAAAATTTGTTGGTAATTAGTTTCAGCATACGAAGCCTACAAACTGAGTGAAAAATGAATTGGACGTCATCCATGATTATGAGCTCCTCAAATTGAATGCGTTGGTTTTGATATCTGATGGCCTCAGTTAGCCCTGGACATAAAACTTGAGGTCGGTCAAGAGCATTATTAAGGACAAATACCTGCCCTGTATGTCTCGAGCCATCAGTAGTATAAATACACCTGGAAAGAGCAATCCCGGGGAGTGCTAATTAACGTTTTAAGGGGAAGAAACAATGGGCCAAGTTCATCTCAGTAAAAACACCAGAATGATATTATTGAGGAGTCTGATCTTCTGGCTAATAAAATCAGACCATTCTTAATTACAAATTTATGGAAGGATCTGTCCTCCAAATAGTCCAATAAAACTTCAGGCTATTCAACATCTTCTGATGATAACTTTTAAATAGAATTTTAAAAATTTGTTGGTAATTAGTTTCAGCATACGAAGCCTACAAACTGAGTGAAAAATGAATTGGACGTCATCCATGATTATGAGCTCCTCAAATTGAATGCGTTGGTTTTTATATCTGATGGCCTCAGTTAGCCCTGGACATAAAACTTGAGGTCGGTCAAGAGCATTATTAGACAAATACCTGCCATGTATGTCTCGAGCCATCAGTAGTATAAATACACCTGGAAAGAGCAATCCCGGTGCTAATTAAGTCGGTCAAGAGCATTATTAAGGACAAATACCTGCCCTGTATGTCTCGAGCCATCAGTAGTATAAATACACCTGGAAAGAGCAATCCCGGGGAGTGCTAATTAACGTTTTAAGGGGAAGAAACAATGGGCCAAGTTCATCTCAGTAAAAACACCAGAATGATATTATTGAGGAGTCTGATCTTCTGGCTAATAAAATTGTCTGGTTTTCTTTTTCTTTTTTTTTTTTCTTCTTTTATTTTTTATTTAGAACCATTAAGAGGTACTTAAGATGACAGTAAAATCCCCCAAGTATAAACAAAAGCAGGATGCCAAAGCTGTTGCACTGTCCCATTCAGATAGTGGGTTTATTAACAAATCTTTACAAAGTCTGGCTTTTTCCTTATGTAATTTTCCTTTTAGCTTTGACTGGGAATTTTCCCTCTAGGTCTTCTGTTGTGCATCTGCTGAATGCAGGTCCTCTGTAAACACTAATGGGAATTTTGTGGTTTCCAATGTACGAAATCTGCAGGCAGCTGAAAGTCCTGGGTTTTCTTCCTTTTTGTTCTCCCCGGAGGGGCTGGCTGTCCAACTCCCTTTCCATGTCTTTGCAGGTCACAACCAAGAGGGGTGTTGGTTATTAGCAGGAAATTCTGTGGACACCTTACATTTCAATTCCTTACTTCTTGATTCTTCATCCTCCTTGGCTTGACAGCCAAGCAGAAAACAAGCTGTTTTGTACACCGCGATGATGTCTGGATGCTCTTGTCTTCATTAGCTGCCTTCACTTTCGTGAAGACTTTTGCTCTGTTGACATGGTAGCTCTGGGGCTGACGGCTGCTCCGGCCCATGTTAGACCTCAGGGTCTCATCATCAGGGGGACTTGCTGGGTTCCCTCTCCTGGGTGGGGACGGGGACCCGGCCCCTGTGCAGGGACATCTCTGTGCTCATGGGCGGCTGACCCAAAGCCAGCAAAACCTGATGGTGATTTCACTGCGTTTCCTAGGTAAAAGCTGAAGCTGTGAGGATGTGCTAAGTGGAACTGCTGATGAGAGTGCACAGCATTGATTGCAGACCCCTGATGAAACAGGTTGTTTAACAGGTAGAAGTATTTCGAGATGCGTAATGTTTTCTTCACGTTATTTTGTGAGGGCATTGCCCCGTTACATTTTTTTCATAAGATCGCTGTTGGCCACTGTCTGAAACAAGATACTGACCTAATTCAACCTTTGATCTGAACTGATTGCTCCTGTGTGCTTAAATACCCTTTTTGATCACATGCCTGATAAAGAAAATACTGTTTTTGGTACCAGTCACGCCAGAACTGTCTGGAAGTGACATTCCCTCTTGCAATGGCTCTGTGTACACAGACCATCAGTTTATTTTGTTAAATCATTATTTGTTGTTTCAGAACTCTGTAAATACTGTGGAGTTAAATCCATTATTTTAAAATCTTACTCGGATTGGCAGTTCATGCTGAAAATGCCCAGCAATCCTATATGCTGCGGCATTTCTGGGGGTCTGATGCTAGGCGAGATTCCCTCTGTGCAAGGCGCTGCCCATGGATGCTATGAAAATCTCTGTCTTGCCCCTAGCAGCTTGTGGATTTAGTTTAAGACTACTACTACCCCAGGCAGACAAACCTCATTCTTATTTTTGAAAAGGTTTAGATAAATTATTGCTTGGACTGTGAGAGCCAGATCTGTGCAGCTACATTGCCACCATCTCTGTGACCCAGTGGGGAGTTTTGCATCTGTCCCAGCAGAGGGAGGGCAGCTCCAGACAGCCAAACATCATGGGTAAAAATAATGTTATAGCGCTGAAAGGAATCCTCAGTTAATGTGTCCTTGTTCACTGACTTCTAATATCATGTCTGAAATGTATTTTTTTCATTTTTAACAATTTCCCGTAAGCTTTCCAGCATTTTCCAAGAGCTCCCCTCCTACATCAGTGCTTACATCATGGACAAATTTCAAAATTTAGTTTGAAAGATAGGATCAACACCAGGTGTTCCTATTGCGACACTTAGAGCCAGAGTGTCACAAGGCCGTTGTACCCAGGATGCTCACGCTTGTTAGGAAATGAAAGAAAACATTTTGCTGAAAGAAACGTTTTGAAAACCTGGCCATAGGTGTTCATGAGAGGTGGTCCTTGTGTAATGGTACCCCTGTATAAAGATGGTAGTTACAGTGCATGCCTTTCCCAGATTCCTCCACATATGTCTTTTGATCCTGCTCGGGAGGTTTGCATGTCCGGGATCCTGGTATTTGGTGATTACAGACAGTTTATATTACTGTTCACTCATTCAGTCCTTTGAGCACCCTGCAGGCACTGGTGATGGGATTTGTCTGACCACACATAGACGCCTGCTACGTAAAGGTGTCTGAGTCATCTCATCCTGAAGTAGGGAGCTGAGGAGATAAGTTGCATCCTAAAACCACTCCCTTCTCTGCACCGAATATAGAGAGACTCCAGGGAGCTAACTGGACCATAGTTGTTTCCAGCCATCCTTCTTCCTTTCTCCCCCACCATGCATTTTCTTCTTTTTCCAGATATCTACTTAATTTTTCCTTTTTATCACCCTTTCCCTCTCCCTCTTTCGTTTTCTGTATATCTTTTTCCCATTTAGGAACAGTCAAGCCGGCAGCACGGGTGGCTGGGGAAGCCCTGTATGCTTATGTAAAACAGCCTGCGCAATGGGAAACAGCTGGCGTGTGTTTTGGTGCTGGGCTGATGGAGCTGGGCAGCGCAGGCCTGGCCCTGAGCTGTCTCCAGATGAACAGAAAACGTACGGCATTGGGGTAGTCCCGCTGCCACCTTCTGATGAAGTCGCTTGGTCCTTGATTTCTGGAACAGGGCAATAACAAAAGAAGAGTGCTTGCTTGTAGCTTTCCTCAGCTCCCATCCTATCCAGGTATAAAAGGGGCCTCTCTTTTAAAAGCCACTTTCCAGTCACTAGGTGGAAAAATCCTAAATAAAGTCTATAGTAAAACTTCCGTTGGCTTCAATGTAAGAGATTTAGTTCCTAAACTTGTATGTGTTGGCTAAATGTAATGTAGCATCTGGTATGTAAAATGTTACGACACTTCACATATTTTGAACTGGTCATTACTGTAAATGGAATAATTGGAAAAGATGCTAGAAGAATATGAAAAGAGATTGTGTCTACATTTAGGAAAAATTATACACCAGGCTGATAATATGGGCAATCCAGAGACTAGGGAGAAATAGTAATTCTAAGAGCTACCACAGCTTTTTACTGTGTGGTGAACGAGCAGAGCTCCTCCCTGTGCTTTCTGTAGTAGCATGCCCTTGATCGAGAAGAAAAATGGACTAGAATAACTAAAAAGGATCTGTTAGCATCTATCGTTTGTCGGCATTAAAGCTGGGAACGCAGATTTTGACCTCAGGCTTTCCAAATGCTCTGCTTGCCTTAGCAGTCCCTGTGACTTCAGCTGTTGTGGTGTCACGGAGCATCTTCCCTAATGAAATGCTGGTGGCTTCAGGGTAGGTATGCAAAGTATGTAAGATACTGAGGGCGATCCTTTGGTTTATCTTGATGAACTCTTGCGAGTACGGTGAGCAGTTTTGAATTGCATCAATTAAAATGGCATATGCAATTGAGGGAGGCTTTTGACAGACCACAAGTATCTTGCCTACGCTTTTCTTTTATGATTATGTTCCAGCATTTTGTCTTGATAGGCTGTGTCCTGGTGACCTTAGTTACGATCCATATTTATTGCTGGCAGAGAGTAGGCCTCTTTCCATTAAACTACATCGTGTTGTATCTGTTTACAGGGGACATGAATTTGGCTTCAGACATCTTTAACCCATTGCCTTGTTTATGTTTTCAAGAATGAGTCGACTTGGTGGAATTTCAAGTAGCTCTTGTGTTGTTAAAATAGCTGTATATCTTGAAAGAGGGACACTTGTGTTCACTGTATTACCATGGAGAGTTACGGTATTTTACTATCTTTTTGCCCTTTGCTAAGTCTAGACTGAAACCCACAGTCACATTCATGGTGAGTTAGATGCTTTAATGACAGAAAGTTCTATAATGTAACATTTCTAACAACAGGAGGGATGCCTTGGAAGTGGTGGATCTGCACAGCTACCAGGGCTGCTCTGAGAGCTGCCTGAAGCCATTGCAACTGGAAGTCTTGCCAGATTAGAATGACCGATTCCACTGACTTTCAGCTGACGTCTGTCTTCTTAGCTCCCATGTCCTATATGACATCAAAAGAAAGCAAGACTTTGATTCCCAGCACTTTTGAGAGCCTCCCATTGCACGTACAGTAAGCCAAAGCACATCAGACATAAACTTGGTAGCATCATGTGTTTTCCCTGGCTGCTGGATGAAATTCTGCCCCTTGAATGTCAGCCAGCCTGTGAAGCAACAGGGACAGCCTCCCTGTCACCCAGGTTGCACAAGGGGGTGATGTCAAGGTGGGTTGCCTTGGGTTTGCTGGCACTGCAGTAGCTTCCCAGGGCTGAACTTTTGCCCCATGCCACGCAGATGCAACCACCGCTACAGTTAGGTGAACCGGCCACCTGTGCCAAAGCTGCCTGACATGACTTCTCCCGGGGCCATGACCTCCCGCAGCGGAGTGGAAGGGACCAACAGAGGCAGTAAATCATCAAACTGCTCCATCTGCCTTTCCTGGAGGCTGCCTGCGTGGCCTTCCTGAAAGCAGTCCTGGAGACAGCACGGCGTGATATTTAGTACCCATCAGAGCATGTATGCTGAGGTGCTCATGGTTCGTGTGCCTAAAATGTTGCACCCATGTGGTCTGAGTGGTTTCCTTCTAGCTGCATGAGCGGGGACAAATACTCTAATTTGTGAATTAGACAAACATCCCTCTCTAACTGGATCTCACAGTCTGCTATGGTAACGCCCTGTGGTCTGGTCCCTAGACTATCCTGCTCAACCTGCTTCATTCAAAGAGTGGGTAAGGCACCCATCCAGAGAACTACAGACTTTCAAGGACCTTCACTATGAAAATTGGTGTCTGGGATTTGTCCAAGTGAGTGGGAGACATGCCTGTGACTTAAATGGGAAGAGGATGTAAATTTTTGTGCATGAGTACATGAGGTGGCTCTGGCGTTAGCTGTAGCTTTGATTCAGACAGAGATACGAGTGCTGCTGAAGGCGGAATAAGCCACCATCCCGCGGGCTTCCTGCAGGAATACCAATGAAGGGGATGTAAATGCGGGATGTGGCTATGGAGCAAATGGTAGTATGTGGGGGATCACCAGAAAGCATGAAGATTAAACTGAAAAGGGCTTGTTTCCCAGAGATTGGCTTACGTGCAATCCTCCCTGTGCAAGTGCTCCTCTTCCGGAATAAAACTACTTGTCTCCAGTGTTGAACCAGTTAACGTGAGCAGGGGCTTAGGCTGCCTTCTGCCATGCTCTAGGGTGGTGGCTGTATGCTAGAGAAAGCCTTGCAGAACAGAAAGGGGAAAGAAATGTCAGTTTGAGTCAGGGAGTGTTGACTCATAGGAGACATTTTGAAGGTTATGGATATATGTTAAGCAGGTATTAAATAGCTCTTGCTTTATAAATAACATTTACAAAAGCAAGTATCCTCTTCAGGGTGCCAGACTGTGTAAGAATATGAGTTAATTAGAGTCTGCATTTTCAAAGTGGCATAACAGGATTTAGATCAGAAAAACTGCAAATAAGTTTGCTGGTGACTTGAAATCCGGTGACTTTTGTAAAACTTCTGGCCGTGTACCTTGCTTTTTCTTCCCACTCACTGCTTTGTGCAGCTGTGTCCATTGAACTCAGTGTAGTCGTTTGTGATTTGTGTGACCCGAGAGAGGAGAGGTTCCGTCCGATGGCCGTTTGCAGAGGGGCAGGTCCGCCCGCTGATGGGGGCACGTTGCAGTGGTACTCTGAGGCACTAAGTCACTTGTTGTGCAGAGAAATGCGGGCTGGCAGGAGGATGAGCCAGACCACAGGCTAATTTGTAAACAGGCTCAGTGGAGCGTTCCATGGCCTGCAAAGTGACCGGGCTAATCCTGGAAACCTGCAGCCTTTATCATGACACCTGACACAGCAGCACGGCCGGCCTCCTCTGCTTTACCAGATTTCCACGCTCACATCTTGTCTTTCTAAATGTGGCACAGATTTTTTCTTTCCCTGACTTAAGGCAGGGGGACGATGGAAGAAATCTGCAGTAAAGCCTTCCCCAAAACAGTATGACAATGCAGAGGCCCCCTTGCAAAAGGGAGGGCCCCTCACCCCGGGGTGGTGTGTCGTCCAGGTTATCGGGGATGTGACTTTGTCCGCCGCGTGAACAGCCTCGCGGTGCATTCAGAAATGCTCGTCTGACTAACATATTGCTTACATTTGCTGACTCACTCTTGCACTGCCTTTTTCTTTCTTGTTCCCTGGATGTGTTGATTTTTATCTCCGTTACTAGGGCTGTGCCCCAGACACTGTATAATCAGCGTGTTTGTGTTTGGCTCCCGTGGTAGTGGGAGGTATCTACATTTGGATACAAATGTTAATATAATTCACCCGCAAGTGAATAATAGCAACAAAATACAGGGGCCTGAAACCCCCCTGGGTGGGAGGGAGGGCTGTGAAACGCTGCTCTCGGGGCGGGCCCATCCCCAGCATCACTGCCTGGGACTTCGCACCACCAGCTGCATGCGGTCTGACTGTCTGCTCAGGTCCTGCCCCCCAATGCTATTTTGACCGATTAATTTAAATTCAGCCTCGTGCTTTCACCTGTAGAAGATATCACCACAGGCAGCCTGTGTCTGAAAGCGCTTTCAGGGTGGGAGCCGTACACGGGCATGACGAAGAACCACAGCGGAGCTGCTGGGTCCCCGCTGTCCTGCTTTTCCAGGAGGCGTGTGGGTGATCAAAGGCCCTGCTTACCACCCGCCCTGGTCGTAGGGTGCTCCAGGAAGGGCTTCATCCAGCTCCTCCTCTCCGGGTGACCTGCAGCAGCCCTGTGCCCTCGAAGCCCTGTTTGCTTTACCACTTTGATCTTTCACCCGGAGCCATTAAGCGTCCGTGTCTCTGGGGACTTCAAAGGATGTCTGTTCTTGATGTGCAATGCTCGTGTACTTCTGGAGGTGCATTTCCTGCATGTCTTCTCAAATACCAGTGGTCTTAAGCGACGCTCCTAAAGTGTTTGAGGATCCACGTTAGTATGCAAGGACAATTATGTCTTCAAGTTTTTTCCCTTTACAGCCCAGGCTCCTAAATTTTGTCTATAGGTATCCCAGATGGTTGTGACTATCTTGTCTTCTCAATCTCTTCTGAACAGGCCACCATTTATTTTTCTTGTCCAGCTTGCTTAGGGCTAGTTTGAAGCCCATCTCATTAAATTGCCATCACATAACGCTCTTTTCTCTTTTTTTAGTCAGATGATGTCCAATGTTTTCCCAGCAGTCCTCATGCAAGGAATGACATTGCATGGCCAATTACCAGGGAACTAATTAGCAGACAATTTCTTCCCTCATGGTTCAAAGAGCATTACGTACACATTCCCAGGAGATCGTACCACACAGCATCACCTTGCAGCAGCATTGCTATGAACGAAGCGTGCTTTTTCCCTCCGCGCCTTTTCCTGCTCATCAATTTTGTGTCAGACTGAGAGCAGACAGACTGTGCTCCCCAACATCACCAAGCAGAATCCAGCACCGATGGTACCTTCGAAACCCTCCGTGCGTTGAAACTACGGCCCCTGTGCAGTGGTGGCAGCTGAACAGAGGCACCCTTCTGAGTGCCCGTCAAGCAACTTCAACCTGGAAAGCGCTGCCTTTTTGGCTCTTTTAGGCACGATTGATTTTTTCAGGCTGAACAGTATTTATGGCATTTCGTATTGCAGATTTCAGTATTCCAGGTTCAGTGAGATCAGTGATATTTAGCGTCTGCAAACAGAAATTCTAGGTTTGAAAATCCTGGCATTTTTGATTGTGACTTTTGTAAGTGCTGGAGGGCATTAAACATGCAGCTTCTCTGGTGTCTTCTCCTGTTAGCTGTTTCTTCATAATGGAAATGACTGTCAGCTTCTTGAACGAAGCTCTGAAAGCCCTCCAGGCATTTCAGTGGCAATACTAAGGACTTGTGACCAGCTTTACTCACTTTTGGATTTACATTTTTGTCATTGATTCTGAATACATATTGGACCAAATATATATGCAAACAATATCAGGAGGGTATGTGCTTGTACTCTCCGCACTTATTTTTACTGATTCTCAAAAGCAGTGCCTGGCACCTTGGACTCATTCAGTGAGAACTAAATGATGAGCAGAGCTGTTGTTTTACATTAAATTAGTCCGTCTTCTCCGTCCCAGCTTCCTCTGAATTTTTGTTATATTTACTGGCAAAGAGCATCTGGCATCACCTATTCGTAAATCACAAATTTAGATTCATTTTACCCAAGTAAACAGAAACCAGTCTCAGAACAGACAATAAGACGAGAGCTTTAAAAAAGATGCCTTATCTTTATCAGTAAGTGGTAGCGCGTACTCTGCTGAGATCTGCTCTGCTAAAATATTTCTTCATTTCTGTCACCTAAGGTGAGCAATAAGCTTTTTCTTCAGCATGGCACTCTGTCACAGGACAGCGTGAGCAGTGGTACTGGAGCAGATGAACTCTCCTCCCCCTCCAGACTGCAGCACCTGCTCCCGGTAACATTTTTATGTCCCCTTGTGCAGCTGCATGATGAATTTCTGGGATGAATAGCTGCTTCAGTGCAGAGTTTAAAATGGAAACCAGGACTTTGCCACCCAACTTTCAAATCCCCTCTTTTAGAGTTGAGGAAGGAGGCTTCGTTGCCTTACCAGAGTACCCTTGCAGGCTGGAAACCTTAAGCCTGCTCCCACCCTGGTTGGCCCCCAAACTGCTGGCCCTACAGCTTTGTGCCATACCCCCTCCCCGGCCCAAAGCTGGCCACTTGGCTTTTTGTTTAAGGTAAGGCAAGAGATCTGTACCACTGGAAGATGCTTTGGGCTGTGGGCAGAGTCAAGGAAATATCCATATATTAGTTACATGGACAGTTAGGCCAGATTTTCCAGCTGTTTATTTTACAAGCATGTTGAGACATCTTAATGCAGGTAGAGGTTATTAAGTCTAAGTTGTTAAGTTAATTTCAATGACTTTAATAGACCTTTAGCATTCATGGTTAATCCAGTACTACTTATTGGCCTGCATGGTATGTTGATCCTTTGTAAAGCTTCAGACTTGGCAGCTCTCCGAAAGAGTGCTTACATTTCCCAGATACTTGGATGAATTTCTTTCTGCTGTTGTCAACCAGCGTAGACTTCAGCTCTGCATTTGGTCTAAAATTTAAAACCATCTGCAGAAGGGAGCCTGATGCTGTACTTGCAAGCAGCATCACTGTCTGACTTTGAAAAGGGGGCCTATATGTGTCTGCCAGGCGGAGGCATTGGGTGGAAGGCTGATGGAGAGAGAGAAAAACAGGTTTGGTTTGGTTCAAATGAGGCATAAAACATTGTACCAGCCAAGGAGGTCTGAGAAGCTGCCCAACAGACCATACGACCTTGTTCACTGAAATGAAGCCTAGCTCTGGATGCTTCCAGCCCTCTTCAGATTCCCGGGGAGGAACATGCTGGTGGTTACAGCACAACAGAATTAAGTATTGGCCACCGCTTTTTTCTGTGTTTTTTTGAACATCTTTTCTTTTGGCCTAAGAGTGCTTCTCCAGCAATTCAATTTTAAGTTTCAAAGTTTCTGGACTAGATTAATGTTTAATCTGCCCTCTACTAGCTGGCAATTTCTATCCTGATTTGCAGTGACTAAAAATTAATCTAGCTAGGATTTGGTGGTACTCCAGGGTTCAGGCATTTTGATCTTTTAAGTCAGGTTTTAAACTAAATGCACATTACATATACATCTGCTTTATTTAAAAAACAGAATCAGTGTTTCATCTTTAAAGTAAAGATTATTCATGGTGTCCTGGTTTATTCAGAATTGCAGGTGTATCACGGCAGCAAAGCAATCAGAGAGCATCTTCTAATTGACTGTTCATCCCTTTGGAGGGATACCTTTTGTGGTTGGTATCAGAAACATGTACAAAAGGAGGTTCTAAGTCTGTACTGGTGACTGCTATGTTTTTGCTATTGTGTTTCAGCTAGCAAACCCGGCCCTGCCACGCTTTGCTGAGGCAAAGCTTCCACTAATGCTGTAGGACAAGTTTTCTTCTTTACTATGAGCAGCCGTAAAAGAATGCTAACTTAAAAAGAGAAGAGATTCAAAGCCATATAAAGACTTGATTCTTTTACAGAGATAATCCTTATGCGATTTTCCTAAATATTTTGTCAGGTTTTTCTCTCTCTTGTTTTCTTAAGTGTACCTTGGCACTAAATGCCTGCTGACCTTCCTTGGATCAGCTCTCATCGTCTAATAACTTGAGGTAATGCGTGCAAATCCTGGGATTTACATATTTGACTGATTTATGAGTAAATATCTCAGTCTCTGTTTAGATCTGCTTGAGTCTAAAGAGGTGCTGATGTGGATACCCCACAGATGTATTGCAGTCCTGTTGCAGGTACTTGCACATCACAGATTTTGTTTATTAACTCTTCCCCAACTATGACAAAATACTTTTGCATGAAGTGGAAGCACCAGTTTGGGTATTTTCCATCAGATCTGTGCAGTTTTTGCGGAAGTTGTACTAAAACTGTTCTTCTGCAAATATTAACACAATTTTGTTTTTTTACAAGTATACCATAATTAGTATGCCTTTAAATTCTCCCTGGCAGTTTGTTAGTTCATGAAGGGCTACAGCATTTTCACTGGTTAAATTCGGTGGTTAAGGCATATATGATGAAACCCATCTAACCAAAGCTGGAGTCTTCGGTTCCTGGAGTCGGTGCTCCGTCCGTATGACTTTCTTGGCTTGCTCCTCGCCTTTTTCAGGTTATGATCTGTTTAGCTTAAAACATCTTTTGATGTTTGGCTTGTAAACAAAAGCAATAAACACTCCTGTAAAGCGCCCAGGGCTTTGTGGAGAGAGTTGTCCAGTTGTGCCATTAGGTAACTGCTTTGTGAAATAACTTACCCAGTAGACATTAAAATGTATTTAAATGGTAATCCTATTACTAACCCAAGTTAGGTAAATAAGTATGTTTGTAATTGGACTCCTTACCAAAGGTTACCCAGTCCGTTATCCAGTAGGCTGCAGTCACACTAATGCCAAACATTGTTTTATCACCCTTGAGTAGAAAATAGCACCATCCTTGAGTAGCACCGTGCAGTGTCTCAATTGTATGGCACTGCTCGAAAGCAAATGTAATGAGCATTGCTTTGTGGAGGCTTACCGCACCCGCAGTCACTGACACATGGGGATAAACCCGCGTTTCCACTTTGCTGTGCGTTATGTGTACTCTGTGTTTTACAGCGTCACATTTTATTCGATACCAGCCCGGACTGTTGTCCTGCGTGAGGTGGTACCCTTTCGCTGACTTCTGGCAGCTGCTTCCAGTTCACCTCAGGATGAAGATCCAGCAAATCTGCATGCACAAAGTGAAAGATTCAGGCCCAGGTTTCAACTATATCAGAGTTTTTGAATAGTGAAAATCTTTGATTTTGATTCTTATTCATCTCTTACAGTGAATGTGAACTAGATCTAAAATCCCAACATGCTGTACATTTTAAAGTTCAGATAAGTTCATTTCACTGAATTCAGAGAAGGTTTCAAACCTTTCAGGGTTTCTTTTTCCAAGTGAAATGTAGAACAACCATTGTTACTGTTCTTTTCCGTATTATTTTATTCTGTAACTTCTCCAGCAGTATGTTAGAACAGTACATTTTTGGTGTCATTTGGGTAACCATCCCAAGTCTGATAAGAGGTTAATTTGGGAGACCTAAAACAATTCTTAAACCTGTGCCATTGTAGCAACGTGGGCTGCAATATAGTAGCAAAGTTTTCAGCATTTCACTTTAATGCTTTTCTGCAGGTGGATTCATAAGTCAGGACCAAGTTTTAAGTCAAATAAGTAGGAAATGAAGCATAAAGTACAGAATTCCAGAAACAAAAAGCACAAGACCATTTCAGGTTTTAATGAGATGTGAAATGTTCTCACCTTGCAGAAAAAGCTCTCCAAAGAAAGATCACCATTGTCTTTAGGTTAGTCTGTGGGTAGAGTCGTACTTTCTCTACTAACAGCTAATCTCTAATACAATTACTGTTCAGTTATAAAGTAATCATTTTACTTGAGACACCGAGGCTTTCTTCTCTTATTTAGTACTTCTTTTTGCTCTCCATGGATGGGACCATAATAGCTGTCCTAACCATACAATAGACCAAATATAGGTGCACTAGTCTTTTCCCAAAGCAAAGGTTTTTGTACAGATCGAATAAGGTAAAATATAGCCAAGTCCCTGAGAGCATTGAAACTTCAACACATGATGTGTGGGAATCTGGATGCTCTGCATGGGACTCCGCATGAGAGTTAAGCGTAGAGACAGACTTAGCTCTGTATTTAAATGGTAACCTTTTAGAAGGTGATAAAATCATATCTTAGCTTTTACGCAAGCTATTCCTCAGTAACAACAGGCGATGCAGTAACCTGCACAGGTTGGTGTGACCAGACTGGAGTACCCAACACAGAATTACAATAACGCCGTTCTTTACTGTCTGTCAGTAGAAGAATGATGGACAACCCCAGCTGCAAAGTCATGTAGACACTGGGTGCTCTTTCCCCAGTCCCATGCTTGCAGAATTGCGCAGAGATCCATCTGTTCTTCTCTGCACCTCAGTGTCTATGTGGGGAGAGAAAAATCACAGTTTTCACAAAAGGCAAATTTTGAAGTCATAGTCATCATTTTAGAAGATCATAATGAATGAATCGGCTGGCTCTGTACTTTTTAATTGTTAGGATTATTACATAATTCTGTATTAGATTTAGTTCATTTCAGTATAGTTTAGGCAGTTAAAATAGCTGGCAAACAAGCAGGAAGACTGGAGAATGAGTCCAGGAAAAAAAAAATCACCAAAACCGCCTGGTCAACATCTCAAAGGCTTAGAAAATTCGCTTCTTTGCAAGGGACTTCAAGGTGCCATTTCCTGCAAGGCCAGGAGGAATTCGCTGTCTTCTGTCTAATCTTTTTGGATCACTCCTCATGGCTCTCAAGTGTAAAGATGGCTAAACCTAAATGTGCTTAATGGTCAGTAGAAAAGGGCCTTTTATATTGAAACCTCTTCATCTGAGTCCAGGACGGAGAGAATTTGAAAGAGAAGAAGAGGCCAGTCTTTGAGGCATAGTCTGGACCTCTCTTTGCAGACCTGATTAACCTGGGCAGCCCTTAGCAATTATGGTGTTTGCCTTTGTAGGGTTCCTTCAATGCTGGGTTTCATGTAAACAGGAAACAATTAGAGAGCAAATGTGGTGCTATATTTCCATTGCATTTCCTGTGCAAAACTGTGGGCTGAGCCATTTGGGAATTTTCCCGTTAATTGCACCCTTGGTTGTGTGAGGTGTGACTGACTTTACGTGGTGCCCCCTCACACACCTGCTTGGGACCCATTCAGGCCGCCCGCCTCGTGTAATGAAAGGTATTTCAGCTCAGTTTGCTATCTAAAAATACTGAGGGCTGGATTCAGTCCTCAGTTATGCAAGAGGAGTTGCAGAGAGATTGTGCCTGTCTTGCCAGCTGCGGGAGGGAGGTGGGACAGTACGGGCTTGGCACTGTCCTCCGTGCAGGCATTCCCAGAGAAGGATCGGCGTGATTATGGCTTGTGCTGGCTGCAGGTAGTCACACTGCATGGTTGGGGCACCCAAACTGCCCGCCCCAGCCCTTTGGTCATACAGGATGTTGTGCGTGTTGCACAAATAAACATTATCATGTATAATCCTCTGAGCTCTGTGGAATGAGCTGCTCGGCTTGCCGCAGGGCTCCCTGTTTGTTGCCATGTCGCAGTAGTAATGGTGTAGCTCCAAATCAGAAGAAGAAAAGACCACCTGAGGCAGGCAAGTCCTTTGAAAGTTTAGTAAGTGCCAGCGAAATGAAACTAGGACATCAAGATATCCATAAACCCTTGAAAGTTCAAGGAATTTGTGCATAATTAATAGCAGTAACCAAAGCAGAGCAGCAGGTGAACATAGGTCTTGGCTTTCTTTTGGCAACAGCTTGGTATGTCCATTTTCTTGACTGAGAATAAGCAAGACCAGAGGCAGGTTTGAATGCTATCATACTCTACTCAAGATGCCACTGGTAAGTTTTATCACTGGTGAAGATCTCAGAATTGTATCGTACTTTCATTTGGCCTCAGATATGCATCAGCTCTGATGCATCCGATAGAGGAATTTCACTGCATATACATGTGCCAGAAAGCTTCTGGAATTGCCCAAGAGGACTAAGATCTTTCCAGAACTGTGTAGTGCTAATTCAGAGCAAGACACAGGCAATGGTTCTCTAAGTCCCCCTGTAAGTCTGCAATTAAAAACTATAGGTTTTTCTAATACTTGCTGAATTATTCATCTGGATTATTCAGCATATGTAGCTGTGACATATGTATGTATGGATGCATACATGTAAACTTCTGAAAGGCAATTTTTATGGAGAAACAATGAAATAACACAGTAGGGGGATTACTGCCAAAAAATGCTTTGTAAGCCACAGAAAGGGAAAGAACAAATAAATACCATGTTCTAACTCGAAATAATTTTTTTTTTTCTTTTTGTTTGGCTGGTGATACGTGCACTCTTTGGCAAGGTGATTCTTCTCAGTATTATTGAGGTATGTGTGTGAAAATATTGTGGTTGGGCTTAGAAGTTTCCATGTGAAGTGCCACTTTGCTTCTGCCCCATAAATTTCCATTAAAAAGTGTTTTGTGATCATCCAACATGAAATACGAGATTGGATTGATAATATGTCCACAGCTACAGAAAAGGATGCCTTTTGAATCTATGTGCGTGGTGCAGAATTGATCTTTCTACATAGTTGTGTTGGAGGGATGGTATTTAAATTACAGCCTAGAATAATTACAGGAAAGCAAACAATTACATTTATGCATCTAACATTTTAGAAGTTTAGTTTCTTACGTATATTTGCTGAATAAATGTCACCTTGCTGGAACTTGCACAACCAGGTGATGTGTTCACTTGCACAATCAAAAGCAATTCAAACATGCAAGAGGACAAAGATAAAATTGGTTTTGTAATGATAAAGCCAAAGGTCTTTATTTTTGTGCAATTAAAATTTCACCTCGAAATTGCGTAGTGAGTTGTTTGCACAGCATTTCCTTTGATTCTTCAGCCGTCTTACCCTGAGAAGGATACATAAAACGTGTTAAGCAGGTGCTGAGCTGCAGTTGGTTTGAAGCCCTTCTGCACCTTGGTGCTTACTTCTGATGAGGCAGTGGTTAAGGTCTTAGGCTGTGCTTTTAGTTGTAGCCATCCTAAGTTTTTCTTCTTTGATATTTCTTCCCAAGGGCTGAGAATGACCTCCAGTCAAACATTCGTGAGTAGCTTAACCGTTTTTCAGTTTGTCTTGTGCCGCTCAGCCAGTGAGTGCTTTGGTATTTGTTTTTTACAGCCAAAAAGGAAGAAATCCCAGCTTTTCTTGATATTTTTAATCTTTGGTAAAGTGCCTTGTAGAGAAAACAAGCACACACAGCTAGTGTTTATGGGCTTTAACGGTACATACAAGGGTGCTTGGAGGTCCCGTGATTTCAAACAGCTTTTTTGGAGGATGTGCCTGTGCATCAGCTGTTACTATTTTGGGCAGGTCAGGTTTTTCCTTCCACAGAACATGCTCGAGTCGATGTCCAAAGAGGCAAACTTGGGAGAAAGGCGCAAGATTGTTTTGGATATTGAAAAAAATATGCATATTTCCAGCATTGACAATGTTATTGGGAAGATTGGAGAAGTTGTGAAAGAGCTCGCAGATGATTCAAGGGCCACTGAAGATGCCCTCTGAGGAAAAATTTAAGCATTTATCTGCTGATTTTATCCAAAATCAGCATGTTAGCACTGGAAAGGAAAAAAAGTACTGAGCATTAAAGAGCTCTTCCATCTTGAAAAGGGAGGCTGAGCAACAGTTTGTGCCTGGGAGGTGAAGTCCTGTGCGCAGCAATTGTGACTGGTAATAAGTATGATTATGCATTGGAGCAAATTAGTAAGGGAATTGGTGTATTTGTATCTGGATTTCTTTCTCTCAAGAGCAGGTGTCTTCCTTGAAGATATGCCTTAGCCAAACCTAGCTGCTTGAGCTCAGTATAGGAGTTCCTAGGTTAAATGTGAGGACTTGAGACACTCAGACAGTCAAATGAGATGGTGGTCCCTTCTGGCCTTTAAGCTGTGAATAAATGACTGATTTTGAACCCGAAGTGCTGTCCTGATCACTCTAATATAAACACACACCAACCAGTTTTGTAAAACACGTGGAAGGCTACGTAATGAGAGCACTGTAAACGGTTTTGGCACCTTGGAAGATTTTGCCCTTTTCGGCAGTGGTTCCTGTCAATTCATCCTGAGATACTCACATCTTTAGGAAAAGCATGTATTCTTATAAGTCCCTACCTAGAAACCTTAAATGTTGAGTTTCTGGAATTTCTTGAGTGAAACAAGATCAAAAAATCATATTAATCTAACTCCCATGTACATTTTCTCATTCGTAGCGTTTCATGCGTTGTCAGCACTGATGGTGGCATCTCTGGGAGATAAGGCTCGTCGCCACATAAACGACTGCTGGAAACAAGCTGTGTCTCTTTCTTTGCTCTTACTCACTGTCATTCCTGGGATCAGCTTAAGTGTTTGTTTAATCTCTTACCTACATAATTTATTACGTGCTATGGATGTAACAATGCTTATGGATACCATTGCCTTGCATTTCCCACTGGATTGTCATGTTCATTTACTTACACCTTTGCCCAAATTAATCAGCCAGAAGGTGAAGCTCTGAAAATGAGGAATCGACAAATACTGTGGCCATTGAGCTTTGGTTATGGATAGCAAACCATTTTTTTTTCTGAAAGCGAAAAGTCTTGGCAGTGGATAAAGCCAAAGGATGACATGTTTTTGATCAAATACTGCTCCTCAGAGCTGCCATTGGGCCATCAAAAACCAAATTTTCAGATGTGATGGAACTAAATCCCTGAAAAGAAAATGATTAAACCCTTGTGAAGTAAGTTTGCATCAACGTCCAATTTTCTGCCTGATAGCTTGAACTGAATTGAGTGCTGCCTAGTTTCTTTTCCATAAGGCACCAGTTCTGAGGTTTAATGATAGCAATTTAAAGGCATCTTTGCTGATTCCTTTGTGGGCAAACACAAAGGAGGTAGGCTGGGGGCATCACGTCAGAATGCTGTCTGCCATCACAGGAGTGATGAGCTGAGTTTGAGAAAATAGTTTTGGATTTTTTTCCAATTGAATGCCCTCTCCTCCCAGTACTTCCCGATATCAGTATATATACAGTGTGTATATACAGTGTATATATCCCTTTCGCACAGTGCAAGAGACATAGATGGTCCAGATAGTAAATTCCACGAGCTTATCTTTCCGAAATATATTAATAAAAAGCCCATTATCAGCCTCTTCTGGAGCAAAGGCAGGAAAGTTTATGGCAGGCAGAAGAGAGGAGCCTGCCTCTTACATAAAAGACGTTGCCACTGTCCGGCTCAGCTCCGGGCTGTCCCTGCTGGTGCTCTGATCTGGCAGCAAGTGACCTCATGCTCTCTGCAGGGATGCAGTGACTCAGTAGCAGACAGATCCCATATAAACACCGTAGTGCTGATTGGCGAGCAGTCAAACACAGCAGCCAGCAGGGATTTGAACACAGTGTCTGCTCTTGAGAAAATGAATCAGAGGCAAAGGAAAAAACCCCAAACCCTACATTGCTGGAAATAAAAAAACCCCAACAACCCACACAACCACCTTAGCACAACATTGATTTGCTTATTAAGATGATCTCTCTCTCTCTCTCTCTTTTTCTAGTAATCTCATCCACTGATATTTGATATGTCTGATTTTTGAAAGACTAGGATTTTTTTTTTAATAAGAAACGAACAAAATCCCTATGTTAATTAGTCAATTGTTGTGGAAGTAGGCTGCTTATTTTAGTTTATAGTAGGAGTAAAATATGCAGTTAGGTCAGCAGAGACTAGCTAAGCCTTGTAAAGCTGCTTACGTTGTATTAGAGAACCTGTAAAGCAAGGGGAGGCTCATTATTTCTTCTTCAAAGTTATTTCAGGAACATCACTGTGAAGTGCAGAAGATCCCACTTTAGAAGAATCCCAAATACTAAAAAAAAAAAAAGAAACTATCACTGCAAACAGCAAAAAGATCTGTCAATAGGAAAACAGTGCCATAGCTTGCTGTTTGAGGAAAAATATAAATGCAGAATAAAATGCCCCATTTCTAGAGAATCAAAGTGTAGTATTCAGGCAGTGCTAGTAAAAGTGCACTTTTTTCCTGTCGAGTCTCTGAATTCAGACAGATTCAGTTTTGCTACATCGAGGTAATCCTTCTGTCAGCTTTGCCTTGTAATATCAATATGCTTTGGAAAGTGCCATCCAATCTGTGTGGATTAAGTATTAAAGTCAATAAACAAATAATTTGAATGCTGTTGTTTAAGATGACAACACTGACTGACAGCGTGACTTCCTAGCCACTCATCAAGACGCAGTAGTTAGTCAAAGGTTTTTTGGTTTGAGCCTTTTTTAACGTCGAGGGTTTTACCGAGAGAGGCTGTCCCAGACTGGGCGCAATCAGGGGTTTACTCAAGGACTGCAGGGGTGACTCCATATCCAAACTGGAGATGGTCAAGTGAAAGCACAGAGCAGCTGGGTTGTTACTGAAGGGAGCACGCATAACATGGGGAAAACCACATTTCTTTATGTTGGTGTGAGGTTTGGAGGGTTCTTAACTAGTTAACGAATTGTTTGCTTGGATCTTATGCGTGACGTTCATTACTCTGCTGCACATAGTTGTGTGAAAGCTGGAAATGGAGGAAAAAGACTGCTCCGGAGTGGGCCAATAACTATAGAGTTAAGGCTACAGGATGTAATGTGAAAGTTTCCCTTTGAAACGTGCGTGAAGTGAGATGCTTACTGTTGCATATCTACTGCTGTCTCAAGGTTTCCAAAGTGACTAATGGTTATAATAGCTCCCCAGTAGGTTCCTAGTCAGAAACACGTTATGAGAGTCTGGTTTGCAAAACGTACCAAGCAGCTCCACTCTAAAAACTAGACTCACTGCGAAGATCTCGGCACCTGAAAACCGCAGGCATGTACAGTCACTGTCCCCTGTGAAATCTAAGACAACACTGCTCAATACATTCTTCTTGGCTGTTTCATGTATTGTCAGTTGCGGATGCCCAGTCATATAATGTATGTGTATGTGTGTGTGTACATGTATGTATGTATAAGTAAATGTATGACAGCTGCCCAGTTAGATGTGTGACTGATTTTTATCCAAGCTGTGACCCTTTTTTAAAAAAAAGAATAAGCTAGAATTACTATCTTATATGATGTGACTTTCAAAAAAATGAGCACAAACCTGAAACCTAAGTCTTGATCATTTTTTTAAAGATATCATGGAATGCAGGCCCCCTACAAGCATTTCATTTATCGTACACCTGCACACATGGACATTTGAAGACCGTAGCCCATAACTACATTTGAAAGAGTGCTTCCATCATAGTGTCAAATCCACACAGGCCTGGGTGCCGCTCAGCAGTTTTAATTTTCATTTTCCATGGCCAAGAAGAATGGTGAGGTTTTGTGAGATCTCTCACCAGTGATCTCTTGCAGAAGATAATCTAGTCCAAATAAAACTATACTCTTAGGATACTAAAGAAGGGGAAAACTAAGGTAAGCTAGGGGATTGCATTTATTGCATATATAGCCTATATTTATTGCATTTATTGCATATATTGCCCATTTGTTTCAAAATTAGTGCTTCAGGAGGAGGCTTGTTCAGGATTCATTACGTGGCTGTGTTGTGACTCAATGTAAAGGCAGGAGTTGGATGGCAATGCGAAGGAATATGGTGCTGGAGGTATCATCCTGTTAGTGAGACATGTAACCTCGGTTGAGCCCATGTGCAGTCATAAGAGAAGGGTTGCCAGTTTGAGTGCAGTGTTTGAATTTCTGTTTGAGTAATTATGTTGTGCCTACCCTTCCTAAAGTTCCCCATGAAAACTTAATTGGTCCCAGTTCCTCTAAATCCTTGAGCAAATAATTTTGTTCCATGTCACATTTTACTGTCTGTGAAGAGGTAGCAATAATTTTTAAGGCTTGCACTGGTGTGCTGTCAGGGTGAATTTCTTAATTTTGGGATATACTTATGTATGGGCTGAATTATATCACTACCCAAACAGAAGAGCTTCATTTTTTAAAAGAGTGGTTGCAGTATGTGTTGGCCACTATTGAAGGTCACGTGTAACCTTTTGGTTTGCTGGAGTGGCGATAGGGAACAATATACCAGGAATAACATGGTTCATCTCTGAAATGCTTTTCTGAACCTAATGAGCGACTGGCTAAAACTTAGAAACACCAAGTATGATCTTTTATGGGTTTAGTGTTTATTTCTTTTTCCAGTTCTCTTTAAAAGTGTGCTAAAAGCAATCAATCTGCGGCAGTGAGTCATAGAGGCTAACTGTATCTCACACAAACAATCCACAAGCTTTTTCAACTCAAATTATTTCTCTTCTACCTTCATTGAATTCATTGCTGGTGAAAGGTGGTGGGTGAACAGTCCTAACAACTGAAATTTTCTGACCGCAGCTGTGTAAAAGTAGCACACTGCAGTGACCTTTCTCCGCTTTCCCTTCCTGCTGAGAGCAAATTGTAAGGCTGTTTCTTGCTAAGCATGGGCTTAACGCTACCAACTCGTCTCGCACAGATTATCAAATAGTCTTCCGGTAGTAATGACCTTTAGTCATGGTGAACATGGGCCAGATCTGAACTAACAAACTGTAAAAGGATCTATATCCCATTACCAACCACTGTCCGGTCTTAATCATTAACATTTTAGTGGCAAAAGTTCAAATGAGTTATTTCATTAATAGTCATGAAACTAATTACATTGAAGTGCATCTATCAGTAGTACAGGCAACTGACTTCTGTGCTTCTGAATAAATTCAGTCTGCATTAGGAAATGTTATTCTGCCTCTAAATGAGAGAAATACATTGCAAATCATGAAGAGGTATTAAAAAGGAGAATGCAGATGTGTCCTAAATGTGATGTGCTTGATGCTGCAGTTCCCTAATTCAATCAATTAATGAAATGAATAATCAGAAGTGTGTTTGAGTAGAGGAAGGGTCTTGGGCAATATCTTGTGCCATATTTCCTCCCTCAGACACTGAAAAGTCTGCAAGATAAGAAAGGTTGGGGGGCAGGAGGGTTGTCATTGACTTGGATAAAATCAAACTCAACCCAGTATCAAGGTTAGTTTGGATATGTAGGAATGAGACCTGGGTATACTGAGGAGATCTGACCAGAGCCTACAAGGTAGCTATTCAAGTGATTTCCATGGGAATTTGGCGTCTGATTGTGACTAAGGACATGGTCAGATTTTATTTGCTCAAGATCACAGGAAAGTTTGTGATGGAGCAGCTCTAGTTTCCTGAGCTAGGAAAGCATCCAGCAGCCCAACACTGCAATGACTCGAGTTTGCTAAGAGTGTGTGAATTTGTCCACCACATCATTCCCGTGCCCAGTATAGCATGTCAGGTCAGGTCTGGTCCCACTGCCCCTGCAAGGACTGTTACTTGCCGTTGCTGTCATCCCTCCTTTCCCATGTCTCCCTGAACCTGCATGTGCTCCACAGACACCATGGAGGCACACACTTGGAGGTACCTGCTGCCTGTAAGAATGAAAAACAAAGTCGTCCTCATCATGTGGTCATTTATGGTCCAAGAGGTGTTCAGTGGGGCCAGTGAAACGGCCTGTTCCTCCACATGTGTGCAGATAAATGCGGGAGCCGCTCCATGTGAGACCCAGGACTAGATGTAGGCTAAAAGCAGTTTGTAGACAAGTCTCAAGGGTTTCCAAACCATTAAGCTGTTCCCCTACAGTCACAGATTGAGAGTTGGCTGATTGACCCCGAAGAGAGAGTTCTTTGCTAAGGATCATCCGAGAGCACTGTATTTATAATGCTAGACCCTATGAGAAATTAATTGCTCTACAGTCTAAGATACATTTATCTCTTTCCTAGGGTGAGCGAGTGGAGGAGGAGAGAGAAAGGGGAAGAAGTCATAAATCTGTTTCTGCTAATTCTTGCCATTGGACAGCATTCCCCCACAGAAGGGACTCAAAAGCAAAGATAGGAATGTGCCAGCTCTACCTTTGTACCACAGTCTCCTGTTTGTAAAATGGTACTTTCCTTTTCTGGGGAGAAGTAAAAACATTAAAGAGTGTGAGCAGTAACAAGGTTACACAGCTATTTAAGGTAGATGAACCAGTTTGTATAGTAATTATGGCCTGAAGTCAGCTGCATTTACAAACAGCAACCTGTTAGGAAAAGTACTGTATGTGAGTATATAGTAAAAGTAACTGCTAGTTATGACTGTGTATCTATCCATATTAACATGTCTTTATGTGTCTCATAATGCTGTGGCATTCTGCACAGGTATGAGAAATCAAGGAAAGATAGTTTTCCCTCTTGGCTTTACTATCTATTATTTTTGTGTTGTTAACAGGCTCTAGCAAACACAGTTGTGTTACAGACACATTGCAGGAGATGGTGTCTCCAAAGTTTAAGCTGACAATGCAGACATTGAAAATATCATATATTTGTTTTACATCTGGGCAACTAAACTGAGATACTTCAGCTGACCTACAATGAAGTTAATGAGGTAGTACTTACATATGCAACGTACAGGCTTACATATGTAACGTATCCAGTGAGCTGTTGTAAACCAAAGATGAAGCTCAGTTACTTTGCTCCTAGTAAGTTCAGGTTTTATTTCTGTTCTTCAGACTTACTCAAGAGAAACCTGCACTAGAGTAACTGTAATGAAGGAGTTACTCAATGCAGATTTGCAACACAGACAACGTGGCACCAGTGCAAATACGGTCTTGTAGTACTGCCACGAATGCCAATGAAATGAACTGTAATGGGCTCAGCTGTGTTGGACAGGCCAAAAATCCACAGAAAGAGACAAACTGCGTTTTTTCTCTAGTAGAGAGCACCTTGCTCTTACTTCTTGTGGAACGTTCCTCAGCAGCCTGGGGTCTTCTCAGCTTGTCTTGAGAGGAAGCTAAGCTGTAGTGGGACCAGGGGTGACACCACCTGTGTGCAGTGAGTAGGAGTCACACAAGCATGATCTCCAGGAAGCAGGAAGGCAAGCCTGCTGTGATATCTATCCCCTTCTTGCTCCCAGCTAACAACTGTCGTAAGACTGCAGAGGTTGTAAATAGCTTGAACTGACTCCTGCGGTTCACCAAAGCAGGAACATGGTCAGATGTGTAGTTTCCCTCTTCAGATACCTTTGTTTAACTTGCCCGTGGAAGCTGGGCCACGTGAATTTTTTAGATGAGGAATAGCTTTTTCAAATGTTTCTTCTTCACTTAGTAAGCAATATAGATATAGTCAACACACCCACATAGGGAGTGGCAGTCTTGCCAACCAAGTCAGCAAAGAACAGTATTGAACACTTCAGAGGTACCGCAAGGAACCCCAGGGAAGTGGAACAGATGTTCAATGCACCTGCCTGTGAAGAGGTCACACAGAAGGAGAGATCACTGAAAGCTGATCTGTCCCGTAAGAAAGGTTGCTTAATCAAGAAAAAATATTGGACGAGGGACTTGAGGGAGTAAGAAATAAAATAAGATTGTCAAAGCTGTTGAGTTTTGCTGTCTGAGTTAGGGATGGCAAATGACAAAAACAATATCCACCAACTAATATGCAACTTTTCCAAAGTGCTCTGAAATTGTAGGGAATTTTCCATTAATGCCCCTGAGCTCTGGACCAGACCTAAGCATTTCTCTGGCAGTAAGAGAGAGGTGCAATCTCTCCTAGCTTCTGTGCAGTTTCACCACGTATTTTGGCAGTGTTTGGCCTCCTCGCTCTGTTATTTCCCACTGGGCCTGTGCAGATAAAGAGGACAGGATACAAATATGTTTGTTATTTGACAGGCAGTAGAGCAGCTTTGCCTGCAACATTTATGTTTGGCTTGGAGTTGCTGAGCTGTATTTCTCAGCTGTAGAAATAGATGCTTTCTGCCCGGCTTATGCCCTAAGCAAGGGCTGTTCCCTCCCCTCCCTGCCCAATAAGTTGCAGTAACCTATGCTACTGCTATTTTTTCTTGATACGTGTATGGTCACAGCTAGAGAATTACGTGGAAAAGCACAGAGCGTGCTTCTTCTATGTGGGAATTTACAACTGGGAGCAAACACCAGCATGGCAGCCCTGTTAGCTTCCCTTATGGGTTGATCAGTGCAGGTTTCTCCGCACCACTTCAGCTGTGACCTGGGCTGACCTGACCTGGAGTGAGAGAGTAACTCAGTTAATTCCCCTTCAGCCCTTTTGGCGGCTGCTGCAGCGATGGCTGAGGCTGCCAGGTGCCATCAGTGCAGTGCTGTCCTTTAGGAGGTCTCTTGGGAAGGGGGCTGAGACTACCAAAGACTTGTCAGCATCAGCTGGTAAAAAATTTTAGTTACCAAACTTCCAGCTCAGATAAATATTGTTATCTCCAAGGGCCAGGCTCCCTTTCTCTCTCCTTTCTGCACACACAGTGTAGGACCAAACCCTGAAATCTTTACCCTCTTCTTCTGTGGCAATGCATAACGAATGCCACTGATCCAAACCAAGCCAAACAAAAATGTGCTCTCATTACAAGTGACATATTTACTAGAAACAGACTAGCAAATAGTTTACTGTTTAGTTCCCAGAAATACACTGTTGTCAGCCAAATCAATGCACTGATGCAGCAAAGCATTTCAGCAAAATAAATGAAAAGAAAGAAGAGGAATCCATGCATGGGCACAGCTCAGTGAGGTTTTCTGAGTGAGGTGTTTAAACATTTTGCTCTGAGTTGCCTTCCGAACCAGAGCCCTTTAAACCGTTTGTGTAGCTACAGGGTTGCAGAGCTGAGCAAAGCCAGGCTTGGCTTGGGGCAGTCTGGGAGCCTGGTCTCGGGTAAACTGCAGTGCTTCGTTTTTCTGCCGGCGAGGGAGATGAGCACACAGGGGAAGGGAAGCGCAGGCCAGTAAAAAGACTACACTTCTGCTATGAGTCAGCCCCAAAGGAATGTTAATTTTCATTTATTTGTTTTGGGTTGAGCTACCAGAGTTTATTGGTGCAGCCAAAACCCCTGGGTCTACAGAGCGCTGTGCTGGAGGCAGGCTCGGTACCTTGCCAGGGACCGCTTTGGGATCCCCGCTGCCCCTGCTGCCAGAGCAGCTGCAGCCGCTCCAGCCCATCTCAGGGTCCAGAGTAATGATACGTATCCCAGGCCTCCTCCCAGCTCCTGGGCACTGTGTTGGAATGGTTTAGACAGCCCTGGTCTTCAGGGGCCCTGGGGACAGAGACCAGCCTTTGCTGCTGGGGCTACAGGGATGCAGAAGGGATGCAGAAGAGCATATAGCAACGGGGCTGGGTTGACAGTCATTATATGGCTGTGCAAGGGCAGACTTAATCTCTCTGTCCCTTAATGCTTGCAAACTTACTTTTCCTTTCCTTCTTTCCTTCCCTGAATTTCTCTTCCTTGCTGATAACTCTGCAGCTCTCCTCAGGTTGCGGTTTGTAGGAAGGTGCCTGTGCAGAGGATGGCTGTATGTTGTTTCTATGCTGTCGTGCTGCACAGGAGTCTCAGTCGGAGTTTCACTGTGTATGTCTTGCTCAACAAGTCCCAGCCTTGCAGCCTCGGGGGGTTTGCGTTGGCATTGCAAGTGCCAGAAAGCAAGGGAGAAGCTTTTGCAAATTAAAGGTGCCAGGTTTGCATGCGTGCTCTACTCTGTGGTAGGGTAGAGGTGAGACTTCTCTGCCACCTCCACGCATCACACCCAGCCGTACCAAGCACCACTGAGCCTTTCCTCTCCGGGGTCTGTGTTCCCAGTGACCACGTTCAGTACAGTCATCCTGGAAGTGACAGGGTGCAGGCAGGAGTGCCCAAGCCCAAGCCCAGTTTTATTTTGTAAGGGGCCTGCAGGGTCATGCAGCCCCTCACCTGGTCTTTAATTTTTTTTTTCCCCAAACTTGCCAAGCCCCATCTTTGAAGCAGGCAAACCTTTTTGCACTTAGAAAGCAGAGTCTCCCAGAGTTTGGATGTCCTAATGGTTGGGACTCGTCTTCCTGCCTACACGCAGTGGTGGCTGGCATCTGCAGGTTTGTTCTGGTGCCAAGAAAAGTAGAGAGATTATATACCTTCCTCACCTTCCCCCTTGCATGAGAGCAAACTCAACCTGCCAGGTTTTTTTTAATAGACATGTAGCAAGGAAGAGTTGTGCGAGCCTATATAAGGCATCAAGAGATTTTTTTTTTTTTTAAATTTAAAGCATTCGTGGTTAGCACACGCTGAGGATCAAGATAGTCTTTCAGACCTTGCGAGATCAGCCACCCGCTGTGTTTGATGTGATAGATTTGCCCCAGCCTGCATGCTAAAGACTGTTTCTCACTGTTAATTTGTTAGCGTATGTCATTTAATATGAATGCAGAAATCCTCAATCATTTAAGACACTCGATCATTCCCACTCTTCCTCCCAAATTAAACAAGGCTGAGAAATAAAACTGTATTTAAGCAGAGGCAGCAAAGCCTTTTCCCAGTCTTAAAAATGGAAATGGCTTGCGTAAGGCAACTGTGGTATTTTTTTTTTTTAAATGCAGAGAAGCATGTTGCCTTTTCTTTTGTTAATTATAAGAGAAAATTCACCAAGGAGAATCTCATTAAACAAGTCAGGCATTGAAGGAAAGAAAGAAAGAAAGAAAAGAAAAGGACCTGCCTTCACTCTGTAGCTGGTTGACCCGACTCACAGCCATGACCTGAATTTAGTTTCCTTCAGATTTTTGTTTCCATGTTTTTCCTCCATTTTTTTAGTCCTGACAGCTTCAGGAAGGACGGCAGAACCCTGTATTTTGCCCCCGGGCACACCATGAAAACGACAATTTAGAAACTGAAGCGTCAGGTATGGACTTAACTTCATGCAACATGCATTTGCAGCCCAGGGAGCCCCGGGAGCAGTGGTGGGTGCCCCTTGCTGGCAGGCGGTTGTGGGGACTTTCATTTCCCAACCTTCTCGCTGCCTGTCTGCCATCCTCTTCCTCAGACCCGTCAGAGACAAATATTTCTCCAGCCCAGTTTACTTCTTTGTAAAATGTTTAATTTGGGGGAAGCAGAGATGTTTTTTTTTCCCCAGACACACTAAGAGGCAGTGGGGGTTGGAGCATTTGAGCAGTGCTGGATGAGCTGCCCTTGCAGGAGGCTGACCTGAAGTCACTGAAACGTCTCATGCAGAGCTTTGACTTGCGTGAGGACAGAACTACAGCTCTTGGTCTAAAATTGTGCCCCCAGAGAGGCTGTTTGGAGAGCTCCTGAGTTTTGCTGGGGAACCAACTAAACAGTGAAGGAGCCCTCCTTGTGTGAAGGAGCCCTGGTCCTGTTGGGTTCAGGGAACCCCGGACACAGAGAGTCTTCCAGGACCGTTCATGCTGTCCAAAATGGACTAGCATACAAGAATAAGCCATGCCAGCATCTCTCAGGACATCAAGCCTGTATTCCGTCACTTTTCAGTTATATTAGCTACAGGATGATTAAGTTTCATACCAGGATTTTCACATTTTCATTTTGGCTGCAGGACGTATGACAGAAGGCTGCTAAATATGCCACCCCTATGGTTTAAAACACTCCATGGTTTAAAATGCTTCAGTATACCACGGTGGGAAAGAGAAGCAGCTGTTTGAGAACATTTCTCCGTTGCTCTATTGGATAACTGCAGCCACTAAATTCAGATGGGCCCATCATTGGCAGCTTTTTCTTGGTCCCAAGGAGCTCCCAAACTCTTGCTCATTAACACCTCCTGCCATCTGTAGGTTTTAGTAGGTCTGATAGAACCAATTCATCTTCTTGAGCCTTCTCAGAAAGGTGTCAGCCTAGCACAGGCTGTGAGCACCAAATTTAGCCAAATCATTTGAATATAGTTTTACTTGAAGTTTACAGTGTTTCTGTGAATGCAAATGTAGCAGTGCTGTAGGGTTAAGTTTCAATTACATGGGGCCACATTCTCATGTACTTCCCTGTTTTGTGAGTGAACCCATTTCCTTTAATTATTATTTAACAGGATCATTTAGCGTGTTACCGGTGGTAGTATTACCAGTATTACTTGGTTTTCATCGGTACTATTGGTATTATTTAACAGGAGTGAGTGGAAAGTAGAAGTCAGATTTATTCTTCCCACCATCCAAGCAAACAAGAACACTTCCGAGACACGAATGAAACGTGTTACAGTGCTATAGGGAGTTTGGTGTATATCAGCACAGTATTTACATACACAGACAGAAGAAGAAAGAAGCACAAGCTGATTTAAGTAATAAGGACTGGTACTGTGGTGACTGAAGTCTAGTTAGGTCCATCATCTGGTCTGTAGCCATGTAACACCCTTGTTTTATTTAGGGCAAAAGCTGCCGGGGTGGGGCAGGATGGGTGGAGTGGCGGCTGTAGCACGGATCTAGCATTTTTCAGAAATGTGGATGAGAAGCTCAAAGCCGCATTTATAAGAATTCAGTCCCCAGAAGAACAAACTGCTGCAACTGCAGGTTTGATACATCTTTGAACAAGTCACCAGTATCGTGTGAGATTGCTAAACTTTTAAGGCAGGGAGATGCTGATTCTTTTTGCTGATAAATTAGGTAGCTAGAGGGACTAAACCATAAACTGTAGGCTGAAAACAAGTAATTTGCAATGAATCACAAAACTAAATGTGTTTTTGCTTGGCCCAACCTGTCATGCTTGCTAGCCTCTGTTCGGGTGAGGGACGCAGGGGCTCTGCTGGGATTGCTGGTCGGGGCACTGGGATGGCACGTTGGGTGGGCTCTGCCCGCTCAGGAGGGTCTCTGTGCCAGCCAGCCGCTGTGCTGCCGACGGGGCTGAAGCTGCTGAACTGAAGGGCACTTTGAACACGGACTTTGTGCCTTCCTGGTAAAAGACAGAGGACTCAAACATTTTTCATCAGAGACCTTTCTCTGCCACTCCTCCCTCTGCACATGCAGTCACCTCGGCGATTCAGGCTAGCGAGAAGGAGCAAAATTAAGGGCCGCGTTGGAAATTTCCGCGTGAGCCGGTGCACCCCTGCACTGTGCTGACCATGTGGAGATAGCAGCTCGGAGCCGCAAAGCAGCAAAGCAGTCTTGGTCATGCCCAAGACCATTACCATTGGCTCTCAGCGCAGGTACGGATTGGCCCCAACACAGCAGTACCGTGTCCAGGATGCAGGCAAACACAGGGGCATGTGTCTGTGTTTGTCAGTCGCTGTTGGTGCAGGTCAAGGTCTCTAAAATATTTTTGTTTTCAGTGGGCTGGAGTCCCCGTGAGCTGGAGAAATTTAAAATAAACTAGAAAAAACGTTGCAATGGAGGAGAATCACTGCCATAGGTCCCTAAAACATGAGTAAACTCTTTCCCCTTGGTGTTTTGAATTCAAGACTGGCTGCCTTTTGGAAAACGTGCTGGAGTGAAATCTTGGTCCAGACACAGAGTAATTGTGAAACACTCTGATACACATTTGTAGTGTGCTTACACTCATGAATCTCAAAGCAAGCTACAGCTAAAGGAAAAAAAAAACCAAAACCGAAAGCAGTAAACATTAGCAAACTGCCATGTGCTCTAGGGTATCATGAAAGTGGAAAAACTTGTTGAATACACAGTGCTACAACTTTTTCTCTGGGCACTTAGGTTAGCTGGGTGGCAAATATGCAGTTGCGTTGATCATTACCAACCTCAAAGAGATAGCATTTACCTTTCCCAAGGCTTGTAAAAGCAAGCTATTGTAAATGTATACTTAATGCACAGAAACTGGAGTGCCCAGCCTGTGGAGACTGTGGTAGGCGCTTGGATCACACTGGTTTTAGCAAGAAGGCGCCAAGCTGCCCAGCCTCAGCGTGTGCGAGTTGTGTGACGGGGCCGCCGAGTGCAGGGGCAGTGAGGGTGACTGGTGCCTGGGCGGTTTTTCGGTTCAGCTGCTGGCACGGGCTGTGGTGGGAGCGCTGCAAAGCGCTGGAGCACCTCAGGGCATCCTCTGGGAAAATAGTATCTTTGGGAAGATCACTTTCTTCCCCCTCTCTGTTGCCTGCCAGATCCTGCACACAGGTGCCAAGGAACTCATATTCCCTTTGCAAATGAAAGAAGAAACAGAGCAACAGAGCATCCTTGAACGAGATACTGATGTAAACGGGTTTGTGTGTAGTTACGACATCTGGTTATAACATGACAGAGACAGTGGGTAGATGCAAGAGGCAGATTTATTGCTGCTCTTACAACAGCTGCATGAAAGAAGTGGTAAGAATAGGTGATGAGAATAGAGGGTATTCTACTATACTAGCTGTGTGATATGGAAATCAATTTAGGAGTAGCCTGGCCTTTTACTAGAACAGATTTTTTTTTTTTTACCTCTTTATAGGCCAGCCATAAGTTAGCAAACCTGCCATGGAGAGAAGTTTGAGCAAAATCCACAAGTTACGGAGGTAATCAGTGGTGGACAATCCAATTAAGAAAAAGAATAGCAAAAGGAACATGTTCGGAGATGTAAAACAAATTTTGGTTATGTGACCTTTGGGAAAAAACAAAGGTCAGATCATTTATTTAATTTCCCTACCTTCATGGGAGGCTGCTTTCTGTTTAAAAAAAATCTGAAACAGTATCACTGACATGCTAACAGGCTTTCCTATTCATTTGCAGTAATCTGGTTCTCCCTTTTGCCCCTTAATGACCACAGCCATTAAATTCTGACTGTTGTTGTATTTGAATTGTTCAAAAATGTATCTATTTCCTTCCTTTGCTCCGTTTGTCTGCCTGTCCAGAAGAGCTGAACGTCAATTACTGCTAACTCCTGGTAACGCTCCTTTTCCTTCTCGCGGGGTCATGTATGCGGCCACTTCCACCATACTCCAGATTCATCACCTTGTTTGTCTGTGGTTTCTTTCCTTTTGGCATCTCCTATCTTTTAACAGGTCCCCTGCGACCAGGATTTAGCAGAGACTAGGACAGGCAACTCTCTGTGTATATATAACACTTTAATGTTATACTTGCTAATCCTTTAGTAACCTGGACTCTTTATACCGCGATGGAAAGTGAAATACTGCTAAGCAGTTTAGTATCCCATCTAATTAGGTGAGGGGGTGGCTAAGGGCAGGATGAAGTCAGCCGAGCCCTCGCAGCTGGAAGCAGAAAGAAAGACCCAGACTCTTTAGTTTGGGAGAGCTGGCGGGTCCTGCCATCTCTTGAGAGAGAGGAGGGTGCCTGTGCCAAGCGTGAAGCTGTAGGCAGAGGTGGAAAGCCAGAACAAGCTGTCACAAACATATTGCTGACAGGATAGAGATAATCTACATTAATGCCGTGTACTTTGTACTGCCTTGTGCCACTCCTGCTGGTTTATTCCGATTGTTTCCGGCTGGTTCAGGACTGCAAATGGGATGTCTGCAGGAGACACCCGAAACACAGCCGGGCTGTGATATTTAATTGAGGAATGGGTGCTGGTGATTGTACGGTGTTTGCTACATTCCTCTGTCCCATCTTCATTTTGACTACAGGTTTAGGAATGTCATCCTGCCTCTTAAATTTTGTCCGCATCAGATCTTGAAAACTCTGACAGTAATTAGAAAATTACTTCTACTGGTTTCTCTCTCGCAGTATTTCTCCGGGTGTTTTATGTTCTCTGCTTAAATAATTTTAGTTGGATTCAGGCCAGTTTGCCTCTTCCTTTATCTTTGAAAGGGTCTGCTTTAAAGGTACTGCCTTGACTGATTTCAAGTAGAGCAATTCTGGATTTAACGAAGAAGCTATAGGTCATGGTCAATGACATGGGAATCGCGATGGATTGAAAGTACTGGGAAATTTATTAGCAGATTAGTCTAGGGACTGAAGCCTCCGCTGGGAATGAAAAGCATAAAATTCTTATGTAAGTAGTGGTGAGGTTTGGTTCATGAAAATGCCATTTGATAATGATAGCGTAGCCAGCTCATTCACACGGCTACCTTCTCTGCTGGTGGACATGTTGGGCAAGCTGCAAAGCATCGTGTTGTAAGGAGGTAGCAGCATGTAAACCTGCCTCCTAGCTACTCTGAACTGCTCCCTGTTGCAAGTTTCGAGCACTGCTGAAATGCCTTTGTATTTGTCCTGACCTGCTTCCCAGTTGGTTAAGAAGGAAAACGGCTGTTTGGCAGGGCTCTTTGTTTTAGAGAGGTGGTTGAAAAGATTATGGCAAGATTGCCCGATTTTTTATCTGGATTTTGCTAGTTTCCTATCAGTCAAGAGTTAGGTCCAGGTTTGCTGCAGTGTTTCCATTAGCATCCTTTGTCACTTGATCTCTCAGCACTAGACAAAGGTGAGATGTCTTTGAAGATTTTATTAGATACATCAAGCAGTCCTTGACATCATGTATCAAAAAGTACTGCGGGACCGGTCAGAGCAAGTGGTTGTTCTCCAGATGACCTGATTTTTCTTCAGTAAGGGATGCTGGAAAATATTCTTTCATTTGCTTCTCTACCAAAATGTCCTTTTTTATGAGCTCAGATTGCTCCCTTCTCTTCCACAGGGTATATAAGCATTTACAGGTTTGAACGCAAGACGTTTTATTCCGCAGTTCCATTACTGCAATGCCACTGGTACCAGTATCTCCTTTTAATCAGACATAGGCCACAGAATGGCATTGTTGGCTTGCTCTGATCTGTCTATATGGTTTTAGGTCTTCAGATGGGGAGGAGAAGGGTGGTAAGTGTATATTGTAATTTATTATGCTTTTCAGGCATCACCTCAGTTTGGTTTCCTCCAGGATAATTTCATGTTTTCCGGCACTGAAAGAGTTATGAAGCGATCCTTTCCATAAGGTGGTCATCAAGCCCTAGCTGTAAGGGCTTATTTGTACGTGACTTTTGGCTGCCCTGTTTCTAAGGTTGCTCCACAGGAGAATCTTGCATGTCTTTTTTGGCTGGGAACGCTCTCAGGAAAATCAGAACGGTTTTTGTTTGTTTGTATTTTGCAATCCACTGGCAGTTGTAGCAACATCATTTTCTGAGGTCATATTGCAGAAGGCTGGAAGGGAGCAATGTCTGCTGGAATGTCTTTTAGGGCGGATAGATAGAAAAACAACACATCGCTTGCTTGCAATCCCCGCATTTTCCACGTTTCATTTTGAATGACTGCTTTTTTTCTACTTAAATATTTTTTGAGATCCAACAGACATTATTTCCAAGACTGTTCACAAGTTGCATTTGGAATGGTAGAGAGACCTGACCATGCCACTGTGGTGCATAGGCGTTCCTGCAGACGCAGGGGCAAAGGTAGCTTTAGTAAAATATTCTTATTGATGTGTTAACTGTAGTGTTGTGTTCTGTTACATAAATAAATATCTATCCCCAAAGCAGTGAAAAAAGCAGCACTTGTCTATATAAATAACATCTGTGAGTTGCTTCAGGGATCTTCCTGGATCTGAAGGCCTTACGTTTATGTACTCCTTTAAGTGTAAACTTACTAAATGTCATAACCATTGATTGTTTTGATCAGATAAAGCAGATCAAATGAGTAAGGCAGTAAGGAGATCTAGTTATTTTCATGCTATGTCTATATGACATACCTCCACTAGCATCTTCGTTAATCGCTTTCAGGTGAGACATGGGTACAAACAGAATGACTTCAACTGGGAGAGATGTAGGTTAGTAGTCCCCAAGTTCAGTTGTAGTTGTGTTTACTAGCTCCAGGTTTTTACTCTGGAGGCCAGAGATTTAAATTTACATTGATGAAATTAAAAGTGAAGGTACTGTAGCTTTTCATCAGAACTGCAGTGCCTGTGACCTACATTGGCTTCCCTGCTCTCTGCCGTCTCTCCACCGACTGCTTGAAAGCCCCAGCAAAGCCTGGAGAAACCCATGGTGGGTCCAGGGGGACACCAGGACACCCTGCTTTGTCACCTGTTATAACCCCAAGTCTTTGTATTAAGAACTAGGTAGGTTGTCAGAGTGATGCAGATGGATTTAGCAGAGGCTCCCAGTAGAGAAGGAGTTTCTCTGACTACACTGATCTGCTATGAAGACTATTAACAGGGACAGGGATGGTCATCATTTTGCCGGTAGGCTCCTATGACTCTTCTGGGGCTGGATTCAAGTCTTAGCTCTGGTGACGTAAATCTTGGGGGCTTTGTGCAAAAATGGTTGTTACTTATGATCAGTGTCAGTAACAGTGAGGTCAGGTGCTGGCCCGTCCCTGGGGAGGAGTGGAGGCTTTGAAGATGGGGTGACGCAGGCTTTGGCGCAGGCTGAACAGTGTCACCTGGGATATCAGCTGGGTAGGAGGGTACGATGGGGCTCACCCCGGCAATCTGGCCCACCGGGCTGCAACTTCCACTGCTGCCCGTGCGAGGTGAAAACTCAGGGATAGCTGTCGTCACTGTGAGCACCTGCCATCTCCGCTGGGTGGGTCCCCATTCAAAGCATAATTTAAAAGTGGAGAAAATCTGGGGCAGAGCCAGAGATGAAGCTGATTTCCCTTCGGTGATAACAAAATTTTGGCAAGCTGGTTTCAAAACCCAAAGTTTTGGAGGTGGTTTTGTTTTTTTTTCTGAAGCGTTTTCCATTTGAGGGGTCATTTTCTCTTGTGACATTCCTTATATTTTGGATTGTAGCTTATGGGTTTTTAAGGGTTTATGGTTTGTTCCATTAAGCCTATATGAGGCTTATAAAGAATAAGGGACTTCATATACTTCAGAGCTGAGTTTGTCTCTTCTATCTGAAAAAAAAATTGTCCCTGAATTTTAACTTCATTTTCTCACCCTTATGCTTCTCTTACATTTTCCTACTACAAAGGGAAAGCAAGAAAAATTTGCTGCTGCTGTTTTCGTCCCTAGCTGCACACATTTTAGTTTATGGCTAATACTCTGTAACACGTATATTCTACAAGCATGAGTGTGACAAATTACTGGCCACAAAACAAATGCAACCATCAGGGAGGTGCAGGACATGAGCCACCTTCCCCCGTGCCTCTGCACTGCCATGCCCTTGTTTCTCCTCTCTGTAATTTTAGGGCTGTTGCCTGCCCTGCCGACGGCATGACCTGGGAGTGCTTTCCTGCTCCTGGGTCTGATTGAATGCGATGTGGGGGAAGGCTCAGGTGGGCACAGCCCCTTGCTGGTGGGGAACTGGGGCTATCTCCAGCCAGGCCTCTGGCTGGACCACAGCGGGCTGTGACGTGGTGATACACCGCAAAAAAATAGTTGCTCTACTCTTCAGAGGTAGCTGGCCCTGCAGCTCTCACCCTTCCCACTCTGACCTGGGCAGTGGGGGACCTGGGCTTCAGGCTATGCCTCGGCTCAGCTGTTAGCACTCGTGGAGCAAGGAATGCACACGCAAGTCCTTATCCTCCTCCATCCTTTTCGGCCGAGTCAAGCTTGGGACAGTTCCTGCAGCAGTCCCTCTGGCAACCTCCGAGCACCGCGTTTCCTTCCTTTCTGTGGGTTAAGGAGTTGGGCCGATGATACAGGTACTGTCTGTCAGTAACGACATGAATTGGGTGATGGGAACAGGATCCCAGAGAAAAGCCAGATGTGGGGAAATAGCAATCCCTGGCTGGGATGTGTTCCTGGGGCCCCGACTCCTCTTCCCTTGCTCCCAGCAGGGAGAGGGGTGCCTGGGGAGCTGCCCAGCCTTGGGGGGAGCACAGACCTGCATATCCGACAGTACCTGTCACGAGGAGGCTGAAATGGTCTTTTGAGAGGCAGGCTTTAGAAATCAAGGGCTCAGAGGATTGGTATGAGATACATCCCTGTTTACTCTCTGAAAGCCTGTTACGTCAAAGACCATCATCAGTGAGTCACCTACCCGTGTGTGTGACTGTCGTCGTTGCTGCTCTAAATATAAATGTCAAAGGATATTGAGCTGTAGGAATAAATCAGACTGTGTTGGCATGTGTGTATCAGACAGGTCTTCCTCTTCTGCATGTCCTTCTCTCTCCGTTATTAAGGCTGGTACGGTCAATGGGAAACAGCCGCAGAAACTCAAATCAAAGCCAGGAGTACAGGTTATGTCTTCATATGCAGATCTCGCATATCCACACATTGGATCTCTTCTTGCTGGTTCTGTCAAAATTATATCTGGGAGGAGAAAGAGAAAGGTTTGCTTTGACAGTATTTCTGAGGTAGAAACACTGAGAGACTGAGAAGCGTTTTCACACCCTTTTTTATACGTACAGAATGTGTGATTTTTAAATAAGCACCAGAGAGAAAGTAACTTTGCCAAGGCTACCAGCCACTTCTTGTGAGCTGTGGACACAGGTGTGCTGTGTGATTTACACTGGTTCAGGTTAAAGCACTGTAATTAGACTCTCAAGTTAGGAGTTTCAATTATAAACACAAGTGGTGGTGGTTGTTTTCTGTTGAAAGCTGGGAGAAACCGGTAAGAAAAGTGCCTTATCTTCCATCTTACCAAGCATCCTTTTTTCTTCTCTTTTTTTTCCAGTACAACCTATTTTTTTAAGTCAATAAAATGGTGATGAAGGCCAAAAGAAAAACGTCGCGAGCCTGAAATTGCCTGTTTACTTGCCAGAAGCACTCTGCTCTGGCAACTGCAGTGTTTTTTTTTTTTTACCTGTTGTGCTCCCTTTACAGCATATGAAGAAGTGGTAATGAATTTAAGAATGAGCTCTGCCTGTGCAAAGTAAATATATCTTGATTAAAAAAAAAGTTTTTAAAACCCTATAGAATGTAAATAGAGGGGGCTAACACTGCTTCGCTTTACTACTCCCCTACTGAATGCTGTTATGAGGATAATCCTGTATTACATGATAAAGGATAGTTAAAAGATCTATGATAGGGTTGTCCTTTGTCCTTAATAATTAAAGAAAAACCTATGGAAATATTAAGTTTTATAGCACATATCTATATCTGTTTCAGTTTACTCATTAACATCAGAGAACTCTACAATAATGACTCAGGCTGCTATTTTCAGGGGAAAAAATAACAACAGTGCACCTGGGCTGAAACCACCTCTTTCAGTGGCACTGCAATATTCAGGGCTATTTCACTTTGCATCAGAGACGCCGGGATGTCTCGCACTGCTGCGCATGAGGCTTACCCTCAGTCTTTGACCCCTTATTTTAGAATACTGTGATAATTCATATATTTTCAGTATTTTTTAAGTAACGTGCTTATTTAACACGTGCTTATTAACAAAACCCCTTTCCGTGTTTTGTTTTCCTGCCTGAGGCTGGATGGCTGATCTCTCCCTGTTGCTCCTTGATACCTGAGTGGGCTTTCCTGGGTGGGACTCCCTGGCTGCGAACGAGGAGAAGCTTTGTTCCTGGTGGGGTGGATTTCCTCTGTCTTCCTTTATCAGCCCCAGTTTCTGCCTCCCTTTTCTCAGTTATACTTCTTTTCCTTTTCTTCATTCCTGTCTCCATTCCTCTGCCACAGGGCAGACCTAATGAAGGTTTTCAGCTTCTAAAAAGCACATCAGTGCCCAAACCTTCATCCATCCTTGATAAAACACATCACCTGCCTATGGTTTACACAGTGCAGAGGGACAAGCAGAACCCATGGGCTGTGGTCCGGGGGATGATAATACCACCTGTCCCTGTTGTAGGATTTTTGCAGGAGAGTGACCAAAGCTCTGTGTTCAGCGTGGATAGCTTGAGCTCGTTGGTATGCCCATGGGTGCAAGAAGTATCCCTCCAGGGGCTTCAGCAGAGAAAGGACTTCAAGCCTCCTTCCCTTCCATGCTGTCCCAGCTTCACGTCCATCTCTTGGCTGCCAGCTCCCCTCATTTGCTGCCAGGCTTACCATTCATCCTTTCTCTTCTGTTTCTCCCATCGCGTCAGCTGCTTCTGCCTGTCCCCTTGCCTCGTGATACGGCCACCTCTGTGCTAGCATCCTGGAAGATCTGCCTCACATCTTCAGCCTGTAGCCCCAAACTCTTGCCTCACTTTCTTGTAGTAAACCCCAGCCTGAGCAAAGCATTTTATAGGTTCTCCAGAAAATTCCCCTGCCTCCCTTTTGGGGGAAAGAGTTGGCAACTTTCGACGGGGAAACATGGAGTTGTATTCAGTAGAGATAGTACTTAGTCCCTGAAATCTGAAAATGTAGGAAGGTGGGAGACAACTGTGAGAAACAGAAATGCCAGAAAAATGTGGAGGATTTGGCAGCCCTGTCTTTATGTCTACTGTGTTACCCTGCAGAACAGAATTGAAGACAAACATATGAATGTGCTAACGTTGAAGTTATTGGATGCAAGTCTGTTACTGAATTGCTTTGGGGGATTTTTTTATTTTTTTAGTTCCAAGGTTAATTTTTTTGTCGTCGTTCTGCTCTATTTAGTTTCTCTTCAGATAATAGTATTGAAAAGTTACAGTGCTCCAGAACAACTCCAAAACTCTGTCTTTAAAAATGCTCATTTGATATTAGCCTCCTTTGGCTAAAACCGTATCAGATACAATTGAATGCTGTGAGATTGCCCTTGCTTTGTGTCACCAGCCCAGGAACCAGCCTGTAGTCATGAACCTTTCAGGAAAATCCATCATAAAAATACTGGTAGGAAGCTGGTTAATACCAGTCTAATGCAGTTAAACAGATTATCTTAAGGGTACATAACTCTGCAACCCCTTTATAACTATATCACCTGGACTACCCGGTCCTTTTAACCATTATTATGCTACAAAGAGGGGAAAATTCAAAGTCCTTTGGATGCAAAAAGTTATCAAAAATTGTCAGCAGGTGTCAAAACAGAGAGATGTTTTCAAAATCAGCCTAATAATTTTTCAGTATTGTGCTTACCTCTGATAGGAGATACTATTACTGCATCCCTCCTTGTCTGAAACTGCTTACAGCTGCTCTTTGCAGTTCACATCATGCGTGCAGTCAAATCTTCTCGTGTCTGCCACCGCCAATACCAAGCTGTATACTGGGAATACCATTTACCATCATGGCAGATAATGCTGAACTCATTACAAAGCTGTTAAAAGTGACCTAAAATTTATCTGTTCTAAGTATTATAATGTAACTATTGACCTCAATAGACTGACTGAACTCACAAAAAATAGTTTCAGTAATAAGAAGCAAAACGAAATGTTACTTGGTATAAATATATAGAGTATCTTGCCCAGGAAGAAGGAAGTCAAACAGAGCACAGACCTGAGCTGCTAACTCATTCAGACTGGTCTTTTTTTCTTGAATTGGAACTGAAGTTGAACCGTTACTTTGAAGTCTTGGCTGTATTTGATCCAGAACTGAACTGCTTCCTGCCTGCCTGCCTTCCCGCAAAGTATCTCTAGCTACTGTTCTTAAATCCTGACCTTCTCCCATGCCAGCCCATGTAGCCTGCATCCTGTTGGCACCTGCATGGCAGCACTGTGTTGCGGTCTTTTCCGAGATGTCATCCTGCACTGCTTGAAATGCCATCCTGCACTGCTCTCGGTTGCTTTGGAGCTCCTTGCATGGACCAGTGCAAGACAGGCCTTTCCTGCCTCTGATGCGAGGGACTCCCACTACAGTGTCGTGAGGTGGGGGGTTTGCACCTCCTGCGTGGCGTGGGCCTGTGGGGTCCCTCCTGTGGGGCCCCTGCCCGTGACCTGGCTCGAGTGGCCGTACATGTGTATGCATATCTCCATACCTCGTTGTGTGCATTGCTGTCTGTCTGCGCTGAGCGCTGTAAGCCCGGACTTTTGTGGGATTGAAGGGGCAGAAGCATGCAGAACAGACGTCTCTCCTGATGCCCTGGGGCAGCCAGGAGAGCACTGCAGACTGTGGTACGGCCCATCACACTCCCTCTGCCTTCCCACGCCCGTGCCCAGGTTGGCGACAGGCTGCTCTGCACACCGCTGCTGAAGAGGCTGCAGGGGGAAGGAAGTTGGAAGCAGTCCAACCTCACACTGAGAGTCTGCTCCTGTCCCGTAGCCCATAAATCTTGTCTTAATAGTTAGGTGGTTCGGTATGAGCAAGTTTGAGGTGGTTCATCACTACCCAAACTAGTTAACAAATATTTACTGACCTCCAGCCAAGCTAAATTGCAATCATGCTATCAAATGTGGTAATTCTTCCCTGACTGTGAAATTCAAGACCATAGAAGTGAAAATTGATGCTTTTTTCTTTATTATGAGATGAATAAGGGCCGAAGCTTTGTGGTTTTCAAAACCCGGTTGTGATAAACATTACCATGGCAATTAGACCGTCTCAATGCACAAGGTGAGAGGGCGCTAGCTCTGTGGTCGTCCTGGTCTTCCTGGGGCTTGTGCCAGCGTGGATGCTAAAGCTCACCCAGGGGACCGCAGGCACCGGGTCCTCCCTTCTCAGTGCAGAGCACCAGTCGGATTTTCATGCAGTTACCTGTGCTTTGCAACACAGAGCTATAAACGTGTCAATAGAAACAGAGGAGTTTCTAAGTGGGCAGAAAATGGCGTGCTGCTGCACACATACTGATATACCTCTGTCTCTTTGGGCTCCACTTTTACTTTGCTTTCAGACTCTTCATAAAACTCATTTATCTCTGGTGAAGGCTGCATGTGCTTTATTCATACTCTCAATCAGATGTGCTGCTACAGCTTTTCTTAGTTTTCATGGACCTCACAGGAAGACCCTTGTCCATCAAGGAGCTCGTGATCCGTGTACCAGTTGCCTTGAGCAGGCGCAGACATGTGCTGTGCTGTGCTGTGCTGTACTGTGCTGCAGGTATTGCTTGGCCTTCAGGACCGTGCTGTGCTGCCCATATCCCTTGCCATGGGGTACCCTCAGCTGGCTAATCGTAATGGAAGAGCCTGGAGGTGGCACCTACTTGGCACCAGTAGTGACAACACAAACAGGTCCTTGTCTTTATCTCGAGGTGAAGCAACATACTTTCATATAAACATCCAATTGAAAATCCTATAAAAACTCTATAAAGACCTCAATGTGGGTGAACCTTGCCCCTGACGGGAAGTCTGGGCAGCATGCCATGCCCTGATCGCAGGTCTGTCTGATGCTGCATCATCTCGGGGTTCCAGCATAAGAAGGAACATAAGATCTTGTAGCTTGCTGCCGCCTTTTCTGGGATATTAACGAAGTAGTTACCTTTCTTGAGAGTGTTTGTCATTCTTTTTTGGGGTCCAAAAAGAACCAGCACCTCTTGGTGCAAAGCCATAGTCCACTGCTATTTGTGAGTATAATTATAGATTTTGTAGAGAAAAATCTGTTCCTAAATATATGCCCATCCAGTTAGGCCACCATTAATGCTGTACATCGTTAAGTCTTAGTCAATGTAATATTGTGCTGTGTGGGAAGGAATCCCAGGCTGAATCTATTTTTGACCTCTAATCGTTGATTTACAATGAGTTATAGTAGCAGAGTTCAAATGTTTGCTGATTATTGCTGAGCTGGACTACTATCAGGCAGTTTTAAAAATAAAACTTGCAATTCTAAGAGTATCACTGAAGTTCCTTAACAGAGCCCTGCTTGACCTTTCAGCAAATTCACTGGATTTTCTGAACCGGCACTCGCAGGCAGGGCTTGTGCAGCAGGGCAATGCCACCCAGCATGGTCGCTGCTTAATGGGGCTATTGACCTCTCCTTGCTGGTTCTCCGCTTTTCATGAGGCTCTTCATGTTGTGTTGCAGTGCTCAAGATCTTTAAGTGTCTTCTTGGAGGAAACAATGGGAAACTAAACTGCCAGGTAGCAAGGAGCCTGTAGGAAACAAAAATTGATACGAAAAAGATAAATGAGCCGCAAAACGTCATCAGCTGGTTCAAGCATCAACTGTGTTGTGCCTGCAGAAGTGTGTCTGGGCTCTGCAATATCTATTCTGTTCCTCACAGAAGTTCAGTCTTCAGAAACTGGGGAAGAATGGGAGCCAAATTTGGCTGTCCTTTTTCAGAACTTCCCCAGGGTCAGTTTTGCCTGCACCTGGCCCTGGCCCTGTGTGCAGGCCTGTAGGTTCATACACTAACGATAATCTCAGCTGGGCTGCAGGAGTGTCTTCAAAAGAGTTTCCTTTCAAGGAAATGCGCAAGCCCTTGGCAGTTATGTCCAGATGTGACTCTGCTGTGTATCTAATACTAATTAAATACTTGACAGGTGTTTTTTGGTTTTGTTTTGCAGGAAGAAATCATTCCTATTTTCAGCTCTGTATGCTGCCTTTATATTTGGTGGTCGGCACCTCATGAACAAACGAGCAAAATTTGAACTGAGGAAACCACTAGTCCTCTGGTCCCTGAGCCTTGCCGTCTTCAGGTAGGCGTTTCTTCACACCAACTGCCTTTGACAGTAGTCCATGAAGAGGGTTTGGGGTTCTTCACATACAACAGCACTGCTAATGCGACAACAAGCTCACCCAGAAATGGCATTTCTTTAGTTCTGCTATTCAGGGTTATGTCCTGACCCACTCCTTACCATTGAAATGATCCCCTTTGACTTGCCAGATCATACGGCGTTTGAAGAGGAGAGAGAAATCAATAACCCTCTTGAAGAACAAAGGTGAAAATAAAGTGAGGACACGAGAAAAAGCACTTATCGTTGCAATTAATTTACCATGCAAGCTACAAATGGAAATAAACCAAGATGTTAGTCTTGTTCTCACTTACTAGTTAGTATTATGTTTATATGGTTGCATATATGGAATATTTAGTTGAGACTCTGATCTCCATTACAGTGAGGTAAACCTAAAGTCACGGCTTTGATGACAGGTAAATTAGGCCACTGTAATTGAAATCAGAATTTGGCTTCTGGTTATTCCATCACAAAGAGCTTGTGAATGTAGCAAAAGGGTGGCTTCACAGGGAAAAGCTATTTTTTAGTGATGTGCATCTCTCTAGCTGTGTGTTGACTCTATCATCGAGTATGGGGAAAGTCAGGTTCCAGTTCTTGACAGCTGCTGAAGTCAGGATTAAAACTGACCAACCTGAATTCCACTTTATCTGCTTAATATGCTAATTTTTAATGAGACTGAAGAAAAACGAATGAATGAACAAATGCTTATAAAAATAGCCCTTACAAACACACAAACTTTTGGTACAATTTACTAATAACAGTACATAGAAGACCTGAGGATTATCCTTCATTTCAGTCCCTATTGGGAGTGTAAGTTATAGTTCACTCAACAGCATAGAAACCATTTGCAAACCATTATCAAACACTGATACCTGTATCTTTGTCTAATATCAATATAATAATTACTGATTATATTAGTTCACAAGTACATAACCAGGTTTGCTTACTGAGCAGCTGTGAATGGTGCATGATTTTTCACAGGATGGGAATAGTTTGAGCTGAGAGTTTCTACAGAGTAAAATAAAGCAGGAATGGAGAAGCTTGCTTTCTTTTGTGGCTTTTCCTTTTTTCCTCCAAAATTGTTCTATCACATTGACACTTTCTAAAACTCTGGCAGGGGAAAATAAATTGTATTTCTAAGTTGTCTCATCCAGCTAGGACATGCTAAGAGAAGAACTTTATGTTGGCTTGATTTTAATAGTTCATCGATACCTTTAAAAAAAAATATCCTAGTGCAGACAAAACTTTGAGCAGTCTGGATAACTTTGAGAGCAAGTTCTAACACTGTGAAAATTTATAATTTTCATCTGGTTGCATTTGGCGCCGTACTTCTGGCTGTGTGTCTAACATAGTTTTGCTGTTAGGGTCCTGTAAGCAATTGTCATCCTTTGTTCCAGAAACGGCTGACTTTCAGCAGCTGTTGAATTGGTTCCTAGATGGCATGTCATTTGTGGATCAGTTTGCAAAATGCATATTCCAATTACACTTTCTTATTGAATGTAGACACTAGAAACTAGATGACTTACGCAAAGCATTTGTAGTTTAATTCCCAATCCAAGGGGGGAAACGTGATTTCAGAACCATCCTTTGCAGAAGGTGTCTAGGATGAATTTTAAAATTATATTATTTTGAGATTGGTCTGTGACTGACATTCACAGTGTGGGGCTTCTAAGCAATTTCATTAATTAATTTCCTCCCAAAATCATAAGTGATGCACTGATCAACGAATAGCAAGAATATACACTACACTGTGAAAGTGCTGTCTAGCTGGACTTTGAAATCAACATGTTCATTACTTGCTAATTGGAGTTTCCCTTCATAATCATATGAAATAGCTAACGCATTGCCAGCATGAGTTGCTGAGTGATGCTGGGTGAAATCTAAAATGTGGACTTCGTGTTTTTGAAACTACAAGTTGCCAGGATGAACCTGCCACAGAGACCACCTCTTGCTATGCCCCACAGTGCAGGTACTTGAGGTGAGCTCTACTTGTGCAGATGAGGAGCAGCGGCTGGAAGGGCGCAGTTTGAGAGGGATTCACCACTGCAGGGTTTGCTTCCTCCATCAGCTCAAATAGCACTGTTCAGGGACACATATTCCTCAAGCACTGCAGAACTCGCCCTTTCTTCTGCACATCGGGAAATGAGACAGCAGGGTGGAGAGGGGAGGGATGAACAGCAGTGTGAGATTTTTGGACTACACAGAAGCACTGAGCATGTAAGCTGCTGGATTTGGTAGTGGGGACCAGCTGATTATGAAAATTATATGGTTATGCTTAGAAAGCTTTGCTCTTCTGAGATGCTGAGTAGTATTCAGAAGAGTGAAGTAGGGAAGGGGAAAAACGACCCAAAATGTTTGCAGTAAGAGAGCATGAAACCTCTGTAACTTCCATAGTAACATGCAATCCCATACAAAACCAACCCAAATACAAAAAACCTTGACTTCTTGCCTGGAAAACAGAGGAAATGCAGAATATTTATTAAAACCTGAGATGAAGACTTCTTATAAAAAGTGTTAATTGGAACATCCATTTCCTGGTGTTTCACCACCACTGTCCTTTCTAGGGCTATCAGTCACTCCCAGCCCTATTGACTGTCTCAGCAAGCTGCACTAGACTTTGAATGCTGTAAACTTTCCAAGTAACTTGGATCTTTTTTTTCTGGCTCCTCGCATAACTAGGTGTTTCATTTACATATGCTTGGCCTGAAAGACATTTGTGCTTCCTCTGAAGGTCAATTCAGATAGATTTAGATGCCAGCGTTCTGCCTGTAGACTTACTATGGATCCAGGAAAATGCTCCTTAACATTAAAAAGACTTCCTCTTTGCCTTTCTGGGATGTTAAAATGCTATGACTTTTATGATACCTTGCAGAAATTCTAAGTAATGTGTTTGTCTGCCATGAGTGGTTGTATTGAGGAAGAAAAACCTGCCTGGAGAGCTCTCAGTATTCTGCCTCAAGGTCAGTGTGAGGCTTTTTTCCAGAGTCCTTGTTTATCTCCCTTCTAGCACTCCTACCATTTTACCTGCTTAAGATATCCTCAGAAATAGTAACACTTAGCAGAGGCTGGAAAGATGTGTTTTGGGCTTAAAAAAAAAGGAAATTGCCTGCCAGGCAATGACATGGTCCTTCTTCAGAATGTATCCTGTACGCCTCGCTCTTGCCAAGATCATTTAAATGTGGTAGCAGCTACAGTAGGAAACTTGCCACGCTTATAAATAAACAAAACAACTACACCACCCTACTGAGCTTGCTGAGCATTCAGGAGCTCGGTCAAGAGTGAGTTTTGTGTCAACACTGGCAGCCAGCAGGATTTCCGAGGCAGAAAAGCACCTTTATTTCCCTTTGGAAGCATCGGCTAGTTTTGAACATTTTGTCTCTGGAATAAGGTTACCACTTCTCAGTGAAAACTTCTGTAGGAGCAATGACAGTAAATCTTGCTTTTCACTTGGAAACCACTGTGAAAACATGATCTTCTGAAATCTTTTGCTGAGAAATTAGTTTGGGATATTTTTCTTGGGTTGTTGGGTTGGGTTTTTTTTTCTCCGTAGTAGGTTTGTTGACTTGTTTCAAGCATTGAAGATTTATTGTTGTCTGAAGTGTTTTCAGTCTTTTGTTTTGTTTTGTTTTCTACACTTTAATTTACACTTTAATTAAGTGTTTTCGCCCAACCTGGTTATGTGCTGAGGTCCTGGGGGAGCAGCTCTGTGCTGCTCCGTGTCAGCTGGAACCTGCTGTTAGGAAGCTGACGCAAAAGTTCATTTTTCAGTCTCATAAGACCCCATGGAAACTGTTGCTGATTCACCTACACATCAAAGTGACAGTCAGCCCTGTATTTCTGAATATTTCCTGGGGTTGAAAATCTGCAAAAACACATCAAATCTGAGTTGCCAGTTTTATATTCATGCCACTTTGAACATAAAGTTAGGGTCATTCATTGAATTTTTTACTTGGAGCATATCGAAAGTGTCATGCTGGCATCTCTAGGAATCAGCAAAGCTGAGACCAGGACTCTCACAGAAAGGATACGAAGTCATTAATTCATGTTTTCATTACATCTCAGCTGGATTTTTGTAATTCCTTTTATAGGCCGTAGAGTCTGTGTATGGGTAGCATCACTATCAAGGAGCTTAAACACGTACTTTGTCGCCTCGTCTTCACACAAGACAGCAGCATGGCACCGTTTTCACTTACTCTCCATCCTTAAGGGGCTGCCAACAGAAGTCTCAGGGTCAAGGCACTGACTAATAATAGTAAAAGGTTGTCTTCCCTAGGAAATACTGTCACGTCAATACGGGAGATGAAGAAGCTAGAACATCGAACATGATGCAATCGTTTGTAGGCAGAGGCTAAGCCTGACCATGACTGGTGCGGTGAGAGGAGGGATTTCTCTTTGGCTAGCCAAACCACACAACCATAATGCTATTATCATCACCTGAGATCACTTAGATTCTAATGCAAATTCAGCTATGCTTTGTAGCAGTGGTGGAGATCAGTTGATGCCAATACAGGGTTTCCAATGTCTTTCTTCCTGGGAAACACTTTCTCTCAAAGTAGTAGAAATGTAGAAACGTAGCTGAAACGTAGCTGTAGAAAAGTAGTAGAAACGTAGCTGACAGGTCACTAGCTGCTTGCCACAAAGCTAACTGGAGCCTCAAAAGCGAAGTATCCCAACAGCAAGAGGCCTTCCATTTGAAAGACAGAACCAGAAAGATTCACTGGAAGAAGGTGACTCACTTTGCTTTTATGAGACTGGTGTAATTGATTTATTTCTGCAAACACAGCAGCATTTTATAGAAGGGTTTGCACTAGTTCCGCAGAAAGCTCCTGACAAGGCAGTCCGAAACACATCTTTATGTGAGGAACTCAGTCCTGAGCTGAATTGAACAGAAAAGACTAAACGTAAGTTTAAAGAAAGGATTTCAATTGCTTGGATTTGTGACTCTGAAATACATTCTAGTTATCATGCTTGTAAGTAGGAAAACTGATGAAAAATGATTCAAATTTACGTTCTATCTCAAGAGCTGCCATTCACAGATACTTGCCATGGAGATTAAAACACAACTTAATTTCATATGTTGCTGAGCAACCCATGAAAATCTTAAAATGCTCCAAAATCTTATAAAAGTCCTGCCAGTATATTGAAAGAGAAAATGAATTACTGAAAAGAGCAATATTTGCCAAATAACATTAAAATTAATAACCAGCATTTAAGGTGAATTTATAATCTTCTCTCTTACAAATTTAAAAGCAAGTGAATTCCATGTGAAACATTCCCTATATTTGTAAAGCATTAATGCATATTCTCAGTAGGACATTTCTCAGAGCCCAAATTAGTAAAATGCTTAATATATACCTACTCAACAGTTTATTTCTGTAGGACCATGTTCATCTTTATGTACTTACCTGATTTTCTTATATACAGATACTGGAATTACTGAAAAGAGCAATATTTGCCAAATAACATTAAAATTAATAACCAGCATTTAAGGTGAATTTATAATCTTCTCTCTTACAAATTTAAAAGCAAGTGAATTCCATGTGAAACATTCCCTATATTTGTAAAGCATTAATGCATGTTCTCAGTAGGACATTTCTCAGAGCCCAAATTAGTAAAATGCTTAATATATACCTACTCAACAGTTTATTTCTGTAGGACCATGTTCATCTTTATGTACTTACCTGATTTTCTTATATAACAGATACTGGAAACATGTTTCTAATAACCATTTTGGAGCAAAAGTTGGAAGTTGGGTGAACAGTAGGAATTCAACAAAAATCCCTTGGATGAGACTTAACAGTTTAAGAGAAATATTTCTTTTCTGTAAGCTGAACTGTAATCCCAATAGGGAAGTACAAACAGTGCTATGTAGGATGAATTCATAAATTGCAAAACAAATGCTAGCTGGCTTTAAAAAAACAGTGTAGAGGTGACAAAAATATATAGACTAAGAGCAATAAAGTACTGTCAAGAAGATGTATCTCCAATATGTACCTTATTTATTCTAAGTAAGAAGAGCATCCCATGACAAATATCTTTATTCCCAGAATTGTAATTGATGCCATGTGACAAAATGCTGTGCCCATTCTCTTCTGAAATCTCACCTCTTCATTCACTCTGCTGTTACTGCAGTGGACACTGTTGTGTCCATCAAAGTCATTTTGAATGTAAACTGCTTTTACTGTTTTTATCTAATCAGGCCTAATTAGAAGTAAACAAAGGGTTCACTGTGAGACCTGGCTGATGCTACTTTACAGGAGATATGGATAGGACTGGCTAAAAATTCCTGCGAAAATCTCTTTTTTCAGTGCTAAGCTGGGCCTCTTTTCTTTAAAAACGTCTCCTTTTTTATGCTGACTGTTTGCTTGCTTGTTTGTCTTTATTGCTGGAAAACCAAACATCTTAGCAAAGTGAATTCAATACATTATTTGGAAAGCAGCTGTTGAGCTCGTTTTGCCCCTTTTCCCTCCCCACTCTCACAATCAATGAGAATGTTGACACTCAGTCTGTCACCTTGAATTATACCTTTCTCATGAGATCACCCTGTCCCAGCCCACAGGATCCCTCGCAGGCCACCACTCAGCATGAATGTCGTACTCAAAGCAGAGCCCCCTGGGAGCGAGACTTTTCCTCTCCATTTTAAATGGGGAACAGACTGAAAAGTGTGTTTGAGGAATAAAGAACATCTGTCTGGTGGCTTAAGGAGGGAACTGTACTAGAGAGAAAGTAGATAATTCATTCAAAAGAAATCAAACCTCCCATCTGTTCCCCTGTGGCAGCACTTCTGCATTTTATTCAGCCTTGGTACTTGGTTCGTGTGCCTGGGAAAAGGTCCTCCCCCATGCAGAAATCCCTGGGGAACAGAAATCGCCATGTATTTTCTTCTGAGTCAGTCCCCAACAGCTTGTGCTTGTTGGAGGCAGTGGGAATAAAACACTGAGAGGTGTTAACTTGCATGACCTATCAAATCCAACATTGCATCTGCGGACGAGCGTGTTAATAAACACTGCCAAAGTGAGCAGTGTTCACACGCCGGGCTGCATACGGGTGTGGAGCCGTGGTTTAGCGAAGTCACCACTGTGCGACGAGTTTATCTTCTTCTAAACAAATGTGCATCCTCGTGCCTGTACCATTCAGCATCTTCCCTAGGTTGCTGAATAAATAAAATATATTTATTATTTACCAATTGTAGGTGAATCCCTGAGATCTGAACTTCTCTAGACACTTGCAGGAGTACTGCCCCGGGGAGGACAGAGTGAAAAAGGAACATCAGTGGCTTCCGGCCTGTAATTGCCTTTAAATTTATGGATCTGAGCAGCTCATTACAGCTGTATTATAACTTTTAACTTCTTTAAGCCTTCTTTATTCTGTCAAATGCTAGTCTTTTCCTGTAACTTAGATTTTGCTTACTTTGTTATCTGCCTGTTTTACAGCTTTAGCGATGGCTAGCTCCATTGGTTGGCTTGATTCTCTGCTAAATCTTTTACTTTATTACTTTTTGGCTTTATTTGCCTAGGATAATTTCAAACTCCTGAATACATACATTTCAATGCTATACATGACAGTTACTCTACCAACTTGATACATTTGATCCTCTAAGTATCTTTAATTTATCCTGCAGAAATAGATATGCCGCTTTTTCCAGATTATCCTTTAAATCACTGCAATATTACAGTTATTCTAAAATTTTCTTGAGATAGTGTTGGATGCTGAGAATCATTTCAGTAAGAACAGGAACAAGTGCAAATGCCCCTGAAGCATTCATTAAGGATTGCTTAAGAGGTACACTGTGCTTATGAATCCTCATGGGCTACTTTAGAAATCCTGAGATGGATTCCTTAATTCTTATGAGATTTCTCACCAAACACAGGGCTTAAGTTGAAAATTGATTTTTTTTTCTTTTTAGTAATTTAGCCACAGTCCAAACTTGCTGAAATAAGTATCTAAGAACTAGGAAATGTTTCTTGACAGAAAAACATCTCACTGAGTATACAGCCTTCACAGGGTGCTAGGGATCTTCAGCTGCAACAAAAGTCCAATTATTATTTAGTGATGGAAGAGTGAGTTATTGCTCGAGAAATAACAGCTTTCATCAAGAAATATTGTTCCTGCAAGTTCTTACCCTCCATGTGCCAGATGATGAGGGAGCAGCATCAGGTAACAGCACATTGAGGAGGGCAAGACCAAATGATAGGTAATTACTATTGATTAGCTTGTAACTGACTCTTTGGAAGTCAGATGAGATGCAGGGATGCATGGGTAGAGCTGAAAAACTATTTTTCATTCATTGAAAGAAGAGTTACATGTTTTTCTGCACTGTATGGTTACATGGGTGTCACTGTAAGCAGCTTACGCTATTCTCTCATGTTCCTAGGGTAATGATTGAGTGCAACTGCCCTGCAGCCTGACCATTGCTCCTTGTTTCTCTCTACCAAAACCCAGTGGGCCTTGTGTAGCCAGCGAGTGTTCTGTGTAAGACTCTCCATGCGAGTATAACCCTTTTTACCTCCACCAATTATCTTCTCCTCTGTTGCAAAGACTACTTGTAGGAATCTAGCCCTGGCATTTGTTTTTCTGCTATGCTTTATAAGCAGTGCAGGTTCTTCCACCGGCTCATGGAGCTTCACTTTATTGATTATTTTTGTAGTCTGCTCCTCAGGATTGTCTGAATATAGCTAATCCCAATCATAAAGAAGGCAGGTCTAGGGGATCAAATTGTGTTTCCTGGAGCGGGAATTCAGGCTCCGTGAGGAGGGACTGGAAGACAGTAGCTGTGGTAGGTTGATTTTTATCCACACATATAAATAAGCCTTCCGAGTAGTAGTTGCAGCAATTGGCAGAAATGTTGAGCTTGCCACTTTAGGAAGGGAGAATCAGATGGATTTTACTCTGCTGTGGTGTTAATGTGGCTAAAATCTCCAGATGACATTGTCCATTGATCCGGAGCCCTGCAGAGATGTCACTGTTTGGGTATGCTTAATGAGATCCCTGGAGAGGGAAGGAAATAAGTTAAGCCTGGTTTTCTTTCCAGTTTTGTCAATAAAAAGGACAAAGAAATGGTTTTGGGAGCCAGCTGAGTTGTGACTAGGAAATCTGCCGACGAGAGGGAAGGGCTGAAGGGAGTGGCCCCACATCGAGGGATTTATTGCTGAGGAGAAAAAAAAGACCGATGCAAGGAGCACAGTATCTGCCCTCACTTGAAAACCACAGAGCGAGCTGTCACTTTAATATGCCTCATTTCTCTCCCTAAAATTTATCACATGGGAAACTAATAACCACTCAGGCATGTATGCATATGCTTATGGGTGTATAAACCTGCACAAATGATATATTATTTCTTAAAGCCATGTAAAATATTTGCACAATTTTTAAATCACTCTGAGCTGGCCTGGCTTCAGGTTCTGGTCCCAACTGAAAACTCAAATGATTTGCATTGAAAAGCTTGCTAGAGAGACATCTGGATCAGATACAGTAGAAAGGTCTGAAAAGCGGGGCTTGTGTGTTTGGTTCAGTGATGAGGGTTTTTTTTAGAGATGGAAGGGGAATTCTCTCAAATTTTGCTTTGGGATTTTGATAGGACTGAACCCAAACCTCAAAGTATGCGTGAACTTATGCAAAGAAAAGTCTTCTGCCAAAAAGAGTGATAAAAACTGCAAAGATCAGCACAACTTTTGCTCACACACATGGTACTGAGAGCTAGAGCACCCCATTATAAAACACTTCCAGTACTGCTGACCACCAGGTTTTAGGGTAAGCGAGCGCCACACTGAAAAAAGCATATGTTATTCCTCATCTCCCCCTTTTCTTACCTTTTTTTTTAACAATACTTGGACTCCACCCTGAATGAGACTCCATCACCTTCAAGGAGGGCAAGAGAGGACTCTCTGGGTGAGCTGCAAGACCCATCTGTTCTCCTTCCCGGCCAGGAGATGGGCAGGGGGAGAGGCTGAGGAGCAGCTGGGCAGCAAGATGTTAGAAGGTTGGTTTTGCTGCTGGGGATTGTTAAATTCTTGATGTTCTCACACCCTTGCAGAGACGGTAACTATTTGTGTAAGTATGTTTTGGAGGCACCCAATTCTGTTATTCAGAGCAGTGGATTATATAGAGAGAATGTGTAACAAGCATATCTAACGGGAATGGTGCTTAATACAGCATTGGTACGGTTCCTGCTGCATGCTCGACCGTAGCCCAAGTGTATTTCCAAGCTTTTGAGTCAGTCCTGGGATTTTCTGTCGCACTCTAAAGGAGCCATATTTGAAACAAGATCCAGCAGAGAGATGCAAACCAGTATCTCAAATGCCTTTTCAATGACTTCCCAGAGCAGAGTAGCTGCTCAGAGAGCAGTGCCACATTTTGAACTCTGTGGTGCCAAGGCTGGCTGGAAAGACTCCGGCCTTCCCTGGTCTTCATTTTCCCCGCTGTGACTGAGAGCAATGAAATCATGTCATTAAAAAAAAAAGCGGAGGAGAGACTATTTTAGCTGCATCATTCACCAGTCCAGTTAAACAGCACGGCCATGCAACCAGACAAGTCAGCACAACCGGGCAGGCAGCGGGGAAGTGGAGGCAGGAGCCTGCCTGCGGAGTGAGTAGTGGAGTAGCTCCAGTGCGGGAGGACCAGCGGAGCTCACTGTGGGACGCGCAGATACGGGAGCTCAAAGCAGAGGAGCCACAGAGAATGCCCATCGCTACTTATCACGTACACCTCCTCGAAGAAGATGAATGTTTTCAAATAATGCTTTCCCTCAGCTGGAGAGGTAAACTTGCAAGTGGGAACAAAAGCGTTAGTCATGTCAAGCTTTCGGGGAGTTTGGGAAGCTAAAAACATTTCTTAGTCTAAAACATTTGTGAAAATTGTGCTCTTAATTACAATAGTTTAGTCATTACGAAGAATATAGATACCTTACAGCCTTTCAGACACATGGGCTGAAGAGGATGAGTTCTATGTTCTTTTTAAAGAATGAGATTAACATAAGTGTTCTTAAAAGACTGTTTTGTTAATTTTTGAAAACGTGCTTTTAAAGGTGTTCAGTTACCATAGGAAAAAGGTACATCATGGGACCAAGGCGCTTTTTCCATAATTTTTTCTTGTTCCTACCCATTGTAAGAGAATAAATCATGGTCCGAAATAATTTTATCAAAAGGCTAGGCCTTGGAGGACACAGGTGCACAAGGGAGTTACTGTGCTTTCAGTTATCTGCTAGCAACTGAATTGTGGTAACTGAGCACGTGGTTGTCTAAACACGGTACAAAAGGGTAAAATACGGTAGCACAAACCTCCTTCTCTGATACTACAGTTTTACACTAAAATTTAGTTTTACACTAAAATTGCCATAGACAGAACGAGCATGTAAATAGTTACCACAGTTACCATCAGCACCAGGGAAGACTCGGTAACATGTTTTCACATCTGTGCCCAAAGTTAGTTTTGTTAAGGAAAAATATGGGAAGATGGTAGCCAGTGTGATTTTTTTTTCCAGTGAAATGCAAACAATATAGAGCAGAAAGGAGTTCAGCTTAGGTGCACAGTAACATCATGATAGTCCTAAATCCCAAACATACAAAAACCGAGCATTGCAGTCCTCGTCAAGACTGACTTTGAAATAATGAGATTTTTTTCGTTTTACAGTGAGAGTTTAGGATTCTGGTTTTGTCCGTGGTTAACTCACTGGTTATGTCTTCAGGCTTTTCCTTCATAGACTTGGGTAGATAGAAGCCTTTTAAAATTAACTTCCCATGGAATCAGTTGCTGCTGAATGGGATTAAAACCTGCATTTTGTAGTTTTGTCAGCTGAGGGCATGAGTAAAGGAAAACAGGAGTTCTTAAGAATATTGGCGTTGAACTTTCCACCTCACTAGCGTGGTTTTTGTACCTGGCCGTGTTGCAAGGAGCTAGGCATTTAAAGCCACCCCCCACCGTGGATTCTGACTCATACCTGATTTTCTTCTGGAGTTCACTGGTGCGAGTAAGGGGATCAGCAGGGAGCGTTAATACAAAACAACTACAATAGTTAGAACAACCACAAAAATTCCACGAGGGAGAAGAATCCAAATATGTTCTCCTATGGCAAGGTCAGCTGCTGGGATCTGGTGCTACGCAGATTCAAGGGGTGGGACAGTGGAGGGGAGATAGAAGCAGGGATGCTCTTAAAACTTACGCCGTAGGTTCACATTCTCTGTGGCTTGTGTCCAGCTGTGTCAGGCCAAATCCACACTGGTATTTGCCTAATACGTCAAGGGAAAACAGAGGGAAAGCAAGAGTCTGACTGAGTCTGTGGAAGGCGCATATTGCTCTTATCCGGTCTTCCAGCTAGGTCAGGAAGTTTTCAGCTGTTTGTGTTTCTAGGACAGCACAACTTTGTAAACTTGCACTGTATCTCTCTGCGCATCACTGTATTTTTAGGTCTTGAAAGCATGCTGCCAAAATATCAGATGCGCAGATGATGAAAATGTGATGTTAAGAGGTGTAACAACAGCTTTTATGTCTATAAACTATTTATCTTTAAAGATATAGGTGTACCTTGGGTAATTAAGATGGAGGGTTTGGGACTTGAAGGTTTAGAGAGTAACTTTAAAAAGTGAAAAGAAAATCTATGGTAGGTCAAAGGACTCTCTGAAGAAAATTCCTCCTACTGGAGTGTGTTTACTGTTAATTCAATAATACTGTTTTCACTGATACAGAGTGAGGTCAGACCTCTTTCTGCTTACATCAAATGGACCTTGTGGGTAGGGCACTGAACCACAACTCATGATGTTGCATGTCATTTCTCATCCTGGCTCAGACACAGATTTTTGACAGGACACTTAAATTTCAGTTTGCCTCACCTCTCTGTCTTTGAAATGGGTCTTATGCTCAGCCACCTTACAAGGCTGTCACAAGATTAAAGGCCATTAAGGTCTGTGAAATATTCACAAATACAATGCTACGGGCCTTGGAGGTGCCAACACCGACAGAAGAAGTCTGAAGGAGGTTAGGTCTGAACCTGAAGAGACCCCAGCTTACAAACAGCTTTGTACTTAGCAGTTCTTTACACAGAGACATCTGACCTGAAGCAGTTGCTGGCCTGAATATTGTTGAGGCATTGGTAATTCTGGGAACAGCCCAAGCTGGAGGTTGTAGGTCACCTGGCTGTTGGAAAGCAGACAAGACCAAAATTTTGGTATGGCAACAGGAAGGTCTGCTCTGTGGAGAGAATGGAGATGTCCTTTTCATCACAAGTGGATTCAGTGAGGAGACAGGGTCTTCCTGGGAGGTACCTGAATCTGTTCTGGGAAGTAAATCAGGGAAGTGCTTTACAAGTATTTTACAAGAACAGTCTTTCTGCAGGATCGGGTCTCCTCTCCATTACTAATCTTGGCATCGCTTGAAAGCACTTCAGAAATGTTGAAGGATGATGAAACAACAGCCTAATTACATTAATTTTCTTTGCCGTTTCTTATAAAAATAACAGTTGGGCTAAGTTCATCAGCTGTAATTTGATCAAGTGTCCCTCTAGGATTTCAAGGTAACTCACTATTAAGAAGTCTTCTCTTTTAAATGCTTGTAAAATGCCTCATAAATGTTACATTTAGAGTTAAGAGAGACCAAATCCATAGTCAGTACTATTCCTTTTCGAACTTTTTCATCACTTAGATGAATGCTGTATCGCTGTGTATCCTTCACTTACCAAGAGGCTGATTCATTTATTTTAGAAAATGTAACCCTCAGTTCCACAAACCTAGCAAAATATTTTTGATCAGCAGATGCAGACTTACAAAGCTGGTTCTTCTAGTCCGTTATTAATACATATGAATATTTCATATAGACTGTCCTTGTGTCACATTGACCAGTTAGGATGTTGGGTGCCAGATCCTTTTCTAGGCTGCTTTTCTGTGAGATTAGAGGACATGTCATACTGCACTGACTTAACCACAGCTCTCATTAACTCCTTGAGATCAAAATAAGATCCATTAATTCCATGTAGGTCACTGAACAACAGCCAAATTCTATCTTTCAGTCATTGCCCACATTTCATTTGTACTTAATGATCGGTTTCTTAGTATATGGTTTCTCACTGTACAGTAAAAATATCATGATTTTGCAACCAAAAATAAGCCTAAAGCAACCTTATAGTTTCTACACCTGTTTAAATACAAGAAGACCCAGGATTTTATGGAACTGTGTTTGAATACAATCAGGGCAAACTAAGACAGCAGTCACATCTGAGATAACATTTAGGTAGTCTGACAACCTTCTAGTGAAACTGTATGTTAAAATTGTCATAGGATTAATTACTTCCTTCTTTCATTTGGAGGATTTCCATCTGGAAAATCCAACTTTTCTAAAATATTGCATCATCACGCATTGCACATTGCCCAGTGCAGGTGCTCCTCCCTTCCCCCAGCAAAGCTGGCCAGATGTGGATGAATGTGCACATTGTTGGAAAAAAAGACACAAAAAGAGTTAAGAGGTGATTCATTTTTTAAAAAAAAAGAAGGGGAGGAACAGCTGCAATAAAGTCTAGCCAGTCCACAAACACCCAAGAGCAGCTTGGGTGTCAGAAAGCAGAGGAAAGCAATTGTGAATTCTGGTGGGTTGTGCTGCTCCTTTGCTACGTTCTTGCACTTATCCACCCTCCAGAAAGGGGGGCCTGCAGGACCCACATTCGCTCTCTGTGATACCCTGTGTACATGTGCCTGTGGACTCTTAAGAAAACGTAATTAGCCAGGAAACATATTTCTCACTCACCCTTTGCTTCCATATGTGTGACGGCAGGTCTCGCCAGTCCCCTCCCCACGGTGGAATGAATGCTGTCTCTGTTGGGCGAGCTCTTGGGGAGGCTACTCTCATGGTTTTAATTCTTCCCCCAGCCTCAAAACAGTCTGGCGTGTGTAACCACAAAAGGATTTTGGAACAATAGGCTTTAAATAAGTGCCCAGACACCAGTAAAAGTCAATAGGCTGTTGGTCTGTCATTCTGGCCAGCACAAACCAGACCCTAATATCCTTTTCTCATTTGACACCACCCAGATAACCACTTTAACCTGGACATTCCTTTATATTTCAGCTCAACTTTAAAACCAAACTACCCTGACTACAGCAATATCCTGGGGGAACTGGAAGAAATGCATATTTTTTTTTACAGATTGAGGGCAGACCCCCATAAACCTTCTGATTTAGCTACTAAAATTTTGACAGTCTTCTGTTTTTGACACAATGGTTAGCAGTTTCCCAGAGTACTCTGCTCCTGCGAGATCTGAAGCCACCGCAAAATGTAAGCACAGATTTGAGGTTGGGAGCAGGCCAACATTTCATTAAATCTTCCATCTTTCCCACTGGTTTCATAGTATAATCACCACAGCAATAGCAAAGCAGCAAGCACACTGTGATCTGACTACCTCACCTGTCTACACAGATAATAGTTTATCTTCTTACAATAGAGCTGTATATATGGTGTGTGTGGTCGCCATACAAATGTACGTTCCCAGAACTCCTGCCCTGTTTGCTAGAACCCATCCTCGTGTGCTTCCTCCCTGGAAAGGGCCATTTACCAACTCTCATCTGCCAACTTTATCTGAAGACACCTAGGAAAAAATAATTCTGTGTAAAGCTTGGAAAAAACCCTTCCCTCTGCTGGTTTGCAAGGCAAGCGACGCCTTCAATGCTTCCATCCTCCGGAGGCGTCTCTGTGTCTTTTTAGGTAGCCAAATCTACTGTTCCTTCTCACGTGGCCAAAGCAGGGTTTTGTGGGAGACAGATAGAAGTCTCCTACAGTTTCATTTCTGGCAACAAAAAGTCCATCAATTCCTTAAGAAAGATGTCACCCAGCGCTGTCCCTACTGCCTTACCTGCTTGGTGCATATCATTGATGGACTGGTACTCTGGGACCACGTTTCATGAGACTGCAGAAGGTAAGAGTGATTTGAAAGAAGCTCGTCCTTACCAGGTGGACAAGAAAGGCTCTATGCATACTTCCAAAAAAGTACAAAACAAACCTACCGGTCATGTTGCAACATTGCTTTGTTACAAACTTATTTTTAAGAATTAATCAAAGAGCACAGCGAGTAAATGCCTGAAAGACACTCACATGGAGATGCACCCACCTTGGCACATGCTGCTAGATAAAACCGGGAGTTTCTGACTTTCTTTACTGATTTGGGGGTGACTGCCCAGTTGAGGAGTTCAGAGCTGCCTGACAAAGGTGGCTCCAGCTGCATTTCTTTTCAAGAAACTTAATTCACAGAGTTGTTTCTCTTATAGATGCTTTCTCTGTGCATTTTCCCAGTATCAGTTCATATTTTACGTATTTTCTGTTGCTTGGCTAAGCACAGAAATATTCTGTTGCCCTTTTTCAGTAACTGCTTTCTCTAGGCGTGCTCCCAGACTACCCTGCTGCTCTGACCTGTCAGACAGAGGGGTCGCTGTGCATCCCGTGCTCCTGTGCTGCATCATTAGCACCAGAACTTGTTCCTCTTTTCTGAGGACCGCAGGTTTTAAATCAGCAGGGCAAAGCAAGGCCATTTTATTCTGTCGAGAGACCAGCTCTTCAGCAGCAGAAGGGAAACTTGATATGACCACTGACATACTCCCGCTGAACAGAATGGAAAGGTGGATGCGGTTTGAGTTGTCACGAAGGAAGGTGTAGGAAGCTCCATGTTCTTCACCTGCTGACCTTTAAACATTTCTTTCTAACTCAGGGTTCTTCCTCTGTAAATATTTTGCATGCTAAAAGGAAAAAACCAAAAAAACCCCAAAACGTGCTTCCCTGTTTTCTCGCTGTTATGATACAAGCAGGCAGGCTGCAGTCTGAGGGCAGTGACTCTGCATGTAAGTTGATCTCGGCTGCTCTCCTGGGCCCACTGTCTGTTCAATGTGACTTTTGCTGAGGAGGACCACCTGCTCTCTGCCACCTCCCTGTGCTCCTGGGGCACAGACTCACCTGCTGGGACTCATGTGAGTCACCATCTAAGCAGGTCGGGGCAGAATTAAGATTTCTTCTCTCCTCCAGCCAGGCTCTGGGCTGAGAGCTGGAGCCAGACCTGCGGGAGCTTGATCTGGGTGCCCGGCTGGCTCGCTGCCGGACTAGCCCAGCACACCTACGACAGAAGATAGTCTGACACCTCGGAGACTGGTCAAACCAGCTGGGCGCCTGTGGTTTGGGCCATGTTGAACAGCCTGTGGGCTTGGGTAAGGAGGGCTCTGCTTGAAGTCCCTACCAGCCCTTAATTTTGCACAGCACAGCTGGGTCTTGCTGTCTACGGGCTCCCTGCTGCTCTCTGCTGGTGCTGTGTACGCAGGGAGGCATGCTTTCAAAAATAAAGATACTCCACTTTTGAGACGTAGCTTGTAGCTAACATGTTTTACGTTCACCTTAGCCATAGTCAAGGCTGTTATTCCATTCAATGCCATATTTACCTAGTTCTGCAGATACAGTTTGCATGGCGTGTTTGGTTAGTTTAAGGGTTTTTTTTAAGATGCAAACCGGAGCAGAGAATTTCCCCTCTGTGATTATCACAGCACTAAAATCCTTTAGGAAATGTTGCTGTATTCTGTGCTGAACTTTTACTATTTTTTATGTGGAAGTCACGTTCCCTGCTCAATTCTGCAGTGTTGATCCTGGACCGGGATGTCCGGAGGTGTCAGGAGCCAAGTGCAGTGATGGGTCTGCACAGAAAGCAGCTCTAGCAAAAATGGGCAGTGTCCTCCTCACTGCGAGGAGGAACTGAGCCCGCTACAATGGCAGCTGGGGTTGAACTGAAGTCTTGAGCTACCTGCTGCCCTGTCAGGCTTTTGAGAAACAAGTACTTCACTCCCTCCTGGTAAGTAGGATGGAGGGAACAGAAAGCAGTAATAGGCTAACTAACGCCTGCGTTGTCTTCCCATCAACTAGCTCCCCAGCCCTCAGTTTCCCTCCTTCTTAATGCTGCGCCTAACCCGTGCATGGGATGTGTTTTGAGGCCCTCGTTTGAAGACAAGTTTGTGAGGGAAAAGTATTAGTTTTTATTTTACTCATCGATGTGTTTTGATCATATTATGGAGAGTAAAATATCAATTAGGCACTTGTTAATCTACCAGAGAAGTCACTGCCTGAAGGGAGGAGAATGTAGGACATTTTGAGTCTGAATAGATGAGAAAGCTGTATTAGCCGGTGCAGTTTGTTTCTGATCAGTCTCTCTAGTTGCAAAAGGCTGTAATTGTGCAGTAATTCACTGCTACCTTATTTCTAAAATCCCTGCAGATGATTCCCACCAGACAGACTGCTTTGGTAAGCAGTTCATTTCAATACCTCACAAAAGCTACAGCAGAGAGCAGGGCGAGGACAAAATGAAGCAGAAGTGATTTACTGAGCAAGCAATGTCATCACTCTGCTGCACATCATGTCTTTGCAACATAAAAATTTGTTGGTTGATCTTACCTTACAGAACAAACAAGATTAAGTTGCAGAGGCACAGAAAGCAGTCCTGGCTCTCTGGGTCCAAGGCACATTTGCAGGCATGCATTAGATCTTTTTCTGTCTCCGGTGGCGTGTTCTTGTTGGCAAGATAGTGCTTTGGCACGCAGCACATCTCATAAACAGCTACCTGCTCATGGCGTCTGTTTAGGTAATCAAATCAGTTACTTCCAGTTTGCCATCCTCCTTACTTACAAAGCCTTCCTTTGTGAATGATGCAAAAATGTAACTTGGTTTTTACTGATAAAAAATTCAGATTAGTCTGACTCACACCGTGTAGAGCAGTAGCTGGAGTCACTTCGTCTAGAGTCATGGAACTAGAGGAAGCCACCATGCTGTGAAATTATAGAAAAGTAAGTTTGTGAGTGTGAGAGTGTGTGTGTGCGTGCGTGCACTCCAAGGAGAGCTCTGCAGTAGTTGCTAAACAGAAAGATAGGGAGAATTACATCGTTATAATCTCAAGGACAGCAAAGTGAAACTCTGTAATCCCCACAGGGCAAACACTCTTTGGCTCTGTTATCAGTCCAGATTAAATCCCTGGGTGTCCATACTCAGTCCCTTAAAGTTGTCAACGTTTGCCTGGTGCTCGAACAAGCACTCTTCTCATCTGAGTTTGTGTTCATGGCACAGAATTCTCTTTGGTTTTAAAACTTTAATAATAAATGATATTTTAGAAAAGCAATACAGCTTCTGTACAAGGAAAGGCGTATTGCCTGCAGCTATTTGATTTCATAATTTAAAATTTCCTTTTTTTTCCCCCATTTTAATATCAGCACTGAGGTATTTGCTAATGGAAGAACCAGCATATGATTAGATATTCTGCCCGCTCTTCCTCCACCCAGTTTTGCCACCACCCAAAACATAGGAGCAAGCAGCAGCCTGCCCTGGCTAGCGTGAGGAGTTCACTGCCTCAGGAAGTGATCAGATCACATCTCTGTCAGGATCTCCTGTCTTCTTGGGAATGAGAAATGCAACTCCTGAGAAAAAAAAGGGCATGTGTTAAACGCCAGAGAGAAGACACAGAACGAGTTGCACCTCATTTCAAAACTCCTCCTGCAGGCTTTGGCACTCTCTGCCGAGTTAAAAGGACCGATCCCCAAAAGGTGTGAGAAAAGCATGCTGAGAGAGCATTTCTGGGAGGGAACAACCTTACATGGAGAGGATGCACTACGGGCTGCATAGATGCTAAGAATCCTGCGCTTTCTCTTCTGCATGCAGGGGTAGATGAATGTGAGAGACTGCAACGGCTGTCTTGCCTAAGCCTGGGAATGTGTGCATTGCTTTGGGCAGTGCTAATGGGAAACCCAAACTCAGCTGAACTCCTTCAGTAAACCTGTACCGCAGCAGGATGGTTTTTTATTTTTTATTGGGCAGTAGAGCCCATGAGCAAATGCCACCGTACAAATAGCAGATAATAATAGTAGCTTCTTAAGTGCTCACTGTTGTCTGAATTTCCTGATGGCACAGTGAAACCTCAGGCATCAAAATGTAATGGTGCGGGAGCCGGGATGTAGCACTTCTCTCTGGGCATGACCTGGCTGTAGAGCCCCATCTGTGATGCCACTGACAGAGCCTGAAGAGCACCAGGCAGCATGGTACTCTGCTGGGTTGCGGAGTGCATGCAGCAGACAGGGGAGAGCAAGGTACGCTGCTTCTTAGCAGCAGGCAGGTTTGACTGGGTATATCAATGCTGCAGATTTGGAAATCTAAATACTTTGTGCAAAAAATATAAAAACTTAGGTCAACAGTTTTTGTGCTCAGCAGGCTTACTTGAACCATCTAGTCTGACCAAGTGCCATAAGAACTGCCATAGACCTCAACTTTTGAGGCTGCCTTGATGATTTTAAAACATATTTTTTAAAGAATACTGACTTGACAAGACAAGGACAAGTAACAGAGAATCTATAACTTCAGATGAACTGTTCCTTATTTCACACACTTTGCATAAATGGTAGCTTCCATTGCCCGCATGTGTCTACACGTCAATTTTAGGTGGCTTGGTTTGCTTGCTGCCATGTGATAGTCATGAAAGACACCAAAGCAGAGCAGGAACCAGAGGATTCATGAGTAGGACAAGGTCACAAAGAAGTTAGAGGGGAGATAAGATGGAGCTGGGTAGAGGCACAGGGACATATGATGTAGGCATAAAGTAAGATATACTCAACCCCAAAGGAGATTGGGTCTTTCTTTGCTCCATGTTTCTGAAAGCTGCTTGTTTCACCCACTATTCATCACAGCTTTTGAAGGACCAACAAGCTACAATGGTAGACAATAGGCAAGCATGTTCTTGCCGTAAAACAGTGAGGCAATTCCTTCTGCAGAGCCCCTCACTGCTGAGGCAGAAGCCTTTGTTCCTTACATCAGCTGGATGTCTTTTGTTACCTGAACCTATCCCCTCTGTAATTGCACTAATTAATAGCATTGCAAATCTCGTGATGTTTCTCATTTGCAGAACACTGTTACCTTGCATCTCATTTTGATGAGGTGAGGGTGAATCTGCTGTTTACGACTCAACTAGTTGATTCCTCTGTTAGCAATGACCTGTTAAGAGATGAAATATGAAGTCAGCATGTGCATCAAAACACTAGCCCTGACTGAGACCCCCCCCATCAAAATCTGTGTGCCCTACTTGGGTTTGTCTGTGCTCAGATGTCCTGTGGGTGTAACAAGCACAGGGAGAGGCAAGAGAAAACTGAGGATATCAGAAGAGGGAATTGGTCCTGATTATGTTGATGACAGCTCTTTACCAACTCATTTCTTGTAGTCTCCCAGCTGTCAGCATCAAACTGCATCAACTCTGCATGTTGTTTTCAGCTGAAGTAGACATCTCCCGCTGCTCCTGAGAACTGAAGGATCATTCCTGTAGTAATGAAATAAAAAACATTGACATTACTGTTCCAGACTTTCACCAGGGGATACAGCTGCAGTCCAGTTTACAAATCTGAGTTCAGAATAACTTCCCAGAAGCCAGCAGAGTTGTTCCAGCTTTAAGACTGTCTCAGACTTATTATTTCAGCACACTTATGGCCTTTTTCTCATAATGATCTGAAGTGATGGCATGTAGATTTCAAGTGTTCACTCAACTTCCTTCATTTTCTCTTTTTGTTTTAAAGTATATTCGGTGCTGTTCGAACTGGTGCTTATATGCTGTACATTTTGATGACCAAAGGCCTGAAGCAGTCAGTGTGTGACCAGAGTTTTTACATTGGACCTGTCAGCAAATTCTGGGCATATGCATTTGTGCTAAGCAAAGCACCTGAACTAGGTGAGTACCCTCTCTCCCTTTCCCTCACTATGCATATTTAGAGCAGAAATGTCTGTGCAGGAAGCACAAGAAGGGTCTCAGTGCTGTCGAAATCTTGTTTTAGTCTTAGAAAAACTGAGTAGACAAAACCAACCCCAAACGTTGCATGTTTTAGTCTCTAGAGATTAAGTCCAGCTTGGCTGAAGTTAGAGCAATGTGCAGTTGAATAAGACTGTTCCCAGCCCAGGAATAAACTGCAGTGATTATATACAGCAGGGCAGTCGAGGTAAGAGCAATCTGGTCCATACCTTTTTCTTAGCTACTCGGAGGCAAATACGAGTGGCGTAATCGGGAGGCACTCACCCCGTGGGTAGAGAAGTGAAGGGTGGACTACAGCAGCTGTGTCAGCAAGAAGCTTTGAGTCAGGTTCTGCCTCCATTCTGCAGCATTCATCCTTAAATACACACGTAGGCGTACAATTATGAACAGTAATGTGCTTCCTCTCTAAACATTGAAAGCTGTGGCTGTCTGCTTCCTCCAAATAGAAACCAGTTTCCCATAATATCCCTAACTTTTCCAGTCCTGATTCTTATAAACTCCTGTCTCTCCAGCAATTTTTTTGGTAAGGATACTTATGATATACATGCCAAAGCCAAACTTAATAGCCAGTCTGCATGTGTTCTCATCCTGTGGCTTATTAGTGTAAGAAAGGATTGTTTTAATGGGAAGGAGGAGGCAGCTATTTAGCAGCCCTCCAGCTTTCATTCTGGAGGATGCCCTTACTAAGCCTCAAAGGGCTGAAGCACTCGCTGTGTTCAGGTGTACAGCAAAAATAAGTCTTTACCTTTCAGCAGAGAATTTGATTCAGCAAATTACAGGACAGCAATTCATCAGCATAAAAACTGAAAAGAGACAGACACCAGTTACCTTGCTGTGTCAGAATCCCTTGGTTTCCTGCTGCCTAAATTACTGCAAAACCACGGAAATTTAGTTGTTAAAACTGGAAAATACCAGCTAGAAGTGCACAGCAACAATAAATTGAACATATGATTACTTATTAAAATGTGAGTCAACATCTTGCAGGTAATGAAGTAAACAGTAGCATTACGGCTTATTACAGACCTTGTGCAGACAGTGCAGTTTTGGTTCTACCCATCACTAATATTCATGGTTTGGATTTCCTGATGTACATATATGTAGAAGTAAGTCCACAGATTCAAATCTCAGGGATCTTTTTGGAAACACTGTGTGTATAACAGTAGAAAACAAGTAGCATACATGTATACATATATGTAATTGAGATGCTCAGTGCAGTCATGAGCAGCAGGAGGAAAAAAGCAGGAAAGAGGAATAAAATTAACTTTTCTACAATAGCAACATGAATTTGCAGAAAAGGATGTGCATTTCAACATAATCCAAATTTCTTTCTAGAAGTATTTTTTTCTGGCAATCCTTTCAGTATTGGAGGTTGTATATGCAATAGCTTTTTGCATAGTAGCTCAAAAGGCTCTACTGAGTTTAACTAGGTTCAGTTTGCAGGTAGGCATTTGAATCGGAGGACACTGTGCTGCTTTCTCTTCAGGTTTTCTGCTCTCCGTTGAGCTGCATTTCTCTTCTAGTCCCAGTATATAATGGGCAGTCTCACAGTCAGAGATGACACACGTACATCCACCTACCTCATCTCAGACTTTCACGGATTACGTTTGCAGCAAAGGGCTACCAAGTATACCTATGGAGTTTTCAAACAGCGGTTATCCACACAGGAAAATATGGATACATTGGTTTTCCAAAGATTGCATAGAGATTAGGAGCCAAGCTGGCTCTCAGATCAGACAGGCTCTCAGATCTAGAGCTGAGGTGGTTTTTCATGCTCCAAAATAGTGTCTACTCCAGCAACAGCAAAGGGAAGAGAGCACTGCAGTAATTATGGAACTGTTCAATGTGTTTCTCATTTCCTCCCCTCCTTTTTTTTTTTTTTTTTTTTTTTTTTTTGGGGA